>NC_077233.1:242086385-242686385 GCF_027887165.1 Monodelphis domestica | reverse complement strand
ATGTAAACTTCTCACTGTTTGTGGTCATGCTTTTAGATGTATCTATCCTTACTCTCTACATATAAAGATTAGTTTCAGAGAGCAGAATTGTGTGTATTTTTTTTTTATTTTTTCAGTCTATTTCATTGAAAAAGGTCCAGTAACAGAGTGAAGGAAAAACCAATAAAACTATCTAATATGGATGTAACCAGGGGTTACATGAGTCATCTGCAAAGCTACCCTTCTGTTTCTGATTAATAATTGTTACTAGCTAAGATCTCTGAGGATAACAATTCCCTTGGCCTTGGCTGCTTTTGGACTAACCCTAAAAGGATTTTTTTATTCTTATAACAAGAATTTGAGCCCAAGCTGTTTTGCCAACCTACAGTGAGACCTTCTCCAAGTCATGAGACTTTAAGATGAAATTAATAAAACTTCTATGACAAGAAGGGATCACTGGTGTTCTAGCTGAAGAGTGAGTGACACTGTTCTTCTTCTTTAAGAGGACCCTCTGCTCTATATCCACCTGTATTTAGTCTGGATTAAATTCATTCTCAAGGAATCTGTTCTTAAATGAGGTGGGAAATTGGATTAAAGAGGACAAAGACTTGACTCCTTCTCTGTAGCCTGGGTTACCAGTCAGCTCCAAACAAAAGACCCCAGGACTCTCTAGGTCACCTAAAAGAATGGACATGTCAATCTTCAGATATGTATTCATTTACCTAAAGTAAGGAAAGAATAAATCCAAGAGTCAACATAAACCCAGACTACAATTTATCTAGGTGGAATGTGTGCTTAGAACAGTGGTGTTAAAACAAATAGAAACTAGAATGATGGACCACTAAACTGTACATAGGGATCTCTGTGAGCCACATATTGACTCAGAAAACTTATTAGTTAATTGACTTAAATTCACAATAACTATGCTGTATTATGGAGTGGGTAGGGGGTAGATGGATGGCACAGTGGATAGAGTGCCAGGCCTGAAGTCAGGAATATATTCATCCTCCTGATTTCCAATCTGGTCTCTGACACTTACTAGCTGCGTGACCCTGGAAAAAAACACTTAACCCTGTTTGCCTCCATTTCTCATTTGAAAAATAACCTAGAGAAGGAAATGGCATATTACTCTAGTGTCTTTGCCAAGAAAGCCCCAAATAGTCTGAAAAAGAGTCAGAAATAACCAAACAGCAACAGCCTGTTTTATTGTAATTTTTATTGATTTTACTAAATATTTCCAAATTACATTTTAATGGACTTCTGCAGCTTTGAAGAATATTGTGGGTGGTGTATTTGACACTTTTCTCTTAGACAGAATAAACTCATGTAGGTACCAAAGTTCCCACATGTTTGACAATAATCAGAAAGGACAACTCTAAGCATTTTCCATGTCATGATCCTCATTAGATTTTCCTTTTTGCTCTGGCCAGTGACTAGTTTACATGAACATAGAGCTTTCACCATTCACAATATCAGAAAAGATAATTTCCCAATATTATTTGCCCTGCTCCTACTGCCCATATTGCTTCTGACCACATATCAATAACATCAAAGTAGACATGGATAAATAAAATTATAATCTCAGAAACTTATCACAAGCCAACAATGCCTAAGAAATGCCTGCTGTACAGATGTGGTACAGATGGCCTGTCCTAATACATGACTCTTTTTGCCCAAAGAGTTCTTAGAATACATCTTGGAATAAATTTCTGTAACCTTATGATCAAATTACATCCCCCCCAATCTATTCTATTCTTTCTCTCATTTGCCTTATCTACATGAATGTTAATTATCAAACAATGACTGCACTAACTGATTTTAGGAAACAAGAAGCTGTCAATCAATTTAGACATTTCAGATATTTAAAAATCTGTGACTGGAAATTACTGAGTATTTTTTGAACCATAGAATTTTATGATTTGGGGAAACTTGGCTATCATCAAATTCAAACCACCACTGCTAGTATTTAGAGAGCCCTTTAAGTTTTACAAAGTACTTTATATGTTTTCCTAGTTGATCCACATAATCCTATGATAGAGATGCTATTATTATCCTCATTTTTTTAAGGCAACTGAAACTGAAAGAAGTTAAGCGACATTCCTGGGATCATTTAGCTGGTAGTTATCTGTGGGGCATTCAAACTAAAGTCTTTCTTAATAAAAGTCTAGCATTTTATCCACTAGCACCAGAAATTAGGAAACTGAGGTCCCAACAGGTTAAATTACTTTCCAAGGGTTCTGAAAGTAGTTAATGGTAGAACTGTGGATAAAACTTGCTTCTTCTCAATCTGATGTTAGCTCTTTCATTATGCTATAAGATGCTTATATAATCACCCTGTTGAATATTTAAAATGATATTATTTCCCCACAGTTGTTTTCTGAAAATGCAGGAAAAAATACCTGGGATCTATTTTGTAATCTTAGATATGAAACATGGAAATCATAAATAAATTGTCTTCTTTTTCTTTTTTTGCACACCCCACCTATTTTTCTGAACTTTCTAAAATTTGTTTTCTGACACCAGAAGAAGATGCTTATTCTGTCTCCTTAAGGAATAATATTTTTGACATCTACAGTCAAAAATTTCTATTTAAAATTTCTATCATCCCTCTAGTCATGGCTTCCCACAAATGTCCTAATTAAAATATTAAAGTAAGTTCACATTAGCTCAAAATGCTTTCTTAAAACAATCATATTTATATGGATAACAGATTTGCCATTAGTTATTTTAACCTAGTAGTATATATCATATGGTTCTACCTTGCCAACTACAGCAAACCTATTTTCTTTTCAATTGAGTTCACCAAAATAACACAAAATAATTTTGTGTTATACAGGAAATATTGTCAACAGAAAAGTTCTTTTAAGAGTCACCAATGTATTATATGATGGCATTAATAATATAAATAATATTTTATAGTAATATTAATATATAAATTAAGATTATACATGTATTATAGATAATAAAAATGTAAAATAAAAATAATGAATTTTTTCAAGGTGAGGGGAATAACCTAGCACTATGTTTATGAACCTGTGGCACTGGTGCCAGGGCTGAAAGGAGAGGGCTGCTCCATTTCACCTCTCCATAGAGGCTGAAGACATTTTTTGCATGCCCTGACCCTCTGTCAGCCATCCAATGCAAGCACTTACTCCCTCTGCTGTCTGGGGTAAGCTGGGGGTAGCTCACAAGCAACTTGAAGATGTACTTTGAGCACATGATAGTGAAAACATTCACCAATGTTGTCCTAAAACTTGCAACAATTGCATTTTCACTCCCTTATAAAATTATTCTGTGAAGAGAATTGACTCAGACTCAGGTTCATAGAAAACTATTCTATCCCTCCCTCCCCCCAGCCTAGTCCAGGACAATTTGGGTGTCTTGAAGTGAGATAGAAAGCTGCTAACTGGCTTTTCTTCACTACTGGATAGGAGAATTTTAAACTTATGAAGTCCGACAATCAGTCTCAAGAGAAACTTAAAGCTGAAAGATGCATTTGAGTTCATTTTTTTTTTAACAAACCTCATATTTTCATGATGAGGAATCTGAAGTCAAAGAAATACATTGAGTCAGTAGCTAAAGAGGAAACTTCTGGTCTTTAGATCTCCTACCTAGGGCTTTTTTCCTCTACAGGACACTAGCTATATTGATCAAATTTACATTATATCAATAAAGGGAAGAAAGTATTAGCTTAATCTTCTAATTATATTATTTTTAATGTATTTTGAAATGCCATCTTTTGATATACTTTGAAGACAATTGCCATTACTTGAGACAGAGCTATATTACTATCGTGACTTTCTAGTTTGAAGTAATATACTCTTTTTAGAAAAAAAAAATTTTTTTCAAACCACTTCAATTTTATAATGCTTCCACCAAAGCCTGTATTATACAGGAAAGATAGATGGTTCATTAAATCTCATCTAATCTAATCCTTTCACCTTACAGCTGAGGAAACAAGTTGAGATTCAATAGCCTTGTCCAAGATTATGCAAGTAGCAAACAGAACTGGGTTCAACCCATATCCTCTGACTCTTTCAACTGTTCAGTTTTTCTTAATTAAAAAAATTATTTAAAAAAATAAAATTTATGGCCAAAGACACTTCCTTGATGTTTGATCCTGGGCAAGTCATTTAACCCCAATTGCCTAGCCCTTACTATGCTTCTATTTTGGAATTGATACTTAGTATCAATTGTAAGACAGAAGGCAAGGGTTTAAGAAAAAAAAGAAAATTTCAATAAAAAATAATGTGTTGCTGTTGTTGTTATTGTTGTTGTTTCCCCGATCTACGAATATATACAGAAAATCCTTTTGGGGACACTCTGAATCAGCAATGGCAAACCTTTTAGAGACTGAGTGCTGTATCCCACCCCTTACTCCCCCCTTGCCCCAGACAGAGGAGCGAGAAAGCACTCCCACTGGCTGCTGGGCAGAGAGGTAGGTGAAGGGAGGAATGTCCCAGAATCCTTCTGGTTTTCTAGTAAGAAATTAGGGAAGGGGAACAGCAGGTGTGCCCAGAGAGAGCTCTGCATGCCATCTTTGCCATGTATGTCATAGTTTTGCCACCACTCCTCTAAATGATAGTTACTTCACACAGTGAGTGGCTGCTTTCCAATACTATTGGTACAACCAAAGTCTTTTCACCTGACCTGCTTAATGTTTGAATATTTTAAATTTAAATTAGTAGATTATAATTGTTGTCAGTTTTAAAGTTTTCTGTTCCCAAGGCAACCATATTCTCTTGTTCTTTAAATAACTGTATATTTATTAGATTATCTTTTGTTCTTTATTATTTATGGGTTGAGTTTGGCAAAACATTTATCCAGGATCACTTTTACATTTATCTTTAGTTTTATTCAACTTTAGGAATATATTGCATAGTTTTGTAATTAAATAAAAAGAAATTTTGTACAAACTAATCATTTTTACATAGAATACATGAAGCTATTTCCTCATTGAGACAGTTACAAAAGAAAGACATTTTGGAGAGAAAATTCTAAAATTAGTGAGAGGCCTCAGATTAGCTCAGAACAGTGGCAGTTCATATGGTTTCTAATATCAAGGGATACTTTCTGAACTCAAAAAATATCCTCTTTTTAAGATTACAGTAAAAAAAAATCATATAATCTTGTTATATAACTTGTCTTTTTCATAGAATTAAAACTTAAGGCAGATTTTTTTCTGGTGCTATTTCATATGGAGATTAAACAAATCAGGATGTCTACATTTTAGAGCAATAGGAAGCTACAAACATTAAAATTCATATCATTAGAGGAAGATTGAATTAATAAATGTCAGTTTAAATTATCAATGTCTTATGATAGGATAATTAAAATGTTGATGGCATGTATCATTAGTTATCAATACATAAGCACACACTTTAATTTCAAGCCTTTATCAAGTCTATCACAGCTAGTTTTCTAGGTATTTGATGTATTTAATGTTTCTGGATTGTAGACTATTCTTAATGTGACCTATATTTGAAACCGTTTAGGTTTTCTTATAATTTCCTCCATTTGGGGGTGTCAGAAAGACCAGGGTTTGGGATCAGAGATTAAAAACTAAAAAAGAAACATTAAGGCATCTAGTCCAACTGCTTTATTTTACATGATGAAGAAATTTTATGGCCTAGGGAGGCCATAAGTAAATAATTTTTCTTCTCTTAACCCTAGTTTCTCCCTCTCTAAAAAATGAGGTGATAGCACCTATTTGGGGAGTTTGTGTCCAGGCTCAAATGAGATAACATACATTAAATTCTGCACAGACTATAAGGCACTATAGAAATTCAAACTACAGACATTATTATTAAAACCACCAGAGGTGATATTTGAACCCAGATCCTTCAATTTCAGAATGAAAATATTTTCTTCTGCATTACCCTACCTCCATAAGAGTAACCCAAAGGACTTTGGGGCAATTAATGAAGAAAAATGTCCCTAAAATGATTCGAAAGTCACACAAACATAGGAAATATTTTTAAAAGTCCCTAAACTTTATGAAAATGCAATTGAGAAGACATTAGAGATACTGAAGACTAGAGAAATAAGAGAGAAATTTGGAACTGTGCATTGTATTCCAGGCAATTATTCCTGGGGAAAGGAATGGCAATGGCTCCTGGAAGAAGATATAAAACCACAGACCTGACTTTAGAAAGTGACCAACTTAATGAAGTATTGGATTCTAAAGTTTTACCTAATTAGGTAAAAAGTGAATGACATCCCTAATGATTATCATTGGCTCCACCATGTGGCAGGTTGAATGGGGCAGTGACAGAACAATAATCTTTATCCCACTCTCCAAACCTCTAGCCCCACCATCTTGTGTTTTGGACACTAAGCACCCTTGGAAAAAAAATTGGGGGGAGTGTTAGCCTATGATCTCTTTTTGTAAGAGCGATGTGGCTTGACACAGATGATTAGGGAATGATTGAGATTTCAGACTTCAATGAAGTTTTAAAACTGACATTCTTAATTTCACTTTCACTGTTGTAAGGTTCCAATTCATATATAAGCAAATGACTAAGCCATTTAGCAATCTGAGGTGTCAGGAGTGGGGTGTATGTGTGGGTGCAATGAGAATGAGTAAGGAGAAAATTATTAATTATTGGCAGGTTTTGAGATACCTCAATAAAGAACTTTGAAGGATTAAAAACTGATCAGTATAATGACCAATCATACGAAATAGATATTTTGCAAAGTATTTAGCACAATGTCTAACATAAAGAAGACATTTAGTGCTAATTTCCTTCTTTCCTTCCCTCCCTTCTTTGTTCAACAAAGTTTCTCTATCATTATAGATTAGTCTCTGAGTTTTGCTTCTGAATAGTCAGACTTTTCCCTCTAAAATCACACAAGTAGCCTTTTTGTTCTGGAAAAAAATCATTCCTCCCCAGAAAAATGTTCAGTCTCTTACATCACTCTATTCCTGCATCCCTTTCCTCTGATTGGCCACTTGCTCACAGAACTTCCAATTTAAGGAATATGCAAAAACTAGCCATATTTACTCCAAAAAGTTTACCTGTATTCTATTTTCTATAAGTAATTCAGGGCTTACGCAGGATTAATGAACTCCAAGATTCTATGATTCTGCATTAAATGATAATTAGTATTAATGAGTTAGTGAGTGCCACTTACAAGTGTAGCAAGAATCCAATGTGATACAATAGAATGAATATTGGATTTTCAGTTTGAAGATATGGATTTGATTTTGGCTCTGCCATTGTCTGGGTGACTGTGTAAAATAAAAATAATAGTTAATAATAATAATAGATACATAAAATAATGCATAATAATAAAAATAAATACAGAAGCAATCTGACATATTAGAGTAACACCCTTGTTGTCAAGCCCTCCCTGACTGTGAACTTTGACAATTTATTTAATTTCTCAGAAATCATGGATAATTTTCTAACACTAGAAGTTGTAGAATAGATACTGATCAGTCAAGTCAAGTCAAAAAGAATCAATCAAGTATTTACTCCATGACAGATATTGGGCTAAATGCTGAGTAGGTATCAACAAAAAAGACCCTGCCCTCAAGATGCTTATATTCTAATGGAAGAAGGAAACATCAAAAAGGAATCTAAAAATTTGGGGGAGTAAAAAAAGAGGGGGAAAGTACAGGTCCTGAGAATCAGGATCAGAGCTCAGAGAGGAATAAAGGAGTGAACATGACTGGCCTTGCCACTTTACTTAAAATGGAAGCTCTCGAGGAATTGGCTAATCAATATAGGAGAAGAGTGACCTTTAAGGATGAAAAGCCTTCAAGGGAGGAAGATTTTTTTCCCAGAATGAGGAGACTATTATGAGATCATTGAGGAAGAAATCTGGATATTCAGAAACAAAGTCCAGAGATTAGTCTATAATGATAGACATACTTTTCTCCCGAAGAATCTCCTTATGAAATCAGATTATTTTAGTGACATTTAAATAATGCTTTATGACTTTTGAATAACTTGACATTCATTGTCTGTGTGTCTATATCATCTATAAAATGAACATATAAAGTCTAGAGACATGTATGTAATCTAGGAACATCTATCTGGAGCTGGAGGTTTTTTTTTTTTTTTAATACTTGGAACTTCAGATACTAGGGGAGGCAGTGGAGGACATAATTTTGGGAATACTCCTAAGATCACATGCCATTTAAATAGTCTTTTGTTATTTCTACACATGCCTCAGCCAAAGAGGTCAGGTTGGCACAATCTGTCTCCCCTTTCAGAAGGTTGAGCTAACAGTCTTCATAAATGATGCTGGCATTTCCTGTGGTTTCCTTAATTGCTATAATTTTTCTATGCCTACTTATTTGTACTTGACTTTTGTTGGTTTGGCACAGATTCCAGTGGCTGCAACCTAGGTAGTTTTACTGGCATTCAAATAACCACATTTGTGAAGCAGATAAGGACCAATTAGTTTCTCTAAGTTCATTTGATTCAGGGCTGGAAAACAGCTGATGACTGAGGGAAAAAATCTAATAAAGGCATACACAGAAATGAATACAATATGAAGTATAAAACCACCTTTTTAAAGGCATTTATGTGAAGAAACTTCTTGTCTGATTCTTCATAGATAACTTCCATGGTTAATCAATAATCAATAAGTATGCATTAAGTACTCTGTGTCAGACACTAAATGTTATTTTTTAATATAAATTCTACCATTGCTCAAACAGTAACTGAAGTTGTGGGAGAAAATAATGAAGATAAAATGATGGCAATATTCTGTGATGATGATGATGATGATTTTTAAAATGTGGGTATATTTGTTCCTTGAAGAGATAACTGGATGTTTGAAACATAGTAGATAGCTAGGGCTAAGCATGTTCCAAACAGAAAGAATACACTTTTTTGGACAGGACCTTTGATTTCATTAGTAGAGGGGGCTTCTCTTATGGAAAGTCCCTCTACCAGTTCATATCAGCAAGGCAACTTATAATCTTTTATTTTCCTTGGAACACCAAGAGATTAATTTATTAGCTCATCTTGACAAAGTATAAGAGACTGGTCTAGAACTCAGTTCTTCTTGACTCTAGGGCCTTTTATCTATGGTGCCATAAATTAGGGAATAAAAGTTAAAAAAAGAAAATTGGAAGTCTTCTGTGGAGATATGGATATATGCTTAAAATACAAATTATGGCTATTTTAGTGAGGTAGCTAAGTGGCACAAAACATAGAGCTCTGAACCTAAAGCAAGAGTGACAGCCTCTTATTAGCTGTGAGATTCTCAGAAAGTTACTTAATTCCTATCTATCTCAGCTTCTTTTCTTAAAAAATCTAAAATGGAGATAATAATATCATCAATCTCCCAGGATTTGAGGGAGTATCATATAACATTCATTTATAAAGTGCTTTGCAAACCTTAAAGTATTACACAGATGCTAGCTATTATCAGTAAAATAATAGAAAATTAAGAAAAAGAGGAGCTCAGAAATCTAGAAAGGGTTACTTGAAGTGAAGTGGACAGAATCAGGAGGATACTGCACACAGTAACAGCAATAAAGTATGATTATCAAATGTGAATGACAACTATTATCAGAAACACAAGGATCTAAGACAGTAATGGCAAACTTTTTAGAATCTGAGGTCCCAAACTGCCACGCTCACTCCACATGTGAGTTCCCGTCTTATCCAGGGGAGGGAGGAAAGTGCTTCTTCCATTAGGCTGCTGGACAAAGGGTCAGGTGATATGAGAAATGTCCTCAGGTGCTAATGGAGAGGGGAAGAGGAACAATCCCCTCTGGCACAGGTGCCATGGGTTCGCCAACAAGACAAGTCCAAGGGATTTGTGATGAAAAAGGCCATCCACCACCATTGGAGGAACTTATGAAATATTATTGTAGATTGAAACATATTCTTATTTCTTCCATAAATTGTTCCCTAGTATGATAAGTATTTTCTTTCACATTATGATGAACATGGAAATATATACTATGTATCATGTACCATCCATATAATAGTATCTGCTTTATTGGGAAGAAATGGGAGGAAGGGAGAGAAAATGGTAGAAAATTATTATTTAAAATTTTATTGATGTTTATCTGAGAAAAAAATTAAAGAGGAGCTCAGGTCTTTCAGGCAAAAAGGAGAATCCAAAAGTACTAACGTTGGATTCAGATATAAATTGATGTTTTGTGAGCACCTTTTTCCCCCTTCAGTTAACAGTTAAAATTTTAGGCATCAGTCTTTACTTATAGGAGTTTTAGAATCAAGAAAAAGTTGCCTGTTGGGACAATAATTACATGGTTCTAGCAGTTTTAGGAAATCCTCTGGGAAATTGTTTCTGCTGAGCCTTCTCAACTCAGAAAAGCTTTTATCCTGTAAAAAAATTAAATGTCTCTGCTAATAACATTGTTATATCTAGTGATCTTTGTCAGTTCTAGGACAAAATTAAATTCTGCTACCCGGTTGTTTATGTAGATATCCAGACATTAAGTATAGATGTTTGAGTTGTCTTCTTTACACACAAAAATTAGCCAATTTTAGGCTTAATTTACTTCTTAAAAACAGATAGACATTCATGACATAGTTAAAAATAATGAAATAGTTTTCTAAAAAATCCATGTCAATATAGCTGTTAGACCCCCTCCACTTCATCTCTTTTACTGCTCCACCCTACTCACATAATCATGGAAAACAGCCAATACGGATAATATATTATACTATTGTTATCTTCCATCACTCCTGATATAAAACAGGAATAAATCTGTATGTGTGGATGTTTCCTATGGTACTTTAAGTTATCCAAATTATATTCTAACTGGAAGCTTTCTCTTAAAAGTTACATTTAAAAGCATTTATGTGTGAATCCGCAAATTTACATCTGCCTTAATATCATCAAGAATTAATTCTGGTAACATCATCTATTACCTTTTCATCTGAGTACACAGAGACTATTATCTCATACAGAGGCACTTTTTCCAATAATGCACTTACAACTCATCCTTGCCCTCTTATCATACCTATGTGATTTTAATCCATGTTCTCCTATAAATCTTCTAAAGGGGATCCACCCAATATTCTGGTTAACTTTCTCTTGTATTCTATATATTCATAGGTATTAATGAATCACACATGTTTATCATAAATCATTCCTCCACCTGGGAAAAAACCAACCCACTTTTCTGGTTAAGGATTTTTTTGATATTATAATTTACCTAGCTCTTCTTATCTAGGCCTGGGCTAGTAATGTGTTATAGACTGCTTCTGATCTCCCCCTGGCACCTCTTATACACATACACATATAAGCACACACACACACACACACACACACACACACACACACACACACACAGAGAAACACAATTCTCTATTGACCTTTGGTAATTCCTCAACTCTAATTTTCTTATAATATTCTATGACATCCCTAATGAATGTGAACCCAGATACTCAAACTTCTTAAATGACTCAATAAATCAGCAAACGTATAAACTATTTGAATAAATACACAGACAATTTGAGAAGTGCTGTGGTCAGGATCCAGCCCCACTTGCAACTCCAGGGTTCCAACAGGTGGCGAATGATCAGTCAAAATAAATAAAAGAAAATAAATAACAAACAGAAGACAACTTAGTCATTATGGCCATGGGACTGCTTTGCATCTGACAGCTGCTCCCCCATTCTCAGGCTTGGTTTTTATTTTTATACCCATTTTCTTGGCAGGCAGATTACATTACCTAACACACATGTTCAAAGAGAGATCATTGGAAAAGTGATACATTAACTTTTAACAAATCACTTGATTAATATTCTATATTTTTGTATTGGGATTACAGACAGAATACAAGACAAATGATTTCATCAAAGGTGGCTTACTAGGGAGTTTGAGTTACTGATTTGTGTAATTGAGTCACTGAGGCATATTGAAGCTTAGTGTATCTGTACTGTACCTGTACGTATTGTATGGGCCTCTATGATTGATTTGTGTGCTGGCTTCATGAGAAAGTTCTGGGCTTGGCCTGTAGCTGCTGTTTTGCTGGGAATTGTGTATCTAAGTAAAAGTTAACCCGTGATAGTCTTTTTGGGATAGGGTTTGAGGGTCTGATCTTTCGGTGATGTTTTGGAGAATTGGGGTACAGGATTTTTGCTCTTGCATTATTTCTTTGGAGATTAGGGGGAATAATAATCACGTCAATTCATAAGTAAGGCACATTGATGAAAGAAGTCATGTAAAAGGGGATAGAGTGGGCAGTCACATCTCACCAAGGACCACTCTGTGGTCTCCCCAGCTACCATGCATGACTCTGTCAAGGCATCATGGTCTAATGGCCCCCAGCAGAGAAGAGCAAAGTAATTTGATCATTGGATGAATGCACTTGATGTTCCACAGAAAATACATGGTGTTTTATTGAAAAGAATCAGTTGCACACTAAAGGACTATGGACTAAATAGCAAACTAATTTGGGCATCATTCCAGTAGAGGTAGAAATAATTATCCCAAGAATGGGAAGCTGTGAGTATCAAGTATATGCTTTGTCTCTCTTACTCTGTTCTCCCAAGATGTCAAGCTAACAATTGTAACTCTGAAGGTTAGAAGAGCTGAAGTTCCTATTGGCACCAATAGTGACATCTCCAGAGAAATAGAGGTTAATGGACACATATATCTGGACACACGAAGGATAAATTAGGCAGGTGAGAAAAGGATGTTTCAGCATTCAATGAAGGCAAAAACCCAGAGAGCCCCATAGAGAACTATAAAGGGAACTCAAGTGAATTTCAAGAAGGGAACAATGGATTGCAGTAACCAGGTGCTATATATAAAAGAGAAGGGAGCATCACCAATTTGGGGAAATTGTTACCTAACTACTCTTCTTGCTACAATTTCATAGTAAATAATATTTTTTGTTAAAACTAATCCATGTTAACTGGTTAATTGATGTTGGGGACAAAAGCAGAGGGAAGCTTATAATCAACAATAACAAAAACCTCAATGACCCTTAGGATGACCAGAATCCTGAACTCAAGGAACTCAGCAAATATCACTAGGAGATTTGCACTATCACCAGAAGAATATCTTTAGAAAAAAAATGGGTTTTTGTTTCTGTTAAAATTTGGGGTTATTAAAAGTACTGCACTGATTACCACCGGCAATTCTCCCTGCTCCTTTCTCAACCTCCTTACTAGCTTCATGGCAAAAGTACTAGAACTGAGATTTTTCCTAATTAAATTGTTTTTGTAGTTGCCCTAAATTAGAGGTTCTCAACTATTTCTGAGTCATGAACCTCTTTGGTAGGCTGGCAAAGTCAATGGAATCCTCAGAATGTTGTTTTGAAATATATTATAAAATAAAAAAAATTATAATGGAAACCAATTATACTGAAATGCAATCTGTAGACAGGAATATTGGAATGACTAGCAATCTGGAGGCAGATCCAATAACTATTGGAATTTCAAAGTTATTATTAACATAAATGGCATTTCAAAATATCTGCAATATCTTTAAAGTGGCATGAAAATATCTTTCTATTAGTAGCAAAGTCAGGCACTGTAAAAACTACCTTGATTATTTACCTGCTTTAATAATTGAAGGAAATGATAAATTTCAGTTCGTGATTACTTAAAATGTAATTTTATTTTTAAAATATTTAAGCCTTATTCTGTCTCAGAATTGATACAAAATATCACTTCCAAAGTAGAAGAGAGAGCTAGGCAATTGAAGCCAAATTACTTGTCCAGAGTCTAACAGATAGTGTCTGAGGTCATATTTGAACCCAGGACCTCCAGTCTCTAGACTGGCTCTCAATCCACTGAGTCACCTAGCTAACCCCACAATGTATTTTTTTCCATCCAAAATCCTGAATCCCTGTAACATATTCACAAATTGTTTCTGGACCTCAGATTAAGAATCCCTGCTTTAGGTCTAGTGCAAGTACTCTCAGGAGGAGTATAAAAGTACAAAAGTACCAGAGAAAAATTTGTTTTCACAGTTGCCTCAATCCAAACACACACACAGACACAGACTTGTTCTATTTCTGTCTCTTACTCTGTCTCTTTGTCTCTCTATCTCTGTCTTTCTCTTTGTCTCTGCATTTCCTTTCCTAAACCATGCAAAATGAATAGGGAAACCAAGACTGAGGATAATAGTTACATTATTCAGTTTTTCATAACAGTGCTGTTGGCATAAACGGTGGAACTTCCAAATCCTTTAAATTTCCTAATCACAAGCTGACATTTAGATAATGAGGTGACTTATTCTGTCTCTATTATGGGATGTATTCAGCAATGAGTGAAGAATACTGCTTTATTTTCCTGGTCCTGGTGTCATAAAGCCTTTCCTCTTGCTTCTGTCTGATTATACAAAAGAACACAATGACCCACATTTAAAGCCCTTTCTCAGCTCTAAGGAATACCAGCTTCAGGGATAAAATTTGCCAAGTTCTATACAACAGTCTCAGAGAGATGTCAGACTCAATCTTTGATAGCGCAGATTTTTCAGGCTTATTATTGAATCCCCTAAAACCATTGACTCATGCTGTCCTTAACATCATAAACTTGTTCCTTGAAAAGTCACTATATGTATGCAGAAAAATGAGAAGTATATTTGTAACTTGCATTTCAATCTTTGACATGCAGAAAGAAAAAAGACCACTCTAGCCCCCAGCACAAAACAGCTATTTATTATTCACCTTTTTTTTTGTTCTGATGTTAAAACAAGTACCACTTGCCAGAAAAACATCTTTTCACCCCCTACCCTCTATATATTTCATTCCACAGAACTTCAGTTCCTATGAAAAATGCAAAATACTTTTTTGAAGGATAAATTCATAGGTTGATGGAGCTTGTGTAACTGTACAGAGAATCAAATTTCATCTTAACAGCAATGAACATTATCTAATTAATACCTAGAGAAATGCAGTATACTCAGCAGCAATGCCAAGTAGCTTTTCACCCCTAGAATTGATCACCTCTATTGGGTTTAAAGTTGAGCAATCCACTGAGTCACCTTTTCACCAATTCAATTCTTAAGCTATGCTGATTTCATTTTTCAGTCATTTCATTTCATCTTAACTATAACTGTAGTCAGTACTTCAAGATAAAATGATCAGATATCCAGAGCACTCAATTTGTAATTAGGGGAACTGGGTTCAAGTGTCATATATGCTACTTATTAATTATGAGATAGAGTAAATTACTTTGCATCTCTGAAACTCCATTTCCTAAAAGTCAAGAATATTGGATTCAATGATCTTTAAGTTCCTATTGCAGGTGGAATATATACCTATCCAAAATCTATTTCTATTCAATTTTTGCTCACTGCTTCTACTGCTCATATCCAAACCAAACAGAAAATTTCTAATATTTCTCCATAAGACAAACCTTCAAACGTGAAGGCAACAACAGTTACATCAAATGAGCCTTGCAAGACATGATCTCCATTCCCTTCCATTTCATCCATATTGTTTTTTAAATGTGGTGCTCAGAATTGAACATAATATTACAGATTTAGTCTGACCAGTATAGAGATTATAACATCATCTTTCTTGTGCCTGAAAATATGTAGCTAATAATGCACCACAAGATAGCAAACAGGTAAAGCCTAAGATTTGTCTTCATAGAAGTTGTTGACTAGCTAAGCTTCTAATATACTTGTGTAATTTATTGTTTGAAAACATATGAGGATTTGTATTAATCCCTATTAAACCAAAGTATTGTATTGCTTGGTTATTTAATTTAATGCCCTTACTCATACTTTATACCTATTTACATTTGCATGAATATATTTGCACATATTTTAAAAGTCCAGAACAATTTCTCAGTTTTCCTTGTGTATCATCTAACTTGTTAATCAAGTAATCCTTATATACCTATGTGCATTTTTCCCATTTAAAAGGAATTAAAATAGCATAAAACTGCATTAAGACTTATAAAACATCCCATATCACCATGACACCATAGACTTTTTCACCTGGTATCATGCTTTTTGCAACCTCCAAGATCAGCATCTTTTCAATGTGTCGCTTAATCTGCCTGTAGCTCAGTTTGCTAATTTGAAAAATGAGGAGAAGAATGCCTGTTGTCTTTTACCTTCTCTCTCCCTGGGTTTTTGTCAGTCTTAGATGAGATAGTATTTTTTTAAACATTATTTTATTTGGTCATTTTCAAACATTATTCATTAGAAACAAAGATCATTTTCTTTTCCTCTCCCCCTCCCATCACTCCTCCCAATGGCAATGCATGATTCCTCTGGGAATCACATGTGTCCTTGGTCCAAATCCATTTCCATGTTGTTGGTATTTGCATTAGGGTGTTCATTTAGAGTCTCTCCTCAATCATATCCCCTCTACCCCTGTAGTCAAGCAGTTGCTTTTCCTTGGTGTTTTTACTCCCACAGTTTGTCCTCTGCTTGTGGATAGTGTTTTTTCTCCTAGATCCTTCCAGATTGTTCAGGATCACTGTATTGCCACTAATGGAGAAGTCCATTACGTCCAATTGTACCACAGTGTATCAGTCTCTGTGTACAATGTTTTCCTGGTTCTGCTCCTTTCGCTCTGCATCACTTCCTGGAGGTTGTTCCAGTCTCCATGGAATTCCTCCACTTTATTATTCCTTTTAGCACAATTAGATTCCATCAGATTAGATAGTATTAATGAAAACATACTGTAACTGTAAAGTCCCAATTCCTATATATGAAATGGGTAGAGTGCTGGGTCTGTATTTTATTTTCACTTTGTATTTGGTTTTGTTCTTTTTTTTGTTACCTTTTAAATTTTTATTTATTTTTTCTTGAGAGTTTTTTTTTTTTAATTAGCAGAGGCACATAGCCTAGTGACATAGAGGTTCTTATTGACTTGCTTCCATTTTGTGCCAGTTACAATTTATTTTTATAATTAACATAACAATATGATAAATTATTTGTTATGTGTAATAAATTATAAGAAATATGTTCATCCAAGAGAAACAAATTTTCTCACATTAACCATGTCCAAAAATCCATTTCACCAATTTTATTACACATATATTATCATATAATACATATTCCTATATTCATTATATTGTGAAACAAGACACATTGCTTATACTTATGCTAAGGAAAATTTCACAAAGTAAATAAAGTAAAGAATAATATGTTTCAATTTGCATTTAAACTCCATCTATTCCTTCTATTAGGACATCCTTTTTTTTTTTATGAGTACCTTGAAGTTGTCCAGGACTTTTGCCTTGTTTGTAATAGTTGCTATTCACAGTCGATCATCATGCATTATTGTTGTTATTGTGTACAATGTTTTCCTGGTTCTGCTCACTTCAATTTGCATCACTTCATACAAGTCTTTCCAGGATTTTTTGTGATAATCTTGTTTGTTATTTCTTAACTATCTTATTTTATATTTTTAAATGTCATATTATAGAAATATATTTCATTTTTATATTTTATAGCATTTTATATAGCAATCCCTAGTTTTGGACATTCTAATTATTTGCAGTTTTTATTAAACAACATATGCTAACACTACAAATAGCTTAATATCTATATGATCTTTTTAAATGATGTAATTGTACATATTCCTAATAATTGGATGTTAAAGAAAAAGGAATATCTTTTATGCATGTAGTATACTGGCTAATTATTCTCCTAAGGGTCACACTATTTTTTTTTTAACTTTTACCATCTGTCTTGAAATCACAACTTTGTATTGCTTTCAAGGCAAAAGATTGGTCAGGGCTAGGATATGAGGCTGAGAAGGAAGTGTTTCAGGTCCAATTTAAACCCAGGACCTTCCATCTCAAAGCCTGGCTCTCAATTCTCTGGGCCATATTAGCCAACTCCATTTATACTATTTTTTAATTTCATCTCTAATGTCTCTCTATTTTTCTACAACTCTACCAGGATCCAATTTTTGTCATTTTACCTATAGCTTCCATTTTCATTTATCTTTTGTTTTGGTTTATTATAATTATATAGCTCTCATGGCATGTGGATACATGATAAATTGATGTCTAGATGCACTCAAATAATCACAAAAAATCCCATCTCTCTCTGCTACTGGCCTATCTCTTTATAATGTCCTTTTCTCTCTAGATTCAAAGGAAGTCTACTGAGTATGCTTTGAAATAATATCAGTATATTATCAAAACTGCAGAAAAATATTTACCAATCTAGGAATAAAACTAAAGAAATATCTTTCACCATGGGCTAGCTTTGTTTCTCTCAATCTCTAATTATGAATTTACAGTTTTAGAAAAAATTCACTATTTATAATCATGTAATTAATCAGCAAAACAAAGTAATACAAATGAAGATAAACATTCAAAGAAAGCATAGAAGACTATTGGACCTTCTGTTTTTCCTCTATCCAAACCAGCCTGAAGGATGGTTTTTGAAAAAGAGATTGGGACTTATTCTTTCAGGGAAAATTTCTCCATTTTTATAACTCTGGAAAAGAAGGCAACAGCAAAAAGTTGTTGAATATAATTTACTCTAACCAGTAGCCAAACTGCTATTACTTAGTTCAACCTGATTTTAGTTATAAATCACTCCTACTTATCTCCTTTTTCTTTCTGGTCTGCCCACACAGGCACTCTCACATCTCATCCCCTTGTCTCTGCTTCCCTTGTGTAGCACCCAAAAAGTTGAGAAGTCCTTCCCTCAAGGCCAAGGAATCCTGAAAGAAGCTGTACTCCCTTGAATTCTTATAGTCTATCAGAATTCATTACCCTTCTGAGAAGGTCCTTCAAAATCTCAATAATGTAGATTCTCTTATACTTATGAACCAACCCACAATCTAAAATCTCTTTGATCCAAGGAGTCAATTACCCAGAATTAGAATTAGTTTTTATTATTGATTATCTTTTTCTAAATTATGATTTGTATTTTAGTTTATTTTTTCTAACCAGATATTTCATTTCCATTTATCTCTTATTTTCTGAGAATTTGCTTTTATTCTTTTGTATTTTGATGATTTCAAATGCATTTTTTTAATTAAACATAATATTTGATCATTTTAATGCATTCTATACTCTTTTTCTGCATGGTACCATCCTTTTGTATTCATATTGCATTTCTGGCCCTAATTTTCATCCTTTATACAATTCTTTTTTTTTTTTTTTAACCCTTACAGTCTGTCTTGGAAGAACTACTCTGTATTGGTTCCAAGGCAGAAGAGTGTTAAGGGCTAGACAATGGGTGTTAAGTGACTTGCCTAGGGTCACACAGCTAGGAAGTGTTTGAGGCCTGATTTGAATCCAGGACCTCTCATTTCTGGGCCTGGCTCTAATCCACAGTCACCTACCTGGTTCTATACAAGTTTTTTAAATATCTAAGCTAATAAATTCCTTATGCATTCTTTTCATTAACTCCATTTCCATCAACCCTTTTTAATATATTCACTTCTTCACAATTCTTTTTAAAGTAAATCCTTCAGTATATAGCCACATAATCTAGCAAAACATTAATCACATATGAAAATACATCTCTTTCATTCATTACCTTTCTGAAAGTGAATGGTGGGTTTCATTGTCATTTTTTGGACTTGAAGTTCACTATTGGGTTCATCAAAGTTCTAAAGTCTTTTGGCATTGTTTTTCATTCTTAACATTATCATTGTATAATCTTTTCTTCTACTTTAGAGCAGTTGATAAAAGTCCTTTTCTTTCTGAAAATGTCCATATCAATTCCTTTGTTTATACCTCTTCTGAATTACTAGTGTTTTAATCATCAAAATCTATCTATATTGGATTAACTTCAGCTGGGATACTAGTTGTATTGTTTCTAATAGGGTTTAAATCTCTTCTGCTTTCTTTCAGAATATGTATAGTTTTCTCCTACTCCTTTATCATGAATTCTAGAATAAAGTAGTCCATTTCTTCCAAAGTGTTTGTAATTATATTTTAACAATCACTTTCTCCTCATATATGAAGGCTGAAAATAACAGTTCCCCTCCTCTATTCCTCCACTTTTGGAAGGTATGAGTGGATGAAAGAACAAACCAAAAAGTGAGAAAAGAGAAGACAAATATATGACTAGAGTATATTTTTAGCTAAAACTAGCAAATGTGGCAGGCATGGAAGTTCATAAGAGGAAAAGCCTAGTCATTAACTCATTGTAGTCTTCCATTTCCTCAAAGCACAATATTTCATTAGAGGAAGTAAATAATTATAAATAATTCTACATTTGGCTAAGAGAAGAATAAAACAGAGACACAAAGACAACATTCTAGGAGATTTGGGGGATAGTTGAATTCCTGTCACTAATATTTCCTAGTTTTTTCCCAGTTTATGATTCATTTCATAAACTCATCATGTATTTCCTCATTTTAGTTGCATAGTCTGCAGTAAATTCATATCGATATGCTAAAACCCTTTTTCACTATATTGATAGCAATCCAAATGTTACCCACTATGTCTCTCCTTTCTATTACTAGACTGCCTTATAGGAATACAGTTAAAGAAATATATATGTATACAAAATGCTATTTTCTTAACATGTATATCTACTCTATTCTTTTTCCTTTTAATAAGTTGTGATTTTTATATTCCTATAAATAGGAATCCTATTATATTGTCTTAATATTATCTGTGAGTTCAAGTTTACCTCTTTCTATTAACATTTATTATATTTTTATTGCTATCATATTTATCTTGGACATTTATGTAGAAATATCTTTTTTATAATGTTGCCTCTCTTCTTAAATACCATCCTAAATGAATTACTGATCCTCTCTAATAATCTGTTTCTTCTTATGTTCTATCTGCTACTTTTTGTGGTCTGTGGCTTGACAGATAATGCTTTTCCTCTTCCCCTCTGTTTGAAGCTCAAAGACCTCTAGGTAGATGGGGATGGTTATTTGTAAACCACTGAAATTCTTCATTTTACAACTATGAAGCTCCCTTTGTGATACACTTTAGTGTTTGTTTATAAATCATTACTTATTAAATAGTTGGGGGTTACATAGTTTGAAATAAAGGAAGGAGATGGAAATATTTTTAAATTAAGAAAATATTGATATATTTTATTTTTGTGTTATGTCATTTCCAAATAGTCCTTTTTCTCTTATGAAATGAATTGTACCATATAAAAAAGAATGATAATAAAAGATAAAGGAATAGCAATTCAGCAAAATGAATAAATATCAACCAGGTTTGACAGTATGAATGAATGAAAAATTCCAACCCCATAGTGTTCTTACCTCTGATATAAAGGAAAAAAGATATTGGTTCTCAGCTCTTCTCTGAGGCCAATGTTTTTTATTAAATGTAAACAATATATGGTTTTACTTCATTAAAATTTTTTGCTTTTCAATAATTATATCCTGATTTATATTATTTTCCTGGATCTACTTTTTTTAAACTTTTGTATGTTTTCTTATGTCAAAACATGTTTTTCTGCATTCTTTATATTTATTGATTCTAGGTTGTAGTAATATTCCACCACATTCATGCACTTTAATTTACTCAGCAGTTCTCAATTAATGTGTCTACTTTATTTGAGAATTCTTGATACTACAAAAAATATCCAATGAATATTTTGGTTTATATAGGATATTAGAGAGAAATATTTTAAAAAACCATTACCTAACACCCTAAAGTTTACCTTTTCATTCTTTCATCAAGTTCACAATTTAATTTTTTTCTTAATTTCCATCTGTATTTCCTGATTCTTTCTATATTTCTATATGACTCAGATTCAACAGGTTCAATATGTGCAATATTGCCTTTCCTGATTCTGCCAAAAACCTGTGTTAATATCTCAATTCTCCTATCCTTTGGGACTAATAAAGCCCCTATTTCTTGCCCATGTGTAACTCAAAACTTGAGTACATGATGGTTGACAAAATAACTGGCTCAATATGGCCAGCTATGCCTTTGTCACTGAGGGCATCTTGTACTTTTTAATAATGAAGCAGTTCCCTCTTTGGCCACTGATAATGAAGAGTCAATGACAGTAGATTTTTAACTTAACTTATGCCTCTTTTTCAATCATTTCTTCTCTTCTTCTCCCACTTTTGGGGCATGAGTAGCCTTCCAGTCTCTCTTTGAGAGAGTAGTGACAGAATTGGTTCTCCTATCCAATATGGTGATATTTCCCATCAGCTACAGAAGGGGAGATTATTCAGTTTGAGCCCTAAGCTACTTTTTCCTCTTTATTTTCTAAATTGACATTAATCGTGCTATGGATATTTCCAGGCAACCTTTGGGGTTTAAGATGTTTCAGAGGTACTGTGCTCACTGGGTGAAGCTGACTGATTTAAAAGGAAGTTTCTCCATTGGAAAATATTACCATCAACAAGAGGAGAAGGCCAAGTCCTGGCTTGGATAACTATTAGCCTGGACTTGAGGGGAAAATGCAAAGCAGAATTAAGCATAATAATGCCTATTCAACAGTGCAGCATGTTCTATTCTGATTTAAGCATTGACATCCCAAGAGATTTTCTTTTTTAAAAAATTAATTAATTTGTTACATTAAAATATCCAGGTAACTCCCTCCCTTACGGTCACTAGAGAAGACATCATTTGACAATTGTATATATGTATGTACATACATACATGCAAATTATGTTTTACTTATTTCTATTTATTAGTTCTTTCTCTGGAAGTGGACATACACAAGTAATTCTTCAAACAGTATTTCCATTGCTATATATAATGTTATCTTAATTCTTGACATTTCATCCTTCATAGTTTCATATATTGCTCACAGTACAAGCTAAATTGCTGAATTTCCTTTTACATCTTTCTGTATATGTTTTTGAGGGTTGTTTTATATATAAGAAATAAATACTTCCCATGTAGAATTTGCATCGTATGAGAAATACCATTCTATTTTCTCATCTGGGGAGATCCCAGTGATATGAGCCATAACCTAAGTCATAATCATTTTTCCCAGGGCACAAGGATAGAGGTTTAGGTCAAAGTCATCATCATTACTATGCCAATCTATTTCCAGGGCATCAGTTTCATCAGCCCAGCTGACTGGTCTGGGCATAAAGGTGCTTCCTCCCCCATCAGTGCCACCATCCTCAACAAGGAAGTCTGTCAAGGTGAGGGTCTTCTGATTCTTATTCTTCTTTTTAGCTGAAGTCACCATGTTGGGAAAGGGAGAGAGAAAACAAAGGGTGGTCTAGTCTTTCTTGGACCTAGAAGCAGTTATCAGTGATTAGATTTAATAAAAAAACCGTGTTATTATTGTCTTGTACCTTAGTAGAATGCTCAATATTAAAAAACAAAATATTCAAAAGAAAACTTTCTGTATGAATTCAAGCTACCTGGTCAATATGAACTATAAGTTTGAAAGCTGAAATAACTGGGAAATGTTACTAATGTTAGACATGTTTAAAATGATAAGGTAATTATAAGATTATAGTAGGGCAGAACTCTCAGTTTTCAGAAAAAAGGCAAAGATTACATATTGCTAACTAAAGGCTAGGAAAATTAATTTCAAATCATATTTTTGAAGGAACGTTACATAGAAAACCATTATTGTTCTCCTTGGACATATGGGGGCAGGACTAGGAACACTGGACATATATCATTAAAAATCTATGATAATGAGAACTGAGGCACAAAATGTTTGGGCTTAATTAATTTATTTATTGGCAAGGATAGCAATTGCTAATAACAGAGGTCAATGGTCCCTTAATAACTAAAGACTCCCTAACAGAGTCAAAGGAATTATTTTATTCGGTTTAATGATTAAATGAGGTCTAGAAATGCCTGCCAAACTGTGATTTTGACTGGCTCTTAATTATAGTATCATGGTGGCCAGAAAACCTAAATCTGATCACCATCCTCTTGGAAGAACTTATAACAGTTAAATTTGCATTGCCCTGCCAGACCAGGGAGTTTCCAAAATCCATGCTTTTATGAAGTAGACAACAACTTCCTGTAACATTCTCCAGAAAGCTCCTTATCTAGTACTCCCTGTATCTATGTCCACAAAACAAAATAGGTATCCTTAAAAAGTGGTAGGTTTCCCTCTTTTTTGCAGGTCCTCAAACAGAAGCTGAATTGCAATATATACGGCATATTTTAGTGGGGATACCTTTCACATATGGGTTGAACCAGATGGATGTTGAGGTTCTTTCCAGTTCTTAAATTCTATGATTCTCTGAAGCATTTATATATCTTGCTATTGTTTTAAATCAAAGATATGGCCTTTTGATTTTTTAAGTACCTGAAACAGATGGGTTCAGAAATTAGTACTATGAAGCATTCGAAGAACAAATAATTCCATGTGTATTGTTTCTCAAATTAAAGTTATTCTATTTTTTTATTTGGAAAATATAATTACGATGTCCCAAAGTGGCATACATAAGGGATATATAAATAAACAAATAATTAAATAAAATATTAATACATTAATGTAATTAGTGGATGCTGATGCAAACTAATTTCTAAATGCTACCAAAGAAGGGTATATGCTACATGCAAGTGTTCTCTTTGACAATATTTTATTTAAGATTTTGCAAACAATATACATATGTATACATAGATTTAAATAATGAAAAGGATAAACTACTTTGTTTATTTCACTCCCCACTGATGCAGTTTACAGCCTATGGAATCCTTATCAACTCATGTGACACCTATCCACATAGCATCAAAACAAGACTATTGCTTTATAGATTTTTTTGGTTTATGTATAAGGGAAAGGGATCCAGGAAAGTGCTATGTAGCTCTCCAAATGCAAAACAGCCCCATTTTTCTATATTTTCAATTGTAAATGAAGTCTACTTTTCCATTTTTAGCATGTGACACCTTTAATTCTTAGACAACTAGATTTTACATATAAAATGAATAAACAATGGACAAATTTGTGACATAAATTCTTTCTGATATATAATTTCATACAGAGCAGACTACACAAAAACAATTGTATATATGGTCAAGAGGAACCAGGAAAATTATTAGAAAAAGAAACTATTTGGAACACATATCAAATGCATGTTTTTTAACCTACCATGACAAACTGAGGCATGTAAAAATCAATAATAAAATAATTTAGAGAAAAATGTTGAGGTAGGTATTCCATGTTAATGGTAGGTCTAATTGATTTAATAAAGATGATGATATTACCCCAATTAATTATTAGTGTATACAATGTAAATATGATTTCTTTGGACTATTTCATAGGACAATTAAAAGCATCAAAATGATTATGGAGGAATGAATGGATAATAATGTAAAAGAAAATTGTTTTACATTTATTTTTTCTCAATTACATATAAACAAGAATATTTAATCTTTATTTTTTAACATTTTCAGTTCAAAATCCTTTTGATTTTTTCTTCTCCTTACCCCTCCCTGAGACAGCAAGCAATTTGATAAAGATTACACATGGGAAATCATGCAAAACACTTCCATATTATTCATATGGCAAAGGAAAACTCAGAATAAAAACAGGCCCAGACAGACACAAAAATCCCCCAAATAATAAAGTTTTAAAAATATGCTTCAATCAACATTCAGACTCCATCAGTTCTTCTAGAGGTATATAGCATTTTTCACCACAAGTTCTTCTTAATTGTCCTGGATCGTAGTATTGCTAAAAATAACTCTCATTCATAGTTTATTACCCTTACAATATTGTTGTTGATTTTTTTTTTAATTTTTTATTGCACTAAAGTTCCCAGGTATTCCTTTCTCCCTTCTCCACATTAGGGAAAGCAAGACTTGACAAATATAGATAGATAGATGGATAGATAGATAGATAGATAGATAGATAGATAGATAGATAGATAGATAGATAGATAGATAGATGTATTTATATATAAAACAATGTCTGCTTGTTTCTATTATATCAGTTCCTTCTCTGGAAATGGACACAAATTATTCTTTAATCTTTCATTTGCTATATATATTATGCAATTAGTCCTGCTTACTTCACTCTTCATAATTTCATATAGTTCTTTCAATGCTTTCTTAAAAATTTGACCCGCTCATCATTTCTTTTGGTGCAGTACAATTCCATCATAATTATATGCCACGACTCATTTATCTACTCCCCATCTGATGAGCATTCCTTCAATTTATAGTGCTTTGCCATCACAAAGAGAGGTGATTTAAAGATTTTAGAACATATAGGCTATTTTCCTTTTCCCCTAAGCCACTTTGGAAATAGATCTAATAGCAATATTGCTTAATGAAAGGTATGCACAGTTTTGTAACTTTTAAAGCATAATATCCATATTAATTAATAATATTGAGCCCTCCAAAATGGATCATTTCTGTACATAGTAACAGCAATCTTGTACAGTGATCAATTGTGAATGACTTAGTTATTATCAGCAAAATAATGGTCCAAGACAATTGAAAGACAGATCTCCCAAATGTTGTTGTTGTTCAATCATATTAACCCCTTGGTGGATTTTCTTGGCAAGGATTCTGGAGTGTTTTGTCATTTCCTTCTCCAGCAAACAGGGTTAAATGACTTCCTTGTGGTAAAACAAATCTGATGTACAATGTAAACTCAAGTCTTCATGACCCCAGGCCCAGTGCTCTATCCACTGAACCATCTAGCTACCCTCCTACCAAATATTACCAGATATGGTTTTAATGGTGCATTTTCATCATGTGGAAGACTTTTATAGAATTATATTAGTTCTTCTCTTGTTATTTGCCTTTTAAAAAGCTTCCACATCACAAATTAATCACTTGCAATTGAAGATTATAGAAGAAGCTCTGCAAATAGTCAATTAAGTTGATTTTATAATGTAGATATTTCTTTTTCATTTGCATCAACATTTAAAATATGTGTGCTTAGGGAAATTCTTTCATTTTAAAAATGAAATTTAAAGAATATATAACCAAAAAAGAATTGTATTCATCAAACTAAGGAAATGAAATTGACTAACATTTTAATTTTATACTTAAATTTTATTTTATAATATAAATTGCAAAGGAGGCAAAAATACCATTTTTAAGACAGGATAAGCCTAGTCATAACTAGGCATAGTAGGCACACCCATTATGCATGCTGGTGATCTATATCTATGCCCATATCTCTCTCTATCATCTCTCTCTCTCTACCTTTCCTGTCTATCTATCCTGCCTCTCTGCTTTACTATTTCATTCTCCCTACACTGAAGTATTGTTCTAGAATTAAAAAAGTCTCAGGAAGCAACTCAATGCACAGTAACGGGGATTGTTTTACACGAGATTTAATATTGCTATGGTGACCTCTAATATATTTTTCAGAACATATCTTTGCAACAGAATATGGGAAAGCAGATTCCCAGGAAGAGTGAATAATTTCCCCTAGTTCATTCTGAGTCTGCATTTAGAATTATCAGTAAAATTCAAATATTCTACAAATTTTATAACTTATGGACCTCAGTTTCTTTATCTGTAAAAGGAGAGGGAGTATTCTCTGAGGTTCATTCCATCTAAAAACCATTTCTTAATCCATTTTAATAGTACTTTTAAAGTAAAGGAGAAAAAAGTTCTTTATTATGGCAAAAATAGATTCCAATAACACACACTGAATTAAAATAATTCTTTGAAGATATATTCTCATAATCTGTAGGGAAAATATTTTTTTTCTGTGGACTTAATATGCATGATATATTTCAACTTTACAAGTACTTTCCAAGTCACAGCTGCCATTGATTTTAATCGGATCTTCAGGGTATAATTTTCTTATTTAAAGCTGACTTTACTTCTTATCAGAGGAATAAATCCATTGGAGATGGAATGACTTTAGAGTGCATAAATCATAACACTCTGTGGAGTATAGATGATGGTAAAAATTGCCATCAATAGGAAATTTTGAGAGGTAAGGATATTAACTTAGAAAGGCATTTTTACTTTAAAACTTTGCAAAACAAAGGAAAAGTCAATCTTTTACTCTACCGGTGGAAATTGTTTTTTTCCCCATTCACACCAGATAATCATTGAAGAACAATTCCATGGAACCATAATTATACTTACACACCTGTGCTGCTTAAATTGCTTAAGTGCTAATTCCAGCAGCAATTCCACAGCTCCAGCAGGAGGTTTATTTTTAATTGAGTTCAGTGCTCTGAATGCTTTCAGTGGCAGAGAATCTGGTGACTGATCCATTTGCCTAGCAGCTGTGTAAATGTACATGCTTAAAACCAATACCTAGCTTTTGCAGCCACTGTGCAAAGATATCACCGCTTCATAAAAATGAATTCACAGATCTATATCTGAAAGGAATCACAAAGACAATATAATATAATACCCTCAATTTTACAGATTAAGAGGGCTACCCTGGTAGTTTAGGTCTAAGACCACACAAAAAGCAATAATAATAATAATAATAACAATAATAATAATAAATAACAATTAGATAAGGCTTTATTTAACATTTTCAAAGTCTATATAAGTTTATGATTGGCTAGAATCAATTTGAACAATTTCAAGGTGGATGCTTATTTGTGCATAGTTAAATTTCTAAGATCTGGTCTTCATCCTCAAGTGTAAATGTTTTCATTGGGACATTTTGCATTAGCAAGGCCATTCACATTCATGGAAAACTGATTTTAAAAGCATAATGAAAGTTTAATAATTTATAATATGGGTTTCACTATGAATTTATTTATTTAGTTAGTTAGTTGGTTGCTTATTTATTTATTTTAGTACACTGATATTTTAGCAAAGCTGTAGATATCATGCTTTACTTCACTTCCAAGTCTTAGGTCTTCTCTTCACCAAGAGGTTTGCAGACCTAGAGATAATTCTGTCCTCAAACCCCACTTTCTTCACTGGCAATTGCTCTTCTTGGACTACTATTTCCAACTCTGAGGATATTTTCAGTTCTAGATATATGATTTTTTTCTTTCCACCCACAGACTTGACCCAGGTTAGAGGCTCATTAATATAGATCATGATAAAACATAACTTGTCTTTGAATACAGCTTCCAAAATTTTTTATCAGGTTGTTGGAGGTCCTGATGTAAATTAAGAATATATCTGGGGAATTCAATCATTTTCTTGTCATGGTGCCCATCCCCTTTTAATGAGGGACCCATATGAAATGCTTTGTCTTTTTAATCAGGATTTTGTTTGAGGTCAGGAGAATTCAGAATGTAAGCTGTAATTTTTTCTCTCACTCCTTTTAAGGGAGAAATTATTAATATTCTTGTCATGAACCCCTTTGGCAGTATGACAAAACCTATAGACACCTTAAAACAATGGGTTTAAATGCACAAAATAAAATATAAAGTATTAAAAATATTTTAAATACATTTATCATAATATTTTCTTTCAAGTTTAATGACAGATGGTTAAGAAACTGGGTAACTATCTCAAAGATTACAGGTCAGAGAATCAGTGATTTATCTAAAGAACTGATACTTTAAATCAGAATCAGTAATTAGCCATGCTTATTTACTTATTCCAGACCCTCAGGCCAACTGAGAACATCAGTAACTATATCAGTCTAAGTAAGAGATAAAAATGGTTTGAACCAACATAATGGTGGCAGTAGGAACTGTGAAATAATGGTATGAAATTGTTCAAAAGGAACTCTGGCATTCACCCAGTAACTGGTGATTTTCTTTTCTTTCTTTCTTTTTTTTTTATCCCTTGCCTTCCACTTCAGAATCAATACTATGTATGAGTTCTAAGGCAGAAGAGTGGTAAGGGCTAGGCAATGGGGATTTAGTGACTTGTTCTGGGGCACACAGTTACCAAGTATCTGAGGTCATGTTTGCACCTAGGACCTCCCATTTCTAGGCCTGACTCTCTATCCACTGAATCACTTAGCTGCTCCCTAATTTTCTAAATCCACCCTGAGAGATTTTTCTTTCTTTACCTTGCGAATGATGATTCATGACACCATGGAGAGAGCAATAGTTCACTTATCTTTGGAAATTAGTGCTATTAGATTGAAATACAAATATAAAAGAATTGAAATTTTATTTTTACTCAAACTGACCAATTAACTTTTGCCTAATTATAACAAAATTAAAGATTTAATATCCCAAGAATTAAAATTAAATTCATTTTAAAAATGAAATTATATATTTTGAAATAAAGTCAAGATTTGGAGAATGGTGTATTCCCTCTATTTTGCATTTTCAAATGCAAAACCCAAAAACTGATAATGGAAAATCATGTGGCAAAAAGTGTTCATCAAGCATGAGGGAAAATATCCAATGTCTCTTCTACCTAACTCAGTTTCACTATATATACTTCCAATCCTTGAAAGCCAAGTAATTTTCAAAATGTTCCTGGCAGATTCTATTAGATGGTAAAAGAGTAGAAGAGTGAAGGATTTTAAAAGTTTATACTTTCCTATGACTTTCTAAGTGTATTTATATCCTCATTTTTCTTGCTATAAATGTATTACATTAAGAGTCTTAATCTCATATCAATAATTTCCCCTGAGAAATGCTTTGGCTGTATTTCATAAATTTTGATATGATGTCTCCTCATTGTCATTCTGTTCAATGAAATCAGTGATTTATCTAAATTTATTTTTTTATTTACATTTTCTAGAAAAACAGAGAAAGATTTATAGAACTTGGTTTCAAATCCTGGTTTCATTACCATTTACATATATGGTCTAGGGCAGCCTACTTCCTTAAATGCAACTTCCTTTTCTTTAAAATGAGGGGGTTGGTTTCAATAGATAATATTTAAGATCCCTTCCTTATTCCCATATCTGAATTTATCTGATCCTATAAGAAAGATCTAATTTAAAAGACTTTGAAAATTCTGACCTATTCCTGAGTTCTCTTCAATTATTTCAGGATGTATCAAACAGATCTTCAAAATGGATAAATGCCTGAAGTTCTTAAATTTAGCCCATTTTTGATGAATGTCTCTCATTTCATAATTTTTTTTTTTATTCAAAGGTATGGCACCTCTGATCTTGAACAATGAGAATTTGTCCTATATGGGTGATGTTGCCCCACTGATAACGATATTTGTCTGACAACAATGTCCACTTCTTTTGATCAAAACATTAAAGGAATCTGTTTAAAATATTTGTTTTATTTTTTCTGGAAACAGAAATAGATTGGGTCTCTATCTCACATTTTGTTATTAATTATTTGGGTGTGGCTTCCATCCCTGGCTGTCTAGCTAATAAAATTAACTTTGGTAATTCCATTTCTCTTATTTGTGTCTCCATTGTAGATTTTTGGATTAAATGATCTCTGAGATCTATTACAGCTTCTCTTTGTTCTCTCCAAAATTTATGTTCATATGTTCCCTATAAGCATTCTCTTCTCCAATTATAGTGGCCTGAAATAACAATGTTGATACTAGGGTTAATATACTGACCATGTGATTACATGGAAAGACACAGGAATTAGGAAACAAATAAAAAGCAAATAGAACATAAAAGGCATGTGAATAGCAATCTGAGCTTCACCAGAGCTTTAGGTTTCTTGACCAAGGAAAATAATGTGATATTTTGCCTTAGAATGAGAGAAAGAATCCAACTATTCTGCCCAAAGAAGCCATTAAAATAAAAGAGAATTAGCTTTGCTACTGAGACATCACAAGTGAGAAGGTAAACAATATTTTCAACAATATTAAAAAGAGATACCTCTCTGCCAAAAATCCTTCCCTCAAAAGGAAATGTATTCTGATTTACAGTTGTTAGAGTTACAGTGCAACAACCCTGAGGCAAATCAGATAAAATAACAAATCAATTAATCACAGGTAATATAAACATTTCTGCTTTGCTACAGAATCAGTGGATTATAGAAATTCAGACAGGATGAAAGGACAAAAAATTCAATGAAGTAAGAAGAGTTAAAACCTGTAGCCTTCAAAATGATCTGTAGTCACTGGAATTTTATGATTATCAGAACTGAAGGAGAGGCTCACAAGGCAAGATTCTATCCTCACAATCATTTGAAATTTACAGTAATTTAATTCTAATAAATAGATGTTATTTCTTGAACCATGGCAGCTCCATTCATATGATCCTTTTATAATTTTTATTCTGTTGTGTCCTCCACTTAAAATGTATCTAAAAAAAACCTTTTTCTCTTATAAGATTAAGGAAATATTGTGGCTGAACTCACTTTTAAGGATGATCTGGTTTTATTCCAGTTTATAGAGAAAGATTCTGAGACTTCAGAGAAGAGTAATAAAATGCCCAAGGTCACAGAGGATATCTCTTGATATTCTGGGCCTTTTATTCTTCCAGATGAATTTTATTTTTTTTCTAACTCAATGAGATACTTTTTAGGTAGTTTTATTGTTATGACATTGAAAAAGTAAGTTGATTTAAGTAGAATTGTCATTTTTATTACTTTGGTTTGACCTACCCTAGAGCAATTAATGTTTTTCTGATTGTTTAGAGGAGGGTTAATTTCAGCTTTTACTTATGTTGCAGCTAAGGTAAGATGAAGTAAAATGGAGCCCATTTTTCTGGCACTTACCAGATCAATCTAAAACTTGACCAAACTCTACCACAAATCTTTGGTTCGAAGGCGTAAAACTCCAAGAAAATTTGGATATGGGGGAAACTCATTTTAGATGTTTCCAAATGCAAATAATAGAGTTTTCAACTCTTACACAAGTGCTGAATAAATAATTTAGTAATAAAGGAAATGTGGATAGGAGTGAGGAGGCAGAAAATGTGTGAACTAAGACAGGAGTTCCTCTGAGCCCTCTCAAATTGTCCTTGTAATAATTTTAAATTATTCCTCAAAAAAAAAAATTCTGGAGTGGCAGAATCAGCAGAAGGGTGAGATAAAACAATTTTCTTTCTCAGGAAAACTTAGAGGACAGACAGGGAAGGTCTCACTAGGGTGAAAGTAGAGCACAGTCAAATTACAGTTAGAGCCCTAGTCTGTGAGCAAAGTACAAGACTTGGGGGTAACTGAATTGGCAGCCTGTACTTCCAGCATTCTCATACCACCGATAGTAAGGGATACAGATAACAGGTCAGAATGAGATTGGGGGGACAATTTTCAGGCACTGGGTGTTGGACCCTCTTCTATTGCCATTATTGAGATCCAGACTGTAAGGCCATGTTGCAGTCTCAGGGAAAGGAGGAAAATTAACACACACAGAACCTCAGAGTAGCATGAATTCTCTCCCACTTCCATGCTGAAAGAGGATGCCTGTGGTCACTTACATACCAGAGCACAGTTCAGAAGAGCAGTGACCAAACCTCTATTTGCATCATACTATCTTAGAAGAATTGAAAACAGCAGCACAAAACATACCTGAAGGAGATACAAAGAGTGAAGGTAAAATAGTAGAACAGAATCTATTGTGAATTTTCTCTTTTGGAGAGGTCTGAGAATCTATCCTATTGTTTCTTACACAATCCAGAAACATCACATTATGTATTAAATAATATTTTAGGATCACATATTAATTAATTACCACTATTATCAGATCTAGGAAGATATGATCCTTGCTTTCAAATTTCTATTTATTATTGTTACACTATCTATCTGACTTTTCTCAGGATAAATTGCAATGGTATTGAGTAGACAATTTTTAAAAAGTAAGTTGGTTGAACTTTCTAATCTCCTTTTCCTGACCCTGGATAGCAACTTCAGGAGCTTAGTGTTCTCATATTCTTTCCCCTTAATACCCTTTGAAAAATCTATTCTTTCTCCTTTAATTCATCCTTCCCCCCTTTTCTTCCTTTATACATTCCTATCCCTACTTTTCTTCCAAATAGGCATTTACCAAGACAATTTTGATAGCCTTATCTCAGGTGACCGAAAATGCATAATCTCAGACTCCAGTTACTTTTGCAAACAAGCTCCCAGAAAAATGAAACACTGATTCAGACAGTATATGGAAAAATCAATAGGGTTTCAAATGCAAATGTTTCTCTGTTGCTTAGCCTTTCTAGTAAATCCATCCCAGCAGGCCTAATCTGTTAATATTTCTTTCATTTATAATATCCTACCTTCCTGGCACAGGAAGTCAATCACATATACATCTTTTGTGCTATTGTGGTCTCAGAGAAGATATCAGGTCACCTGGGACCTACTTTCACTAATTTCTTCATCTCCTTAAATCTTTCAACTTCGGCAGAAAACATCAAGAGAAAGGGTGTGCCGAACATATTAACAGAAGCCAAGTTCCCAGCCCATTAAAGAGAATGGCATTGAAGCAGTAATAGAAATCCTTGCTATTAAGTAGGATAAGCAGGTACTTTCTGCTACAAGTAATGGCATACAGGACATGGTCCAATACATCACTCACTGAAGCATTAGCATATTTTAACAACAACATCTGGACCACATAGAATAGAAAGGCAGAGGTTTTTCATTATTATTATTTTCCTACTTACAATTAATTAAAGTATTCTGTTTACCTAGCATTCATGTTTTTAATAGAAAATAGTTTTTTAGACTGTAGGATGTTTTATAAATACTTAATTGTAACTGGGAAGTAATATCCCTTGTTTATACCATTCATTGCCATGACTGTGCCTTTGGAAACTTTTTTTGAAGTACTAAAAATCAATCACCTGAATCACCTTGTTAGAATGGAAATAATTTTAATTTTCCAATCAAGGAGACTTAATAGAGCTATTGTCAACATTTTTTAATATTAGATTATTCTATTTGTGTGCACATACACACAGGTTGAAACTAACACAGCTTTACTAATCAGCTTCAATCAATCAAAACAAGTAACTAGCAAGTATTTACTGAAGACCTACCAGTTTCTCAGTGGTGTATATTACAATGGGACATCCACAGCTTATCATTTGTTACCTGAATGTCTGTAAATAGAAGCTTCCCATTTTTAGAAGTGAATTCAGCATTTGTCTTCTAATTTAAAAAAAGTAAATAACTATCCATTCCATTTCCCTATGACTTTCTTTCAAGGAATAATTGAGAGGCTAAAGCACCTATATCCCATTTTTTAATCACTAAACAAATCAAATTTTCTTCCTTGAACAAGAGAATCCTTTCAAATCTTTACAGGTATTTTTAAGGGGTTCAGACTTAAAATGTCATTAATAAAAAATCTCCCCTCTCTAATGCAGTTGGGCAGTCTGTCTGTAATATATAGTCTTAGAAATTAACTGGGAATCTAAAAGGTAAAATCAGTGAAACATATTCACAAAGCTAGTATGTGTCAGAGGTGGGATTTAATTGCAGGCCTTCCTTAATTCAAGAGAGGTTTTTTTTATCCACTAACAAGAACCGGCTGTGGGATTCAGAACATATAACATTTCAAGACCTGCAAAATGTGTGGGTTTGTTTTTTTTTACAATAATCCCAAGGAGTTTTTGCAATTGTTGAATTAAACAAATAGTACATATTTGGAGTAGGTTTACTGCAGAGTTCCCTGAGTACAGATTTGGTGATCTTTCTATGATACTACATTGTTTTCCCATATTACATCCATGTCCTTTTTTCCCCATCTCACTGCACTGCTTGTATAATGTATGGCCAGAAAGGGAACACACATAGGGAAAAGAGAGAGAGAGAGAGAGAGAGAGAGAGAGAGAGAGAGAGAGAGAGAGAGAGAGAGAGAGAGAGAGAGAGAGAGAGAGAGACAGAGAGAGAAAGAGAGAGAGAGAGAGAGAGAGAATTGAGAGGGGGAATATTGACCTTCCCCTCTCTTCCTTCTAGGGAAGGTAGCCCAGTCTTGTCTCCCTACCAGAGAGAATATGTCTCCTAAGAGAATGGTTCTGGGAGATTGGGAACAATAGCTAGAGGGATAGGCTTTGGTAATATGATACACAGCCTCTCTTTTGGTACCATCTATTGTTGAGAGACAGAATGGACTCTTCTGCCTCTGGATCCTTCAGATCACCAACTGCCACTCTATTCCTCACCCCTCAACCCATGGATTACTCCACAGCCCAGGAGAAATGGTTGTTCCTTGGTCTGGTTGTTTGGCTCCCTGGGACCCTGAGTTAACCCTCCTTTTTAGGGAGAAGTATGGTTCTCCCCAAATCTTCAGCTCCCTTTCCTAGTCTCAGAAACTAGCCAGACCTGATTCTAAGTAGTAGATACTTTATGTGGGTTCACTCAGGGAAGGGAGAGGTAAGGGTGTCAGGTAAGGAAAATGGGTGAGCAGGAAGTCCTATTGGCTTGTCCCCTCTGGCAGGCTGAATTCCCCCCCCAAGGTCTCGGGGTTCAGGCTCTCGCCCTTGACCCCTCATCAGGCCAGCTGCTGGTTTGGTTACTCCTGAGCTAATTAGCTTGAGTATTGGAGTCCAGGACAAGTTACGGAGAGAGATGGAGAATGAATCTTTGGAGAGAGTATTTCTCTGCGAATGGCTTTCTTCCAAGTCCCAGTCCACAATATCATCAGATGACTCTGACTGCTGTTGTTAAGCTGAGTGAGAGCTATCCAGAGGTTCAAAGGGAAAGCAGTTGATCTCCAGAGAAACTCAAGCTCCCTCCCTGCTTAGGAGATCTGCCCCTTCTCTCTGGCTCCCAGCTGAAGAAGTAAAGGAGCAGTTGGAGTACTCTCAGCTTCTGTTATCTGACTGGAATCTTGAGTTTTTTCTTCCTGCACCTCCCCTTTCTCTCTCTGAAGCTGATTTCTGTCAGAGATTTCTCCTTGCATACATTGGATAAATTCCTCTCTTGCAGTTGTTACTGTTCAGTTGTTTTAGCAACACATGACTTCATGACCTATGTTCATTAACAGTGGTGGTAATAGATATTATTGCTCTACAACTTAATCTTATTATAAAGGTTTCTAGTTTATTGTTATAAATAAATGATGACATTTTCAAAATCATCAGATTAACTCTTTCCCACATTCTTTCCCAGCCTGATAAAATAAAGAACTCAAAAGACAATGATTGAATTAAATCTGAATTGGTCTTGCTTTTTTCTTGGGACTTAGAGAAGACAATCAAATTCAAATAATCTTTCTAATCACCCAGCCTCTGGCTCTTGCTCAAGTTTCTGTAAACTAGGTTGTTGCTGCCCATTTTTTCCTAAAATCTATTTAAATAACCTTTTCCTTAATACATTGGAAGTTCCTGTTCTGTAGCTTCCCAGATTATGATTCTAGAGGTATGGTTCAGTGTGTTTTGTTTTCTATTATAATCTCCCTAACCCAGTTAAAGACGTGTTTATTATAACTACTTTGGTAGGTCTGTATTTTTTAAGGTTCCCAATGATAATACCTATTGGTTTTAGAAATTTTTTTTTTATATGAAGGAGACGTCTATTTATTCCTGTCTTTTAGTGATTTGAAAGAAATGGATTTGTGTTTTTTCAAAAACTTTTCTACATCTATTTTAAAATAATGTCATTTTGATTATTTTTTATTATTATGGTCTACATTGTTTTAGATGTCCAAATATTGAACCAACTTTGAAATATTTTACATATCTTCTGGTACCCTTCTTCATTAGAATTATTGATCTCTAGTTTTAGTTTTCTGATGCTTCTGTCTCCAGTTTAGATATGTAAAAGGGAATTCTTAATCAGCACTGAGGCTGGCAATGCTTAAATTAAATAAACTAAACAAATGCAATTAAACATTATTGCATTGTAAGAAATAAAGAATAAAAACTCAGCAAAACATAAAGACAGGTAAACTGATATCGAATGATGTAGAATGAAGTAAGGAAAACAAATATATTCAATGACTAGATGATATAAATTATGATAGTGCAAGAGGAGTTAAGAAATTGTCTCTCCATCATATCTTCCTTGGAAAGCTGGGGGATTATATGTGAAGAAATCTGCATAAACAATATTGTTAATGTAGTAGTTTGTTCTTTGTGAATGATTATTTTTTTTTTGTCTTATAAGTGAAATCTTCCTAGGTAAGATAGGGAAGAATGAGATATTTTTAAATGAATTTAATATATATAAAATACAATAAAAATTAATTTTCAAAAGGGATATTGATATCACTGAAATAATTTTATATGAGCTTTTCTTTTCCTATTTTTTCAGACTAAGTATTACTGGAATTAATGGTTTTTTAAATGTTTAATGGTAAATGCAACTGTTATTTTTGTTTTTTGTTTCTCTTGAGAGTTCATTGTCTTATTCAACTTATTTTTAATTTTCTATTATTTTATTAATCTATGCTTGTAGAAAAGTGTCATTGATATTATCAAAGTTTGTTTTATAATTAGGTAAAACAATGTCTAAAAATCCTTATTTCTCCAGAAATGCACAGTATTTCTCCAAATGACCATGTTAAAAATAAAAATTTTAAAGTATGTTTCTGTCTGTATTCAGAATTCATCAGATCTCTCTCTCTCTCTCTGAAGAATGAATTTTTCAGGTTAGATTTCATTTTCACTTTAGATTCTTTGCAATTGTGTTGGATCATTGTCTTGATAATAGTAGCTATTTTTTTTCCCAGTTGGTCATTGTTACAATATTGCTCTTACTATGTACCATATTCTTCTGGATCTGTTCATTTCACTTTGATCATATTAATTAAGGAGAATTCTTGGAATAGATTTCATTCATTATCTTAAGTAAAGTAGGACTATATTTCAGCAATGAAGATAAAGGAGAGGGGCAGAGCTTAGATGGCAGAGTAATAGCTCAAACTTCTCTGAGAATCCTTTCCAACCAAACTTAAATAATACTTCAAAATGAAGACTGAAGTGACAGAACCAACAAAGGGTCCAAACAAAGCAATTTTCCTATAGAAAACAACTTAAAAGGTAGAAATAGCAAGTCTGTTTCACTGGGATGAGAGGGGAGCAGAGCCATCCCACAGCAAGGCTGCACCAAGGAGTATGAGTGCAAGCCAATAGAAAGCCTCCCCAACCGGTATCTACTGTTTCAGATTCTAAACTTGGGTCCAAACCAACTTTAGCACCCGAAGGTCTAAGCAAACAGTAGAGACATCAGCAATTCTTGAAGTCAAATGAATCATCATTTGCAACAAAAAACTGAAGTTTAAAAGAAAAGAAAAACTGACTTCACTTTTAAGATAAAAGTAAAAGTGAGGGGAAAGGTTGAGAAAATGAGTAAAGATCAAAAAACCCAGATCTAACCAAAGAAAATTTTTATGGAGACAAAGAATAACAAAGCACAGACTCAGAAGTGGACAATGAGATCAAAGCACCTAAATGCAAAACGTTAAAGAAAAATGTGAATGGGAAGAGCTCAAAAATATTTTGAAAAGCAATTAAGATAGAGGAAAAAATGAGGAAGATAATTGAAAGCAATGCAAAGACAGATTGACCAAATGGAAAAACAGGTCACATAAGAAAATAATTCCATAAAAAATTAAAATTGGGCAAGGAGAAGCTAACCATTTCATATGCTATCAAGAGACAATAAAGCAAATTTAAAAATAGAAGAAAATATGAAATATCTCATTGAAGAAGCAACTGAAATTAAAAATAGATCCAGGAGAGAGAATTTAAGAATTATTGTATTACCTGAAAGCCAGCATAAAAAAATGCCTACACATCATATCACAAGAAATTATCAAAGAAATTTGTCTTTATATCCTTGAACTAAAGGGTAAAATAGAAATTAAAATAATCCACCCACCATCTCCTGAAATAAATCTTTAAATACCAGCTCCCAGGAATATTATTGCCAAATTTAAGATCTCTGAGACCAGAGAAACTACTGAAAGGAGCTACGAAGAGACAATTCATGAAGTTATAGTCAGGATTACATAGGACTTAGCTGCTTCCACCTTAAAGTATCAAAAGGCTTGGAATATGATATTCTGGGAGACAAAAGAACTAGTTTTTAAACCCAGATTCACCTAACCAGTAAAATTGAATACATTCTTTCAGGAGGAAAAATGTTCATTAAAAAAGAAAAAGATTTCCAAGCATTTCTGATTAAAACACTAGACCTAAACAGAAAATTTGATGTCCAAATAAAGATTGAAGAGAAATATAAAAAGGAAATAAGAAAGAAAATTTAAGGAGCTCAATAAAGTCAAACTCTTCATATTCATACATGAAAAGATTTTTAACTTAAAATTTTTATCAATATTGGAGCAGGTGGAAGAAGTATACATAGAGAGGGATAAAGGAGAATGCTGATTAGATTACATGATATGCAAAAACATAATAAAGACATGAAAAGAGGATTGAACTAAGAGAAAATGAAAGGAAAATGTAGAATAAGATAAATTATCTCATTTAAAAAGGCACAAAAATACTATTACAATAGAGGGTAGGATTAAGGTGGTGATGGGAAATGCATAGCTTCATAACTGATTCAAAGAAGGAATGGCAAACATACTCATTTGGGTATAGAATTCTATTTTACCTTATAAAGAATTAGAAGGGAAATAAAATGAGAGGGTATAGATGGGAGGGAGGGAGTAAAGGGTTGTGGTGATTAAAACAAAATATTTCTGAGAAGGGCCAGAATGAAAGGAGAGAGAAAGAATAGCATCAAAAGGGGAAAAAAAAGATAAAGAAAAATGCACTGTTGTTATCATAATTGTAAATATGAATGGGACAAACTCACCCATAAAATAGCAATGGATAGCAAGAGGATTAAAACCAAAATCCTGGGATGTGTTAATTACAAGAAACAAATCTGAGGCAGGGAGACATACCCATAGTAAAGGTAAGGGACTAGATCAGAATTTATTGTGCTTCAGAAGAATTTTTAAAAGGAGAAATAGTAACTATGATCTCAGACATTGCAAAAGCAAAAAAAGAACTAATTGAAAGAGATAAGGAAATTAAATATTTCATAAAAGGTACAAGGGTACAAGGTTAAGGGTAAATTTTAGGTTTGAGACTGAATATATATATTTTAGTAGTTGCCAGGGATTTAAATTATAAATCCCAATGAAATACTCAAGTCAAAATGGAATTTTTATGGTGGTTTATTTACGATAGAAGGAAGAAATTAAGAATGAGGAAGAGAGAAAGAAAGAGGAAAACTGCTCTGGCCTGGTCTGAGCCAGGGGGAGGTCAGAGGCCTTAGCCAAGGGGTCTTCCCAGAAGATTACATCTAGCTCAGCTTCCAGCCAGGAGGCCTCCTCAGAAGCTGGTGCCTTCAGAAATGTCAAGGGAAAAGGGAGTCAACCTTATCACACAGCATGTGGTCATTCAGGGAAGCAGGCTGAAGTCCTAAGCTAGAGGTCCAACTCAAGTTCCACTGCCAAAGTCCACAAAAAAGGTCCTTCTCAAGATGTGAAATATATAGGTAATTCTTTATATCCTTTCCTGCATCTCAAATATACCAATGGTGGCTTAAACTTGGCTTAGGACAGCCCAGGGGGTCAGTCAGTTGTTTCTGATTTGTCACTTGTTAGCACACTGGTTTCATAGACCATCCTCCCTCATACTTAATCCTTAAGTGTGGGTATATACATTCCTGGTTGCTAGAATTCTAAAGACTAAGCAGGGTGGAGTGAATCTAAAATTCACAACAGACAATGAAGTGATATCAGTACTAAATATATATGCACCAAATGGTATAGCCTCAAAAAATTTTAAGGAGAAATTGAATAAACTTTTGGAGGAAACAGTAAAACTATACTATTGGGGAACTTCAACTTTCTCTTCAACTTTAGAAATAATAGATTTATCCTTTTCATATCATAATGCAATAAAAATTATAATCAATAAGAGTCAACAGAAAAACAATTTAAAATTATTGGGAAATAATCTAATTCTAAAAAAAGGTGGTGGGTCAAAGCACAAATTATAAAAAAAATGAAAATTTAATTAAAAAGAATGACAATGAGACAACATATCAAAATTTGAGATACAACCAAAATAGTTAACTAGTGCAAAATTCATATCTAAATGTTTACACAATGAAAAAAAAATCAAAAGCCAATCAATGAATTGGACTAACAAGCAAAAAAAATAGTAAAAGAACAAATTGAAAATCACCAAATAAAGACTAAATTGGAAATCCTAAAAATAAAAGGAGAAGATACAATTGGAAGAGAAATATTGAAGATATAAATAAGTATTGGAATTGATTTTCTGAGAAACAAACAAGAAAATAAAGCATTTGTTAATTTTATTTTAAAGAGGAAAGAAGAAAATCAAATTACCAGTTTCAAAAACAATAAGTGAATTCACCATCAATGAAGAGGAAATTAAAGCAATCATTTGGAGCCATTTGATCTAATTATATGAAAATAAACTTGACAATATAAGTGAAATGGATGTTTAGAAAAATATAAATTGCCCAGATTAACAAAAAAGGGAATAGAATACATTATTTAAATTATCCAATCTCAGAAAAAGAATTGAACAACCATTTATGAGTTGCCTAAGCAAAAAATCCCTAGGGCCAAATGGATTCACAAGTAAATTATATGAAACACTTAAAAAACAAATTTAAAAAAATTTAAAAACTATATAAAGTATTTGGGGAAAAAGCAAAGAAGAAATCCTACAAAATTCCTTCTATGACACAAATATGGTACCTAAGCCAGGAACAACCAAAACAGAGAAAGAAAAGTATAGGTTAATTTCAATATCTTACACTGAATACCAAGAAAATGTCAAATATGACTAGATAAAATGAGAATACACCACAATAAAGCATAAATCATTTTAGACATAAAGAGTGATATAAATAAATTAGGAGAACATATAATAGTTTACCTGTCAGATCTATGGAGAATGGAAGAATTTAGTGCCAAATGAGAGGCAGAGAGCATTAGAAGATGAAAATGGATGATTTTGATCATAATAAATTTAAAAAAAACTTTTGTACAAACAAAAGCAATATAACCAAGATTAGAAGGTAAACAACAAATTGGGAGAAAATATAGTAAATTCCTCTGTTAAGTGTCTAATTTCTCAAATTAAGAGAACTAAGTCAAATTTATAAGAATACCCAGCACTTCCCAATTGACAGATAGTCAAAGATATGGACAAGCAGTTTTCAGATGAAGGAATCAAATCAATATTTATATGAAAAAATGTTCTAAATCACTCTTGATTAAAGGAATGCAAATTGAAAGAACTCTGACATACCATCTCACACCTATCAGATTATCCATTATGACAGTAAAGGAAAGTAACAAATTTTGGAGGAGATGTGGGTGGAATTGTGAACTGATTCAACAAGCTATTTAAAAAAAGAGAAAAAAACTATTTGTATAAAAACATTAAAGCATCTCTTTTTGTGGTGGCAAAGAATTAGAAATTAAAGGAATAGGGTCAATTGGAGAATGGTTGAATAAATTGTGGAATATTATATGATGATGATGATGATGAAATACTATCATGCTATAAGAAATGATGAGCAGGATAATTTTAGAAAAACCTGGAAAAACCAACATGAACTGATGCAGAGCAAAATAAGCAGAATCAGGAGAACATTATACACAGTAATAGCAATATTGTATGACGATCAACTGTGAATGACTTACCTACTCTCAGCAACACAATAATCTAGAACACTTTGGAAGGACTTATGATAAAGAATGGTCTCCATTTCCAGAGAAAGAACTGTTGGAGTCTAAATACATATCAAAGCATAGTATTTTTTCACATTAGTGTATTTATGTTTTTATTTGGGAGTTTTGATTTTATATTTTTATTCTCCTACCATAAGGTCATTCAGTATAGAAGTATGTTTTGCATGATAATACATGAATAACTCAGATCTAATTGCTTACCATCTCCAAGATGGAGAGGAAAGGGAGGAAGAAAAACAATTTGGGTATTATAATTTCAGGGGGATAAATAGTGAAAATTGATATTATATGTAATTGGGGAAAAATATATTTTTAAAAAAATGAAAATAAAGATTATATACCATCAACATAACTGTTCTCAATACTCCCTGTACTACATATGATCCTCTCTGTTAAATTTATGTATTTTGAAAGAACTGTCAACTTTTGTCTTTGCAGTTTGTCACTTAATCTTATACATAATAGACACTAATAAAATTTTTGCTAAATTGAATTGAGGCCATTTTTTTGCAAGCATGCCGACCTATGTTCTTAAAAGTTATTCTTCATTTCATACTTTTACTTTCACTTTCTCTTGTGTGATTCAGTGAATATGGTATGATGAATGGACAATGAACCTGAAGTCAAAAAACCTGAATTCAGTACTTGGCTCTCTTACCTATTTTGTGACCTAAGCCATCTTCTGTGGGCCTCAATTTCTTCATCTATCTTTTTTCCTCTTTTCTTTTTACTTAAAAAACCCTTACCTTCTGTCTTAGAATCAGTACTGTGTATTGGTTCTAAAGCAGAAGAAATATGATTTGTTTGAATGAATATATACTTGTGCATATACACACACACATGAAAGCACATATATGCATACATATACACACAAACACACATAGATGTATATAATTTTAAAAACTGGTAAGGGATAAAAATAATATCTGAATCTGAATATCAAATCATATCTCTGTACACTAAGAGCCCAGTTTCAAGGTATATGGTCACCTGATTGATTTTGAATTGTCTCAAATGTGTAGATTATTTAAAAAGAAAATTATATACACATAAAAACACAGAAGCAGATCCTGAGCTGAATGAAACTTCAGTACAAGTGTGTGTGCATAAATATATGTATATTTAGTATATATATGTGTATACATGCATATGTTCTTGCATAGTTTTCATATATATTAAATATGTTCTATCAAGAATTGTTCTATCTTCCTATTCACTATTTATTCTCACTACTCACATGTATTTACTTATTCCTTGAGCAGTTTACAATCCAATAGGGATGTCTAGAAAAGGACAAAATTATATAACTATGCAAATTCAAAAAACAGAGTATTTTTTCCTTTGGTTCTTTAACCCAACTCAGCAAAAAGAAAGAACCTTAGAATTATATCCTTTAATCATATTTTTTCATCAGTGAATCACCTAGCATTTATTATGTGTTTTGTACCAGGCATTATGTTTCTTGCTAGAAATACAAAGAAAAGCAATAAGTAGACCTCATTTTCAAAAAACTTTTATTCTAATGTATTAAGGAAGATAAGAGCCAATGAGCTTGGAGAAAAGGCAGAGTTATGCTTAGGCTTATGTATCTCATATAATAGGTGTTTGATAAATATGTTCAATGAAATTGAATGGAATATGCAGGAAACAGTTCCTAAAACAGAAAAATTTCTAGTTCTATAATTCCTGTTTGTTGTATGTTCTGTTCCACTGATCTACATTGCTCTATCTTAGCCACTCCTAGATAATTTTATTAATTATTGCTAAATCTTTCTTTACATTGTTTTCATTGATTAATTTGAAATTCTTGGCATTTTGTTTTTCAAGTGAATAATGTTATTATACTTTTTTAGTTCAATAAAATAAAATTTTGGTCATTTAAATGAGATGGCATTGAATAAGTAGATTAGTTTAGGTAGGATTAGCATTTTAATAATAGTGGCTTTGTCCACCCATTAACAATTAATATTTCTCCAATTACTTAAATCTGGCAATAGTGTCTTTGTCCACCCATTAACAATTAATATTTCTCCAATTACTTAAATCTGGCATTATTTACATAAAAATGTATTTTATAATTATGCTCATGTAGTTCCTGGGTTTGTTTTTAGCAAATATAATCTTGGCATTTTATTCCATTTATGTTTATTTTAAATGGGCCATCTCTTATTATGTCTTCTTGGAGGACATTATTGTTGATATTTTTAAATGCTGTTGATTTATGTGGTGATATTTTATGTCCTACTACTTTACTAAAATTATTGATAGTTTCAAATAATTGTTAGTTGAATCTCTAGGATTTACTTCATATATCATCATATCTCCAAAAAAGACAGTTTTATTACCTCTTTGCCCATTGTGATTCCTTCAATTTCATTCTCTTCTCATTGCTATTGCTAGCATTTCTGATACTATGTTAAATAATACGGGCAATAATGATATTTCACTCCTAATCTTATAGGAATAGTTGCTAACATCCCCACTATAAATTTTTGCTTATGGTGTTAAATATTAATTTTTATTATTTTAAGGAAAAGGGCATTGATAACTAGCTATGATTTTAATAAGAATTATTATTTGTATTTTATCAAAAGATTGTTCTTCATATATTAAAATAATCATGTGATTTTGTTACTTTTTGGTGATGTAAACCATTATGTTAATAATTTTAATCAATTTACTGCATGCCAGGTAAAAATCCTATTCAGTCATAATGAATAATCTTTGTCATATATGGCTGTAGTCTCCCAGCTAACATTTTACTTAAGATTTTTACATCTATAGTCATTAATGAAATTGACCTACAATTTTCTTTCTCTATTTTTGCTCTTCCTGGTTTAGGTATCAGCATCACATTTGATCAGTGTGATGGGATTCCTTCTTTACTAATTATTCTAAATAATGTATTTAGTATTGGAAAGAGAAGATTTTTAAATGTTTGGTACAATTCAGTTGTGGTTTAATCTCATCAGTAAACATTTATTAAATTCCCATTGCATATTACTCATTGTGCTAAGTGCTAAGATACAAATATAGAAATCAAACAATTAATGCTCTCCATGTTCTTATAAGTTAGTGAAAGAAAGGAAATATGTACATATATTGAGACCACTTATAAAATTACAAAAAGGTAGTTTTGAGATGGATAATACTAACTTCAAGCTAAGAATCAAAAAAGCTTCATGTACAAAGTGGTTCTTGAGCTGAATTTTGAGGGAAATCAGGGGTTCTAAGAGGTGAATATGAGGAAGAAGAATATTCCAGGTATAAGGAATAGACATTGCAAAAACATGGAATTAGAATGTATGGTCATTTGTGTGAGAAGCAAATAAATATGATAAGCAAATCAGTATGATGATCATAGTCTAGAAACCATGAAACAGAGTTAAGGCATAAAAATACTGAAAAGGTAGGAAGGAATCAAGTTGAATCATCTTTATAAGGTAGAGAGAGGAGGTTGTATTTGATCCTGTTGTTAGTATGATTTAGGAGAAGGGAGGCATTAAGAACCTACAAATTATTGATTAAGGTGGGTAACATGATCATAATTGCACTGAAATAAAAATCATTCTGGCAGATATGTGTAGGATGGATTTGATTCTGGTGAGATATGAATTGGGCAGACAAAAGAAGAAAATGTTTGAGTAGTCAGGATTTAGGAAATAGAGCCTGATTATGGTGGAAAATGTCCTTGGACTTGTTTTACTTACCATTCATCCAATCACTGGGGAATCAAGTGATTCATTCAGAAATAATTTCCTTTCTCCTAATGTGTCTATTTCTGTTGATGGCACCACTACTCTATAAGCTACTCATTTTTCAATGTAATAGTTATTTATGATTCTTTTTTCTTTCTCACTTCCCATATCCAATTAGTGATTTAGTCTTGGTAGTTCTATCTTAACAACATTTTTCTCAACTCTTCCCTTCTTTCCATTCATTCAGTTTCCATCTCAGTTAAAACACTCATTTTCTCTCATCTAGATTTTCCTGGTAGTCTCCTAATTGATCTCCTCTCTCTAACCTGTCCTACACACAGATGCCAAATTTATATTTCTAAAATGTAGTTATTATCTTATCACTTTCCTAAATGTTTTCAGTGGAAGTCTCCATTTTCATCTTCCCTTCCTTTGTCCTCTAGTTTCTTTTATGTTTCCCAGAATTACTCCCTCCTAAAATTCCTAGAGCAAATGAGTGGGTAAGTGAGGAGAGAAAGAAAAAGAAAGAGGAAGGAGGGAGAGAAAGAGAACTATACAAATGTATTGATGTATATGTGTAGTTTAAAATAGTTGTTTGTATGTTTTCTCCCCCATAATACTGTGAGCTCATTGAGCACAGAAGATAGTTTCTATTTTCTTTTCCTTGTTTACCCCTCCTCCACTTGGGAGGGGTATTTGTTTTTTTTTTTCTTTTTTGTATCTCTAATACTTCTCTATCTAGTACAAAGTATTCAATAAACACTTATTTTGACTTGACTTGAATACTCAGAAGTTTTTGATGGTCACAATTACAAAAATTTTAGGCTTTTAAAAATTGCCTTGATGATATGACTTTCATGTTCCTCTTCAGTCATATTTGCTTCATAATACTTTCCTTCATGGAATCAAACTGGTTTCTTCCCATTATATAAAATTCTATCTGGGCCCTTACTTTTGTATAAGTGGGTCCCTATATTTGATATGCATTGCCTTCTTACCTCAGCCTAAAAAATTTTTGATTCAAAACACAATTCAAATTATTATGCCTGTTATTTTGCATAAAATGTATGTATTTACATGTATATGGATAGATGTAACTGAATCAGTGAAACTTAGGACCATAAATCTACAGCAGGAATAAGTTTCAGAGAACATAAAATCCAACCACTGAATTATAAAGATATTATAAGATTTAAATTAATATGTATTGTAAGATTTAAATTAATAGGCAATAACTCCAAGTATTATATTTATAATGTATATTAATAATGATCACTTGAAGTAGAAAGAAAATAAAAAGGAAATAGAAATAGAAGTATAAAAACCCAATTAATGGCTGAACAAATTGTGGTATCTGTTGGTGATGGAATACTATTGTGCTAAAAGGAATAATGAATGGAAGAATTCCATGTGAACTGGAACAACCTCCAGGAATTGATGCAGAGTGAAAGGAGCAGAACCAGGAGAACATTGTACATAGAGACGAATGAATTGTGGCCCAATCAAATGTAATGGACTTCTCTACTAGCAACAATGAAATGATCAGGACAATCCTGAGGGACTTATGAGAAAGAATGTGAATTATTTATAGAGAAAGAACTGCAGAAATAGAAACACAGAAGAAAAATGATTGCTTGATGACATGGGGTGAAGGGGGAATGATTGGGATATAGACTCTAAATGATCACCCTAGTGCAAATATTAATAATATGGAAATATGTCTTGATCAATGACACATGTAAAACCCTGGAGTTGCTCATTGGCTATTGGGGGGGGGGTAGAAGGGGAGGGCAAGAACATGAATCATGTAACAATGGAAAAATATTCTAAATTAATTAAATAAAAATTTTCAAATAAAAACAAAAGAAGAAGACAGAACTTCACAGACTTCTGCATCACAATTCTATTCATTCATTATTACATCTGAACCTTTTTTTCTTTAACAGAGAGGGGTGATAAACAGTCTTTTCATTCTAACTTTCTTTCCTTTATTTTTTCTTTCCTTTTCTCTGTTCTAGAATTTAGTAAATCCATGTGGTAGAATGTCAAGTTAGACCCAACCAGGATTAGAAGAGTTATCTATTGCCAATCTTTTTTCTATTCTTAAGTTATGGGCTATGTTAAGTATGTTGCTTTTATTATATGAGTCATTTTTGTATATATGTATCATTCCAGGAATTCCAACAATCTATGTGCTTGGTAGTCTCATTCTCCTCTGTGTCTCTGTGTCTCCTTCTTTTCCTAGCAAAGCTGTATTTATTGAAGACATTCAACCTTCCATGTATGTTACTGACCAATGCCTAGGACAGAGAATATAGACTCAGGATTCATTTAGGATTGGCATCTTTGTTGCATTATTCATTTATATGATTTTTTTTCCCATATAGGTCACAAGACCTATTTGAATAGCTATGCACTGAAGAAGCCATATTAGTATTCTAGAACAGAGTTGTCAAATACAGTACTTGCCAGATTCATACAGTCCACAATAGTATGAATCATACAAATCAGATTAAAATTTAATTGGAAATATTTAACAAAATATTAAAGAATACAATAAAATTTAGACAGCATTGTATTTTAAAATAGTCAATCTGTAACCTAAGTATCCTTATGAATGGATTAAGGGCTTCTATTTCTATGTGAGTTTGATGCCACCATTATTTTAAAGCACAGTGCAATCAGCAAAATGACTTTCACTTACCAAAACATTTGGAAAACCATACTGTTTATGCACAACTCCTCTTCCACTTTAATTTTCTGCCAAATCTCTTCCATATCACTGGCAAACAACTTTAGTTAACACTTAATCCCTCCAGTTTTATATTATTATATTTTATTATACATTTGATATTATCATCAATTTATGGAATAAAATCACATGTATGGTTTTATCTATTGAGATATTTTATATGATTTTAAAATATGCAATGAGGGCATTATGCTGGAGAATAATCTTTAAGCTTACATTTTGTTTTACAAACCAAATGCTTTTTAGGAAATAATTAAGGGACAGCTGGGTGGCTCAGTATATTGAAAGCCAGGCCTAGAAACAGGAGATTCTATGTTCAAATATGGCCTCAGACACTTCTTAGCTGTGTGACCTTGGGCAAGTCACTTAACCCCCATTGCCTAGACTTTACCACTCTTCTGCCTTGGAACCAATACAAAGTATTGAGTCCAAGGTTGAAGGTAAGGGTTAAAAAAAGAAATAAAAAGAAAAAGAAATAATTAACAAATAAACACAATGGAGATGGCATGTATTTTTTAATCTCTCCATAAATTTTGTGATGGCAAAGATGATCCTTGGAAATCATATGTGAAAATTTCCCTTTCCTATATTTTTATCAGAGAGATGCTCATCTCTGCATAGAACATGCTTGTGAAAAATTTCTAGAGCCAAAACATAAACATATGCTTTAGTAGTGTAAAGATTAAAATTAATACCTGGTACTCCAACTATTATTTTAATATTATTTATTAAAACCAACTTAGATAAAAGGGAAAGTAACGCCAGAGAAATAAAAACTGCTCCCTTTTTCCACACTGGTACAAGCCAGAGAGAGCTTCTGGGGGAGAGCATCAGCATAGAGGAAGCTGAAACTGAATACCAAATTAACCATTGACACACGTACAGGAAAAGGAAAAGGAAATTGAAATTGTGGGAAATGTAGTTCAGAGTACACATTCTAAATCAATACATACCCCTATGATCCTTTGGGAGACCAGTCTTCCCAGTGAATCATGAAAATATAACTAACTTATAACTTGAACTAGAGGCATAAACAAATATCACAGTTTTAAAGGAAAATTACAATAATTTGTGGTTAAGAGGAAAATAAAAAAGAAAAGGAGCAAAACCAAAATTAGTTGCATTGACAAAAAGCCAGTAAGAGGACAGTCCCCTTTGGCATAAGAGTGTACATTCAAAACAAAAGCATTTCAAACCCTCCAAAGTTTAATCTGAATCTTTTGGTGCAGCATGAGGTCTCTGCAAGCATCTTCATGGTGCTTTCTAGATGTTGGGAGGTAGTCTCTTATTCTAAATTAGGCTCAAATTCAAATAAAAATTTACAACAATAACAGTTCCCCTGTGGAAAAAAATAATACAGTAGTTACTGATATCTATGATTTCCTCCCAATAATATAGCTTATTATTTTTTCTGTTAATAAAGAATTTATGGAAGACTATGCTGAAGGACAGTCAACTCTTCCTGTGTATGTGTTACTTAGCTATAAAAGAAAAGAAATTTATGAAAGATTTTATGCTGAAAGACAGTGAATTTTCCCTATGTGTATGTATGTGTCTCTGTCTCTCTTTCTCTGTTCCTGTCTCTGTCTCTGTCTCTGCCTCTCCTTCTCCTTCTGCACCTCCCTTTCTCTGTGTCTCTTTCCATCATTGATTCCCTACCTCTATCTATCTCTCTGCTCTGTCTTTGTCTCTGTCTCTATCTCTCTATGCCTGTTTCTTTGTCTATGTCTCTGAACTTCTCTCTCTTTCTCCATCTCTATCTTTTTCTTTGTCCTTCTTTGTATCTGTATTTCTGTCTCTCTATCTGCTTCTTCATATCTTCTTTCTTTCTCTCTGCCTTTGCCTCTCTCTGTATCTATTCCTCTCTCTGTGTTTCTGTCTTTTTCTCTATATCATTCTCTTTCTCTACCTTTGACTTTCTGTCTGTCCATCTGTCTCTCTCTACTGTCATAATCATTTAAAACCCAGTAAACAGAATGTGCAATGCCTGCTCTGTCAGCACTAACTCCAAACAGCAGAACTCTTACTTTCAAAATCTTTCTAATAATGTCATTGAGCATATGAGAAATTACTTTTGGCATCTACATGGCTACCTAGCCTGAAGAGTCAGGGTCATTCTAAACAAAAGACATTGACCTAGTTTTTCTCAGAAAAATCTCCATCTGGTTTGAGCCAGTGATACTAGAAGTTTCCCACAACTGATTCTCAAGAATTTGCCTGGACTTTCACCTGATATTTAAAGCATGTTCTCCTCAATTTTCCCTAGTCACATTTAATAAAAGTTATTTTTCTATCACATTTAAGTTTTATTGTTCTTTTACTTCCATGATTTGAATCCAGTCACTCGCTAAGGGAGTAGCAGTTTTTTGCTCATAGTAGGTACTTAATAAATATTTATTAAATTGAATTTAATTGTTTTTAAAACTGATCTAGAAAGCTTTTTAGTATACATGATAAAAGTAAAATTTCTGTCATCATTGCTTCATACTGATTGTCCTTTTTACCCAGAATACATTCCTTTCCCATGTTCATCTCTCAGAATCCTTAATAGCCTTCAAGGGTCATCTAAATTTTCACAGTACACATGAGATTTTCTTATTCTCTAGGTACAAGTGCCTCTTCCTTCTGAAACTATCTCATATCTATTTTATATACATGCACATTTTGTTTATTCGAAGTACATGGCTCCTTGAAATCAGGAACTGTTTTGACTTTTGTCTTTTGACAATTATTGGGTACATATGAGTATGTAGTCAAGGAAACTTGAATTCAAATCAGACCTTAGTGATCAGATTTTATTTAACCAAATGGTCCTGGAAAGTTTAACTCCTATCTACTTCATTTTTCTCACGTTTAAAAATGGGGATAACAAGAACACCTATCTCACAAGGTTATTTTGAGAATCAAATGAAGCAATATTTATAAAGCACTTAGCATAGCTCTTAGCTAGTAGGTGCTTAACAATTGTTGGTTGCTTGACTGATTGATTAATGATAGTGTTGAAAAACTGGGGTCATTTCCATGCTACAATCAAGTATGTTTGTCTATTATTTTGCTACTTTGGAACAATGCTTAAGATCTGAGAAAAAAATTTTAGAAAATAATTTTGTTATGGATTGTCATATATGTTTTTCTTTATCCTTTGTTTTTGAAAAGGACTAATGACATTATGAGATGATGTCTTGATTTGCATTTGATTTGGATCTAATTGAAGCAGAGTTATACAAACTTGTGCATCCTCACAAAATTCAGCATCATCAGTGTCTAGTATCAGGAAAAAAAGTCAAGAAAAAACTGGTGTTGGCAGGGGATGAAAGGAATGATCTTGCTGTCTTTAAAAGCTAACTAATCTCTAAATGCACCACAGTGCCTGTTTCAGCCACCTTTATAACCATTGGAACAAATTGGTCTCATCTACGTATTCCACTGAGAAAAGTCTTCACGTGCTTAAGGTAGACAATACCTCAACTCAGTAATGGTTTTGAGACCTATCTGTTACCCTCAATCTTGTTTGTCCCATTTGCTGAGATGATTTTACAGGAGTGTGACCACTGTGCATGCTACAGCTTCTTGAAGCCCCTGATGAGAGTTAGCTGAGAGGAGGACACCAAACATAGATAAATTGCTTGGAAAGAGACTTGGCAAGACCTCTGAGCTGAGAGCCCAGTGCTTCCTGCCTACTCCATAAACGCCTAAATCATAGAAACAAACCTGAAAGGAGACTTAGAGACTATCTGGTAAAACACCATCATTTTACAAATGAAGAAACGTAACTCTTGTTAATTTCTCATAATAGCTTTGTCTACATGTCAATATACTTTTAATAATCATTTTCTGACATTTTATAATCCATGTTCTATCTCTCTCTTCCACTCCTGCCCCTTTCCTCAGATACCGTGCAATATGATATAGGTTGTAGAATGTGCTTTCATGCAATACATTATTTCCCTGTTTTTTATGATGTGTTTTAATGAGGCATTATTTATATTAGAGAAAATTTCATGAAGGAAATTAAGTGAAGAATGCTTCAATCTGCATTCAGACTCCATTAATTCCTGCTGTCAGAGGATAGCCTTTTTCTTTTGGAGTTGTCTTTGATGCTTGCATTATTGATAATGGGTAAGTAATTCACAGTTGATCATTGTGAAGTATTGCTATTACTATATACAATGTTCTTTTGGTTCTAATATCTTCATTTTGTATCACTTCATTATAAGTGTTTCCAAATTTTTTTGTGATTATCCTATTCATCATTTCTTAATGGCATAATTGTATTCCATTATAAGCATTTACCACAACTTGTTCTGCCTTTCCCCAACTAATGGACATCCTCTCAGTTTCCAGTTTGTTGCCTCCACAAAAATTGCTGTTATCAATAGTTTGTACAACTTTATTCTTTTCCCCTATCTTTGATCTCTTTGGGATACAAAGAGATTTGGGGTTATTTTGTTTGTTTGTTTGTTTGTTTGTTTGTTTTGCTGGATCAGTGTATGCAGTGTTGATGGTTCATTGAGCAGGATTCCAAATTTCTCTCCACAATGGTTGTATTAATTCATAGTTCAACTAAAAGTATCTTAGTATCCTGATTTTCCAACATATGCTCTAACATTTGTCATTTTCCTTTTTGATAGTATCTTTTTGTAAGAAATTGACTTTAGTAGTTTAGGTGAGTTTTCTCAAAAACTTTTAGTATATCAGTACTTGTTTGAATACAATGAATAGATTCTTGGAAGATTTCTAAAACATTAAGATATAATAATCATGTCAAGTTATTTAGTGTATAAAATAAATAAGTACAATCATATAGTAGAAGAATACTTGGAAGAGCATTTGAGATATAGCTTCTAGTCCTATCTCTAGCATAGATTATCTATGCTCAAATCCTAGTTCTGAACTCTATGGTGGCACTGGGAAAATCATTTCTCAATAGACTTTAATTTTCACATCTGTAAAAAAAAATGAACTGGACTAGAAGCTCTTTAGATTTCTTTTCAACTCGAGAATCATGTGAGTTCATCCATTTAAAAACATGGCATTATTGATTTTTATACTTTTTTTAGTAGTTTAATTTAACCTTTCTCTTGAATATGGGACATTTTTTTTTACACAATTGAGATCAGAAGTCCTTGATAGTAGTCCTAGCCCCACCCCCCTTTTGTTTATATGCTCTTAGGCATGGCTGAATCTCTCTGAACCTCTAAAATAAAGAAAATAATACCTGTCTAAATTACTTTTCCAAAGTCTTTTAAGAATCAAATATAGGGGAATCCAATATACATAAAAGTCTTGCATAAACTGTAAAATACTATAATATATATTCATTATTATGTGACACATTTAAGAGAAGAGTATATACTTGTTGGGGTAAAGGGTGTATGAGATGAGTAACATGATCACAACTGAGCTTCTGGAAAATCACTTAAGTGTTCAAACAAGGATGGATTGAAGCGGGGAGAGACTTGAGGCAGGTAATCCCACTAGCAGCCCCACAATTATCATTGTAATAATCCAGGTGTGAGGTGGTGCGGGCCTGCCTTAAAATGGTAGTGGTAGTAGCCTCTCGGTAACCGAGGATGACGATTGTCTTTGAGCGTTTTCATAGTGTGCACAAAGACACTTGTGCGTGAAGGAGATTTAAGTGGAAAAGTCGATGCACAGAGACAGTCCCACTCTCTCTGCGTTGGAAGCCTGGGTCCAGTGGCACGAAAAGTCGTTACACCTGGAGACTTCCTCAGCTGCATTGGATGGCCGTGTTGTCTTTTGTGCTCCATCACGCCCTAAGCACTCCACAGTGCTTTGCTGCGTCGCCCTCTCAGCCATTGAACCTTCTTATTGGTTTCTTCCGTCTGTTCAGCCGAAGCAATCTTCACATGCTGGGTGAGCAAAGCCCTGGTTCACCAGGGGTGGATGACCCAAAGGCTACCCTCATAAGGTTTAGCCGGCCCATCGAAGCCGTTGCCCGGGGTGTGGCCGCTGCTGCATGCTAGCAGCTACTAGGAGCCACAAGTGAGAGCTGGGTGTCAGGTGGGGATTAGAGGCTAGAGAGCTGCCCTAAGAGGGCATGACAAGCCTTCCATACCAGAGATACTACTCCTCCCTGAGCACCCCATATACCCCCAGAATGGTAGTATATTTCTGTAATATTATATGATACAAATGCAATGTATATAATAAATTTAAAGGGTACTACTATAATTTGTCTTATTAAGTTTAATACTCTAATATTAATAGCAATATATTTGGACCATATGATATTATATATTGGTCCATATTGATACTACTACATGCTAGTAGACTTTTAAGGGAAGTAGGGTATTATGAATAGAGAGCTGGTCTTAGGTCCAAGAAGACTTAGATACAAGACCTTCCTCTGATTCATATTGACTATGTGATCCTGGACAAGTCACACATTGTCTCAGGCTTAGAAAAGTCTCTAAGGCCACAAGAAATAGAGGAAGCTATAGTACTGCATTGGTAGAGGAGACATTTTTCATATTACTTTTTTATATAATTAAATCATAGGTCCAGCCCCTAACTAGATTCAATGCCCACTTCCTATAGAAATTTTAAAATGGGTCAATGAAATTAATGTAGCTTTTAATAGAGATCAGTTATATATATGTATATATATATACATATATATATAATTTATAAAAGAAGTGAAACAGTTTCAGTTTTCAAATGACATTACAGTGATCCTTTTACTCTAAGACTTGTAAAACTCCCCTTCATACATACAACCCCCAGAACTCTGACATATTGAAATATAAATGAGACATACAATTCAAAAATGTCTACCTAGGGCACAATTCTTTAATATATTATTGTTATGGTCCATTTACATCCATTTCCCTAAAATTTCCTGCTGAAAAAAATTAGCAACAAACTCATCAAAATTTAATAACATCCTTAATTCTTATTTTCATTAGTCCCTCCAAATATATGCAAAAGATTTCACCTGAGGCATACAAGTTAGAAGACAGAGAAATCAAATCCAGATGCAAATAGCAGTCAGCATGAGTATTTGTCTCTTTAAAAATGAGTGACATTATGCTCATAATAATACTGACCAAAATAATGATATTTCACTATTGTTGAAATGAGATTTTTTTTTTTTGCTCATTACTCCTTTGGCCATTTACCAAAAAATAATTAAAATAGAGATCCTAAATGTAAATGAACAGAATTGGCACAAGATGACATACAGAGAAAAAAAGATTTTCTATCCTTTTTTGTAAAGTAGGCAAAGTAGTTATACTAACTCCCTATTTTTCTCCAACAAGAAATGTTAGTGAGATTAGAGGGACATATATTTTTAAGACTATGCCTATTGATATACATTGTTAATATGCATTTAAAATTTTGCATGGTAAATGATAGTGAACATCTTAAAGTCAAAATTCTAAATTGCCTATCAGTATATTATCAAATACAAAGTTATATCATGCATATTTAATCATTCCACTCCTCTACTCAAAAAGATTCATTAGTGACATAAAGTCTCTAGTAAAACTAAAAACTTCCCATTTTGGAATTTGAAGTTATACTCAATTTAATTACAGTATATTTTCCAGGTGAATTTCAGTTTGCTCTTTTTCATTATCTCTTCAGGCCAATCAAAACAGCCTACTTTATTGCCATATAATTTGGTATTCCAGTTCTGAGTATGGGTTTTCCCCTATGTCTATCTTTGTCTCCCCTTCATAGAGTCCCAAATTCATTCAAGATTCATCTTGTGTGTCATCTCCTAAACATAGCTTTTCTTGCTTCCCTCTAGTTATCAATTCTTTTCATCTCCTTAAATTAACACTATATTTGTGTGGGTATATGTATATAGCATATGTCTGTCTGTCTGTAACTTATTATTTATATATTATATAGTGTAGATCATAAGTATATTATGTGTATATAATGTTAATTTGATATATAACACATATAGTGGTACTTAATGAATGCTATTAGATTGTACTGAGTTGGGTTGAAATGGAAAGTGAGATGTTCTGCCTTAATCTCCTTAGATCTGTTAGAGCCAAAGCTTTGGGGATGTTTTCACCAGGGCAAAATATGATACTTATTGGAATAATCCCACTTCATATTCAGAAGAAAGGGTGAGGCACATAGATAAATACAGAGAAAGAATAAATGATTAATGACTAAATATATAAACCTTGGCTCAAATTGATTACTTATTGGTGGAAGTAGTGGAGTTAGGAGAAAATAGATTCCTGTGTTTTAGCTTATTGCTTCTAGTGAGAAAGGACAGAGTTCCAAGTTTGTTTCAGGTCCCTGAAGAGAAAAGGACTGTGAAGGAATTGAGATGTGGAGTAACTGATAATCCATTATAAGATTAGAGGGTAGGGAATTTACCCTTGTGTGAGATCTGAGATTTTTCCTCTTTGGTTGAGTTATCTTCCTCATAATGGGAGATTTATTTACACTTTCTATTGTATGGTATGTATTTTATATACTTTGTTGGATATCTATTTTCCTCCTGAATTAGATGAATGGGATTATGCTTCATTAGCTATGTGTATTCATTATAAAAGTGATATCTGGTGAGTGTAAACCTTAAAATTTCTTAGACTTATAAATGTTGGAAATTTCACCATTGGGAAATTTCATACTTGAAAAATTTCTTACTGATAGTCTATTGGAATGTGAACCCCATTGGCATGGGAGGTTCCTCCTCCTCCCTTCTTAAGATTACTTTAGGACAGAAACCTTTTGCTGAACAATGGAAAGGGCTTTGACCTATGCTTAAGCATAGAACAGGAATTTCTTTGAGTCATGATTGATTTTAGAATTGATACAATAGAGATACTTGGAATGACAGAACCAGGTCTTGGAAATTACAATCTCCACCCTACTCAGTCCTAACAGGATTTAGGAAGGGCTGCAGCATAGATCAAAATTTAATTATTCCAATCTCTACCCTACTCAGGGTAACAAGATTTAGGAAGGGCTGTAGCAAAGGATCAAGATTTAATTATTTGAGAATATGACCTTCAACAGACATGTGCAAAGCCACAGACCTCTGGGTGGTCCTGGGTTAAGCTAGAGCCACCATTGGCACAGGGAAGACATGGACAGTGATTGGTAGATGTGAAAATGGAGGGGAGGGAACTTGGATGGTTTGCTTAAAGAGAGAGGGGTCTGAGGACTGAGGTGGGGTTGGTTGGAGAGTTTTGGCTCTGAGTGGTTGGAGAGGTGCTCTGAGAAGCTTGCTCTGAAGGAAGCTGGAGGTGGAGGCCCCTAAGACTGTTTCTCCATTTTGGTCACGTGAGTAATAGGGACTGATCTCCTTTCTTTGCCTCAGCTATTTAAGGACTTGGGCCTTTTGGCCCAGCCTAAACAGAAGGGGTATTTAAGCCCTATTCCCTTCTCTCCCCTTTCTCTCTCCCTCTCTCTCTCTATCTCTAATACCTTTCTTCATCCTGTTTGTAATTAAATTCCATAAAAGGTTGACTGCTGACTTGAGTTTTCATTTAGGAATTACATAGCTGAATTCCTTGGCGACCTTAAATTAATATATATCAGTCTTTTAAAGTGATTTCCTTGTCACATGAGAAAGGAATCAACTCTTAGACATATTGGAACATTTCTTCCACATTAAGGGATTGCAATCAGGGAAACAGCTTGAAAATTCTCCTGAACTGGTACCTCCCTCTAAAGAGAAGAGTACCCAGTTTCTATCCCTAAGCTCTTGCTTCCCCCATTGGAAGTAATCAGTATTCTTTGGAGAAGAGTAAGAAGAAAAGATTCTTTTAGCCTTCCAGTGAGCTATATTAAGACATGCCCATATGGACACACATTACCTATATGAGCAAAAAGCACATACACATAAACTTCTACAAATGAATTGTGAAGTCAATAACTACCTCAATAAACCCCCTAAAATCCATTAAAATTATTTTTGTATGTTTATATGTAACCAAGAGCTCAAGACTAGTTTCATCAGACTCTCCTCATTGGAGAAGATTTGAGTCTTGGTTCTCCATGCTTGCATGCTTAAGTCCATGGCTACAAATAAAACATTTAAAAATTAAAAAAAAAAAAACCTCTTAGCAATAACCCTGAAATCATTTTTCTTCAAAATGGTAATAGTACTAAGTCAGGAATAGATCTGTAAAGTATTGCAAAGTAGACTACTTGCCATTTTGAGATTGAATGATTATTCAGCTTTCTCTGATGCCAATTTTATAATAAACAGAGCAAAAAATGAATAAACCCATTTACCCAATTCTAATCAATTCTGAATTATTTTAATTATATTCATGACTAGTCTGCATCCCTGAGATGTTATAAATTACTTTGCTAAAATGTAAATAACCTATATTCATAGCACTTTTATCATTTATTAGCTTATTAATCCTATCAATAAAGGAAATTAGTTAAGTCTGGCATGACCAATTAAAAATAAAACTACTGACTTTTTAATCACCATTTCTCATTCTAAATAATTTATTTATATAATGATTCATTTTGTGATTTTTCCCATAATTGAGGCTGAACTCATTGGACTAAAATTTGACAATAGGGTATTTTTTTTTCCTGATTTGAAAATCAGGAAAGTATCTGTGCTGTATTTAAACATATTAGATACTTGAAGACATTAAAAGTTCCTTGGGCTTCCCAAGGAAGCTAAATTCCTTTGTTTTGAGGAAATATATGTACATACAGGTATAGAAAATGTTCAATGTGTTCACTGTGGTGGTGACTATTAATAATTTAATAGATGACAATAATTGCTCATTATTTTTACATTAGTTTTGTAGTTTAGAAAGAACTTTCCTTTAAAAAAAGCCCTGTGAAGTATATCACTTAAGGACTTTAATTCTTATTTTTATATATAGGAAAACATATTTGGGCTCAGAGTAGCTGATTTCCCCAGGAGTTTCCTGAAGAACTGAATGCGGATCATTTTTAAAAATACTAAATCTAGGTTTCTTTCCACTTGACCATACTGCCTATTAGATTATTCAGAAAATAACTTTAGTCTAAAACCATACTTTCTCTTTTCTCTTTGTTGGATTTTTGTTATTGATGTTAGGTAAGTAAAAGAAAGTAATATAAAAAGAATGTGACTGTTCAAGATTGTTGTAAAACCCTAACATGTAAATTACCCGCTATACTTTATGGTCGACTTCTGAGAAGAGAAATTTAATTTCACAGTTTCATGGAAAATAAAGAGTTGAGCTTTCTTTTCAGATACAAACATATGAAAATGTTTCCTACATGACTGCAAATGTAAATGCATAATTAGAGCTATCAAAGCTTTATCATTTTACATGGTAAGACTATAAAACACATTTTTCCATGCTTCTTCTTTTGATATAGTTTTTTTTAATGTTCCTCTCTGATTTCTTTTTTACAAAACCTAGAATTTGTTACAGGGGACATTCCATTTCAGAACTTCTAATTATCTCAGTGAGAGATGTGAATTTGATATTTTGGGAGGTAAAGTTTTTAATATGTTTTAGAGTTGTAAGGCACAAGACTTCAGTCTTAAAGTAGAATCAATTCCTCTGAGGTTGTACTCAGGAGGAAATGAACAGGTTAAATCCATGAAAACCAGTAAAACTCTTATCCTTACAATATTCAATATTAAATAGCCCAGCATTTTTGAATTTCCTATTGAGTTCAACACATTTCAATCTAATAATTTGGCCCAGTATGTAGCTTTCAATTTGATTCCATCTGTTTCTGAGGAGAATATGTATATTCCCTTGACCTGGCATATCAGATAAATGATGGCAGTGACAGAGCAGGCCTTGTGAATATAGCCATTTATACTTGGTCTCCCTTGTATTGTGTCTTCCCTATTTGAAAATTTGAAAGTATTTCACTGCTTCAGAAATGACTCATTTCTATGTGTGAATGACTCATTTCCCATTATGCATCTAAAGACTTTTGAAGATATATGCAAAAGTGTGACAAGAATTAAGATGAATTGTTTATGATTATAGCTTTTCTTAGAAGCAGAAAAGGGCTGCTTAAAATTGTAAAGTGCCAAAAATTTCTTCAGTCAAGGAAGGGCCAGGCTTAATATGACGAAAATCAAAGGTCTGATACCTCCATGTGGGACAAGTAGATTTGTTCCAGTCAATATATCTAATGGATCAAGAGGGAACCTTGGTAAGAGATTTCAATCAACTCAATTTCATTTCAATAAACATTACATAAGAACATCACTGTTTACTGCATGGGACCTTCTAAAAACAAAATAAAAGTTTCTGCCTTCAAAGAACTTCCATTCTTTGGAGGGAAGGCCAGGATAATATGACATATATAGAAAAATAAGTTAATATATAAATATAAACATAAAGCACATGATAGTTTCTATTATTAAGCAAATATATAAATAACAATGATAGTAGCAAATATATATATAAAGCTTACTATGTGCCAGTCATGATCTTTTATAATTTTATAAAATTTCATAATTATATTTTTATAACTTTACATTTTTATTAATATATATTTTATAATTATGTCTTATAATTATTATCTTCTTTGATCTTCACAATCACCTTAATAGGTAGATGCTATTATTGTACCCATTTTATAGATGAGGGAACTGAGGCTAATGAGGATTAAGTGACTTGCCCAGGATCACACAGTTATTTTGCCCAAAGCCAAACTTGAACTCAGATTTTCCTCACTATGGATACCACATTCTATCTACTGTACCATCTAACTCTAGATATACAATAAATATATTATTTCATGAGGCAAAGATCACTAAAAACTTAAATGATCATAAATACTTTGAGGAGAAAATGGTCCCTGACCTAACACTTGAAGTTAGAATATGACATAAGCAAAGATTTAATTGATTAAGTATTGTGTAGGAAAGCATTGGTAACTTCTTACAAAATACAATGACCATTCCTATTGAAAAACACTAGAAAGCATTGGAATAAATGGTCCTTTCATTAAAATAATAAAAAGTATATATCTAAAACCATTAGCAAACATTTCCTGTAATGGGGATAAGTTAGAAACTTTCCTAATAAAACAGAAGTGAGACAAGAATGTGCATTATGTAAAAAATAATAATTGGTGAGTTATATAAATAGGGAAACTTGTCAATACAGGTTCAAAACTGTTCAGATACTTTTGATAAATGTAATCAAAAGTATCTTCAGTGATAAAGTGAAGTGAAGCTCAAATGTGAACTTCCCTTCAGGGCCAGGTACAAGAACACTAAAGAGACTCTTATTATAAAAATAAAATATTTTTGAAATATATAAGGATAACAAGGATTTCTAATTCTAAGGGGTTCTCAATCTACTCAAATAAACTCCCTGGTTCCACAGGGAACCACTTCTCCTGTATTTCACAGACTATACTAATCCTCCCTGCTCTAACTAACCCAAATTAATACTATTCTAAATAAAACTACCACTATTATCCTTATAATTTTTAATTTTGCCTTACAGTTATAAATTAACATAGGCTAGCTGGTTGAGTCTTAACAAGAATCACATTAGGAGAGTCCAAACCAAAGACCGGATCTTTCTTTGGTCTTCTCTCAGATATAAAACAATTTATGAAAACTGAAATAGATTGTCAATAGTATTTCCCAAGTTGGAAAAAGAAAACACTAAGCTCCTTCAGGTCTTTTCCTCAGGCAGAGAGAGAGGCAAAGATGTTACTTCCTCCAGCCCTGAGAAAGAGTCTCTGAGTGTGTGTCTCTGCCAACTGCCAGAGACCAACTCCCAACTGCCAGAGAGAGAGTAACTGACATAGAAAAATGGTTATAACTGTCATCATTTGAAATTAAAACGCTCTCTCAACTCTGCTTCAAACTCCAGTTCTTTCTCAAGCCAGTCAATCTACTTCTTATCACTAAACAAATAAAACTATACTTATTTTCTAATATCAACCTTACAATTATCACCACTATTATTCAATATTGTACTAGAAGTGCTAGTTATTCATTTACACATCCAATATGAAAGCTCTTTCTCATGTGCATCTTTTATGTAATAGCATTTTCCCCTTCTGCCTCTCTCTTCTCCACTTTCATAGTGTGTGCCTCTTTCCCATTCATTTCTTTTATCAGATAGTATTCCAACAAAATTGACTCATGCTTGTGATTTTTGACCATGTAAACTAAGCTCTTTTTTAATTGTTCTCTTTGATCTGGAAACTTGGAGAAAAATAATAATGGGGACCCTTTTCAAAAGGAGATAGATGGATTCTTTTACGTTCTATTTTACCCTTCAAATATAATGTCCAAGTTCTTTCTATGATCATGGCTTTCAAGTATTTCAATAATACTTAAATTATCTCTCCACAGTATGTTTTTAAGATCAATTGTTTTTTCCGTGAATTTTTTTACATTTTCTTCTATTTTGAAATAATTTTGACATTGTTTTATTTTTATCATTTCTTGATTTATCATGGGATCATTACCTTCCTCTTGTCCAATTTTAATTTTTAAGTAATATTTTTTTCAGTAAGATTTTATATTTCTTTTTCCATTTGACCTATTCTGTTTTTATGTAGTTTTTTCTTAAGGTGAATTTCTGTCTCTTTTGCCATTAGGCCAATTTTATTTAGGCATTATTTTTTCAGTAGCTTTTCTGTCTCTTTTATTAATTTGTTAATTTGCTATTTATAATTTCAGGCATTACTTTTATTCCTTTCCTAGTTCTTCCTTTACAACATAGTTTTTATTTCTTTTTTTTTTTTTTTAATTTTTATTTGGTCATATCCAAACATTATTCATTGGAAACAAAGATCATTTTCTTTTCTTCCCTCCCCTCCCTCCCATCACCTCTCCCATAGCCCAATAGTATTCTATCACCAACAGATACCACAATTTGTTCAGATTTTTTTTGTAGGTCATCTTTCATCTTCTTCACCTCATTTTTCATCTGCTTTGCATCATCTTTCATCTCCTTTGCCTCATTTTCCAGCTGGTTTATTTTGGCTTTCAAGACACTATTTTCTATTTCCAGATGACTTATGTTAGTTTTTAAGTTCTTTTCCCAATTGTCTTCTGCCTCTCTTAATTGTGTTTTGAATTGCATTTTGAGTTCTTCCAAAGCCTGTATCCAATTTGCTGGGATTTCTGATTTTTCCTTTCCTGGGTCCTCCCCCTCTGTTTCATTCTCTCTTTGATCATTACCTGTGCAGAAGCTATCTATTGTAATTTCTTTCTTCTTTTTCTGTTGTTTGCTCAAGTTTATCCCTTCTTTGCTCCCTGTATTTGGCTGTGCTCTTGCTCCTCTCATTTTGTTTTGGTTTTGGGGCTGTCAGTTTCCCCTCTTGGAGCTTTGTCAGATCTTTTGGTACAGTCTCTAGGGGAGGAATGTTAGCTTCCCTGTCCTCTGGAGGCTTTTGATTGGATTGAGTTCAATTGGGTTGGGCTGTATGTGGTATGAAGCACTGAGGCTCTGAAGACTCCTGGAAGGCTGGGCCGCCCAGGCTCTCTCCAGTTCTCTCCAGATGCTTCTCTGCTGTCTGCAAGTGCCTTTGCCAGCTTCCCTAAACTCTGAGGAGTTCTGATGGGATTAGTTCAACTGGATTGGTCTGGATGTGCCCCAGGCAAGGGTGAGACTGGAGCCCAATGGAGGGACCCAGCCAAGGCCGGTTTCTCCCTTGCTTCCTCCCTGCTGTCCAAGCTGGATGCTCCGAGCCCGGCGCCCCGCTGCTCACAAGGTAAACCCTGCAAACCAGCACCTTTGCCCGCTCAGAGGTTGCTGGGGGCTCAGCCCTCTGGGTTGTGGGGGAGGGATCCTGAGAGCTTCACTCTGCCTTCCCCTTAGCCCTGAGTATTCTCGGATTCCGGCTTTTGGGGGGCGTACCTTTTGATTTGAGTCCAGAAGGAGGGTTCCCCGCTTCTGTCCTGTTGTTCAGATTGAATTTCAGTGCCCTAGGAGCATTCAGTCTGTATTGGTAAGGAAGGGTCTTCCAGGAGGTCTGAACTTTTGCTGCTTGCTAAGCTGCCATCTTGACTCCGCCCCTCCCATAGTTTTTTTCTTTAATTCTTCCAGGAATTCTTGATGGACAATTAACATTTTTTCTTTGAGTCTTTGTTTGCAGTTATTTTTACATTGACACATTCTTCTAAGTTTAGGTCTTCCCTGACAACATAGAAGCTTCTTATGCTCAAATTATTTTTAATGTTGTTTGCTTATTTTTCAAACCAATTCATTAATATTGATATTTATGTTAAAGTTAGACTCTTTTCACCTGGAGGCAGGTTGACACTATCCCAAGTTTCAGCATTTTTCATGTTCCTGTTTTTGGAGCTAATTCTAGGGGTCTACAAATTTTTTATTTTGATGGTGTTGTGATTCCTGGTAGAGGTAGTCACTTGTTCTCCTGGTCTATATCCTGGTATTTAGTTAGGAAGGGCCTCTTGTTGCCTACAGCCACAAACACTAGAATCCTTCTTTGTCCTAGAACTGTGACTGGGTTCCCTATTTCCCTACAACTACAAGTGTTAATACTCTTCTTGGGCCTAAATCTGTGACCAGGTTCCCTATTCATCTGCAGTCACCTTACTAATACTCTTCTTTTTCCTGGAACTGTAACTAGGGCTTTGTTCCCTTGTGACCATCCATCATCACTTACCTCCATCCTGGAACTATGAGAATAGTTATGCTAACCAGTGACAAAAAAGGGTGTCTAGTGATCTCCTTCTTACCAATTATCTGATCCCCTTACAGTTTTTGAACTGATAAATCTCAAAGCTGTTATTGCTACTACTGTTGCTACTATTGCTAATGCTGCTATTGTTACCTCTCTCTGAGTATTCTGTACAGGTTGTATTCCATCATCATAGACCTCTCCTTACGACCTCCTCAGTTTTCTTAGGAAAAAAATATTTCACCTTGACCTTTTGTTGCTCTGCCACTTGAAAATTTGATATGAGACATTATTTTAAATTGTTTTAAAGTTCATCTGGGCTGATGCCTCTAATACACCATTTTGACCCATAGAGAGCTAGAAGTTTAAATCGAATAAAAGTTCAGTGTAAGTCAATGATATGTCACTTCTGTGACATGTCAGTGAAAAAAAAAAGCAAAGTTGATATTAGACTCAATTAATGGAGGCACAGTGTTGAAAATAATAGAAGTAATTGTACCATTTTATTCTTTCCTTGTTAGAATACATTTAGAATATAGTGTTCAATCTCAGGCACCTCATTTGGGGTAGGGCACTTAAAAATTAGTCAGGGTTCATAAAAGTATCCATTATTCATTAAAGAAATTGAGATATTTAATTTAGAGAAGATATAGGTGCCTGTTTCAAATAAACAGCTATTTTCAAATATATAGACTTTGTCATAGAAGAAAGATTAGACTTAGTTTGCTTAGTCCAATGGACTTATTTACCTAGAAACAATGGGTTGGATTTTTAAAGAAAAAAAATTGGGATCAGTATGAACTAGTAAATATATATTTATTATTATTATATCTTATTATTATAATCTTATAATTATTATATCTTAACAATTAGAGTTTCTCAAGACTAGAATGGACTACTTCTCGAAATAAATGGGTTTTACATCACTGGGAATCCTCAAGCAGAAATTGATGACCACTTGTCAAAGATACTACAGTACATGGAGTAGAAAGCATCTAAGATACTATCCAACACATACTGTGTGATTTTGGGAAGAATATAACTATGCTAATTTATATAATAACATAATCTTCCCCACACTCATTGACCTTCTGGTAACCAATGCTTTCAAAAACAGTACCTTGTTTCATTTGCTTCTAGTAATTCTGTACTGGGAAAAAAAATACTTCAAAATGTATGTTTTACTGACAAAGACTCAGGAAAGTCACTTCCTAAATGGGAAGTGGAACACATTGCTATTAACATTATTATATAATGTGTGATGAAACTTCAGATTCTAATATCTAAGTGAAGAGTTCCTGTGACTTTCAGTTTATATTCATGACAGAGAATCTGAAGACTTAAGCTCCGTTGTACCATTTCACTGAGGATGTATAATGGGATAGCTTTTCATTCACACAAATTAGATTGTTAGATGATGAATTTTTGCCCTGTCCTGTACTAGATGCTTCTGTAAATGGAAAATGCTTTTAATTAGATATCTATCTTCTGTTCATTTCTTATGAGCATGTCATTAGACGCAACTCAGATATGACCTATGTCATCAAGAAAATAAATGGATATTAAGTTCATTTTCATTTAGGCTTTTCATGCAAACTCATTACTATTTTTTAATATTGAATTTTGGATTAATTCATATCTACTATAAATATCTATCAGGCACTTGATCTAAGGAAAGGAGGAAACAGAAAAGAGACAAGAAAAAAAAGAAATTGAACAGGTAAACAAAAAGATGTTATTTAATATCTTTGTCAAATGATTGGTTTTCCATAGATTAGACCAGGAAACTATAACCAAAAAAATACCCTGGGGCCAGAAGATACTCTACCATAACCCACAAAAATATATTAAAATTGGCATTAATGCAAAAGAAAACCTCTTCTCTATAAGCTTTTCTCTATATCCAATTTGAAAATAATATTTAAAAATCTAAAAATAATTTTAGATGAAGTAAGAAAGGATTCATTTTAGAGATAGGTAGACTGTAGAATGGATACATCATTGGATATGGAGTCCCAAAGACCTTCTTCAAATACTTACTAGCTAAGTAACACTGAACAAGTAATTTAATCTCCCTTAGCCTCTTTGGCTCTTATGCTAAATGTTAATTATTAAATTATAGTATTGCATACCTCAGAGGGTTGTTATGAGGATTAAGTGAGCCATGTAAATTGTTTTGCAAAATTAAAAAGGTATATGAATAACAGTCTTCTTATTCTTGTTCTTGTTCTACTTATTCTTCTTCCTCTTTTTCCTCGTTTTCCTTCTTCTTCCTAGTAGTATTGCTGTTGTATCAACCTTATGAAAAACTCTCCTTTTTGTATTAAGAAACCTAACAAAATGGGAACCTTTGCAGAAAGATAAGTTCCTTTGTGTTAAGCAAATCTTCTTGGCTATGAATTAAGAGAGTGAAAATTTGGGAATACTTATATTTTGAATTGTTCTCTATATGCACATTCTTAAAGTAACAACATATATACCTTGGTTGGATATTGGAACTAATCTAGACAAATCCCCTTGTTTTTCAGGTGAGGAAACTAAGTTTAATTACCCTGAAACCATTTCCCTATACTGCAACCTCTATTTTGGCAATGTAACAAGAGTTATGTATACACAACCAGAAAAAGGGACCCTTGTTATCTCCTTTTGAGCAATTATCTGATCCCCACCCCCTTACTAAGAACTCCAGGAGCCTTTGCCTGTTTCAACTGCCCCCAAGGCCTTTTGCACAGTTGGGGCTACCTTGGTGTACTAATTTGTGTGCTCATTTCACCTTGGTGCACTAGATCCTTTGTGCTGTCCTTATGAGCTGTTTTGGGCTGAAAATTAATTTCACCCTATCTTTTGTGGGTTACGCTACTCTAGAATTCATTTTGAGGTATTATACCATAATTTTTAGATGGTACTTAGGTAGAGATTAAGTGGGTCTATATATTTTCCCCACCATCTTGGCTCATGCCCTGCATATACATTCTAGCATAATTCTCTCTGCTAAAGTTGTACACAAATTTGAAGCCCACTTTCTCTTCAGCCCCTAAATAATAGATATTAGAATCTGCTTCTAGCAAGAAGAAAAGCAGTCAATAAACTTCACTGTCAATTAATTGGTTTAATATTTATTGTAGTATATTATTTTTTCAAGTATTTATTGCTCAGAACAGAGTAGATTTTTTTTCCATTCCTATACATAATAAAAATCTAGCTAAATTCAGTTTAGATAAAAGTTCTCATGGAACTCATAAAATAATGATATTGTATCTAGGTACAGCTAGCCATTATATAAAATAGGGACGAGTAAGTGCGCCAGAAACATGAAGAAAAAAAATGAGACTCTGACACCAAAATGGATGAACAGACGGTGTTTGACTATCAATTTTATGGGCTGTGGGCAGTTGTCCCTTTGCCTTAATTAATAATATCCTGTAATCAGCTGATTAAAAATACAATCAATAGGCTTCTAATAATTCTCACCATTCTCTAGAAATCTGTAGTGTCAAAACAATTCTATAACCATATCCACCTCAGTCTTATGTTTCTGCTTACACTATGGATATAGCTCTCATCTTGACTAATGCCTTCAAAAAACTGGACAGGGGAGTTGTATTCTGGGAGCTAAGATCACAGAGTAAGGGACATGTTGTTCCCTTGATGCTCTTTCTCTCCCTCCCTCCCTCCCTCTCTCCCTTCTCCTCTCTCTCTCTCTCTCTCTCTCTCTCTCTCTCTCTCTCTCTCTCTCTCTCTCTCTCTCTCTCTCTCTCTCTCTCTCTCTCTCTTCTCTCTCTCTCTCTCTCTCACACACACACACACACACACACACACACACACACAGAAAAAATAAATCACCTCAAAACAAAACAGGAAGAAAACATCTGTCTGAGGTAAGAAGAGAGAGTGGCCAAGGCAACACAGCATTTGTGGGAAATGGCAGAACTTTAACAAGCCCAAAATGTTGCTTCTCAGTCAGAGCCAACAAAACTGCAGAGCAGGAATGAGCACAGCCTGAGCCACTTGACACAGGTTTAGAAGGTATACAGGGCAGGATGGGAGACTATTTCATCCTAAACCACTCAACACAGGCAGTGAAATCAGCCTAAACTACTCGGAGTGTGTAGCAAAGGCAGAGATAACAGGAAAACTACTCACTGCCATATAGCCTCAGAGTGTTTGAGGCAGTGAAGCAGCAGATTACCAGGATACCAGTTTAGCCTAAACTACTCCACAGAAATACTGAAGACAGAGGGCAGGAACCTCCTCACTCTCAAGAGGCAGTGGAGTGCCTAAGGCAACAAAACAACAGAGTGGAAGACTGGCCTAGTTTAAGCCACTTCACAAGGGCAACAAAGGCAGACATGGCAGGAATCTACACAATCTCATATGGCAGCAGAGTACCTGAAGCAGTAAAGTGACCAAGTGGCTGAGGCAGCAGAACCCTGAGCATTACCTGTACAAGACCAAGCCAGTTTACAGGGGAAGGAAAGCAACAAAGCAGGGACCACCCCAGAACACAAAACAATAGGGAAGCTAGTAACTCGGGGTGTTGAATTTGGCTAGGCAAAATAGCTACAAGTTACAAAACAGAAAGCCAGCAGGCCCATCCCCTTGAAAGGCATACTATAGAGGGGAAGGCAGTTAGACCTACTCCAAATACAAGAGACAAGTACTCTGTAAGCTTTGAGCAGTATTTCCTCTACCATAGGAATAGAGAAGAACCTCAAGAGACAGATAAGGTAATTGGAGGGAAAAACTAGAAAAATAAACAAAGTACTTAGAAAAAAACCATGATCTTAGAAATCTACTTAAGTAAAAAGGGAAACCAAAATATAAACTTAGAAGAGAACTCTGCCAGAAAGAAAATATATAAAGCCTCAAAGAAAAATGTGAATGGATGTCAAGTACCAGAAGAATCCCTGGAAGAACTTGAAAAGAAGTTTAAAAATCAAATAATAAACAAATTGATTTTAAAAAATGAACAGCTGGGAAAAACTTTACGGAAGAAATCAACTCACTTAAAACTAGAATAGGACAAAAGGAAATGAAAGCACTAAAATACATTGAAGAAAAAATTCCCTAAGGAATAAAATGGATTTAACAAAAATGGAGGGGGAAAATAAACTAAAAAAAAACAACAATTCTAAAGAGTAGGATGAGCCAAATGGAAAAGGAGATAAATAGAATTTTAGAAAATTTTGATATGATAGATCTCGGGAAAAAAAGGAATGGGAATATGAAAGAATACACCTTTTTCTTTTTCTTAGCAGTACATGTTTCCTTCACAAAAAACAACCATATAACAGGGCATGTAAATATCATAGCCAAATGTAGAAAAGCAAAAATATTTCTTAATTTGACTGACTTAGGGGTAAGATATAAATTTATTAAATATATCAAGTTTATTGGTTAGGCCAGCATAATAACTGACAAAGTGATATAGGTTTTCAAGGCACTGTTATGGCCAGGGATGACACAAACTGGGTCCAGCACATTATTCAATAGATTTTTAGGAGTTTGTTATTAAACTTCTCCCTAGAATATCTCAAGACAATTTGGAACTATGCTCAAAAGGCTTTAAAAAGCTGCCTGCTGGGGGCAGCTGGGTGGCTCAGTGGATTGAGAGCCAGGCCTAGAGATGGGAGATCTGGCCTCAGCCACTTCCTAGCTGTGTGACTCTGGGCAAGTCGCTTAACCCCCATTACCTAGCCCTTACCACTCTTCCCCTTTGGAGCCAATACACAATATTTATTCCAAGATGGAACGTAAGGGTTTAAAAAAAAAAAAACTGCCTTCCCTTTGATACAATAACAACACTGCTGGGATTATACCCCAAAGAGATAATAGGGAAAAATATGTATATAAAATATTTATAGCCTTGCTCTTTGTGGTAGCAAAAAACTGGAAAATGAGGTGATTCACTTTGTTTGAGGAATGGCTGAACCAATTGTGGTATCTGTTGGTGATGGAATACTATTGTGTTCAAAGGAATAATGAAGTGAAGGAATTCCACTGAGACTGGAACAACCTCTAGGAAGTGATGCAGAGTGAAAGGAGCAGAACCAGGAAAACATTTTACACAGAGACTGATACAATGTGATAAAATTGAATGTAATGGGCTTCTCTACTAGCAACAATGCAATGATCCAGGACAATTCTGAGGAATTTATGAGAAAGAAAACTATCCACATCCAGAGAAAGAACTGTGGGAGTAGAAACACAGAAGATAAACAACTGCTTGATCAAATGTTTCAATGGAGATATAACTGGGGATGTAGACTATAAACAATCACTCTATTGCAAATATTAATAATATGGAAATAGGTCTTGATCAATAATACATATAAAGCCTAAAAGAATTGCTCATTGACTATGGAAAGGGGGTAGGAAGAGGGGAATAGGAAGAACATGAATTATGTAACCAGGTAAAAACTATTCTTAAAGAATTAATTAAAGAAATAAACTTTAAAAAAAAAACTAAGAAAACCTCCAAACAGTCAGCTCAGGCAGAGAGACAGGAGAAAATGAGAGACTCTGCTTCCTGTTGGCTTTTCAAAACCTCCCCTCAACCCTCTCAGCCCCAGAGTTTTCCTTGGCCAATGGCTTTCTCATATCACGTTACACCAAGTATTGCTGGGATGTTGTGTTAAAGGTCCCCTAAAATATTTATTTTATATAATAAGTGTGATATGTGTCTTCTATCATTGTATGAGTAATATAAAAATATGCATTGTATGAAAACACTATCAAGGGATAGAGAAAACCTGAATCTTAAAATGTCAGAAAATAATTGCCAAAAATTGTTTCTAGAAGTCACTAAAAAAAAATTAACCCCAGAGTTTAATACTAGTCATGTGGAAAAGGAATCAGTTATTCTGTCTGGCTCCAAATGGCAGGATTAACCCCAGTGGAAATGAAAATGGAATAAATTTTGCTTTAGTATAAGCTAGATAACCTGGAGAGCTGAACAGCAATGTAACTGGTAACCTCAATATTCCTTATTAACGAAAAAGTTCAATCAGGGACTAGCTGGTCATCATTGGGGAAGAGTTTAAATTATAGCAATTCTGACATTCCAGTTCTAAAATACAGGAATATTCTGACTCATGTACAGCTATGGCAACATACTAATTGGAAAAGGCTGCAATACTAGATTTCATAAATGTGATATATGGATAAAATGGAATATTGCCTCCTTCAAACTACCTTGCCTTCTTTAAAGACTCAATACTGATCTTACTGCAAGGGGAATTTCCTGGACTTCCTTCTACTAAATCCCCATTCTACCCACAACTGTTAGTGTTTTCTATTTGTATGTACATGATTGTTTGCATGTTGAGTCCTCATTAGAATATAAGCTCCTAGAGTATAGGAACAATGTTTTTGTTTTTCTTTGTATCCTCAGAGTTTAGTGTGATGATGGGATTAATTCTCCCCTATTTATTCTTTAGATTTTAGCCACCAGGAATGTATATATCCCCACTTAATCCTTAAGTGGGGGGAAGGGGGAATATGACCCATGTGTGCTAGTGAGTGACAAATCAAAAACTATCCTCTGGGCAGTCAGAAACAAAGTTAAACCTGACATTGATCCACATAAAATTGGAAGGAAGGCACAGGAAGTGATGCAAAGAACTGCCTTAAAAATGGTGGTAACTTCCTGTGACCAAGTTTTTCTCCTTGGAACTTGGCCTTCGAGGAGCTCAGGCTTGAGACCTCAGACTTTGGACTGCCACATGGGTGAGTAAAAAGAATGACTCCCTTTCCTAGGTTTTTTTTTCTGGAAGGACTAGGCTCTGGAGAGAACCCTCATCTTGGGGAAGGCCTCATGGCTAGAATCTTTGTTCAATTTACTTCTGGGCCCAACTTTGCTAGGGCTTCTGAAGCCCTAGTTCAGATCAGGCCAGAGTAATTACCTCTCTCTGTCTCTGTCTCTGTCTCTGTCTCTGTCTCTGTCTCTGTCTCTGTCTCTCTCTGTCTCTCTCTCTCTCTCATTTTCCTTACTCTTTCTATGTGTAAATAAACTACCATAAAGATCATTCTGACTTGCATAATTAATTTTGGCAACCACACTCTTTATATATTCAGTTCAACCATAATTTTACCCTTTACATTAATACAGTCTGACTCATTATAAGTACTTAAAAATGCTTGTTGATAATTAATGGAATGACTGGAGTAATAAATGGTAAGTACAAAGAATTCACTGAAGAAGCAAAAGGCTTAATTTGGATTGACTTGGAAATATATATAAATTATGTTTATATATACATAATATATATATAACACACAATGTCTACAATATTGTAACTAGAGAGAAAAGCAACATGAAATTAAATAAATGCTGTATAATTATAGTGACCAATCTCATTACCAAAGAAAAGATAAAATGTACTTCTTTCCCTTCTTTGCAAAAGTGGGAAACAATTTTTTTTAATGTAGAAAGCTATTAATGTAGAACATTGTATTTGAGTCTCAGTTAATCTGTTTTGTTTTACTAAACTGTTTCTATTTTCCTTCTTTTTCTTTTCTTGTTCTTTAATACACTGGATGGTCCTCTGAGTAGGGGAGTAAATAAGCATATATTTGATAATAAAGGTGATAGTTAAACTAAAGTTATTGGAAAAGGATGATTTTTTAAATGATCAAATTTCATTGTCCATTGTCCCTGTAAATCTTCACAAAATAAATACTAACTGCATGACATTATTTCACAAATCTTATTCAATTGTATTTTTAACCTACTAATTAATTCATTAAGAGAAACATCTCAGGGGAAACTCCCTTGTTTTCCACATGCACCACAAAACATAAGACTTTATATTCCAGAAGTAATTTTTATAATATATCATGGAACCTTTTTCACTTGATCAGTTAATGGCTTACTCTCTTTGTCCTCCTTTTAACATCTCCTCTCTACAACGCTAAACAAAACAGTTTGTCTATACATTTTATAACTTTCAGTTCTACATACAACTCATTTCTTGGGGTTTTTGTTTTGCTTTGGTTTGTTTATAAAATAAGCTGACAGTGTTTTCAAGGGTAATGATAATTGTTTATTTCCTGTAAGGCCTTAAAAATATGAATTTAAATGTATAAGGAACTTCTAACTTTTATTAATTGCTATAAATGAGTAATGTTATTATTTCAACTTGAAAAGAATAATAATATGAATAAAATGAATGAATTTGTCCTTGATTTTTAATGACCATTGGCTAATAGTTAAATAATAGAAATCATTTGAAAAGATCCCATGTGGATATTTTTTTAAATAACATTAAAGCATCTTTGATTAAAGGAGAAAAAATAAGTTCTTTCCAAGAAAATGAAAACACTAATATGTTTTGTGACTTTTTTTCTTCTTCCTCTTTACATATGTCACATCCTTCCTCAGGTAATACTTAGATATGGTGAAAATGAAATAAATATCTAGAAAAGGACTTCTATGAAAATAATAATTACTTAAAATTAGGGGCATCTATACTGTATGCTGTATTTCTATGTGTACTTAATATTCCTTTTCTCTTCCTAATGGGATTTTCTCCTGACTCCTCCTTTACCCCTGTTCAAATTCAATGATGTAGGATACTTATGATATCTCTGTATACAAATTCACACCTCAGCTCCAGAAGAATATAAGGTCTTTGGGGGAAAAGATTATTTTTTTTTAGTCCAGTGGCTAGCATAGTGTCCACTCTACTCTAACCCCTCACTTCCCAGTCTTTCAAGTCTAGACTAGTAATTTCATCAATGAGGAAATTTTTCTGATATGAAAGCTCTTTTCACTGAGGCATATTAGAAATTAATCTGTTAATTAGAGAGTTGGAGAGATGCCATTAACATTGGAAAGTTACTAATCTTGTCCACAACACACAGCTACCAACTGTCAAAGCTCAGACTTGAAACAAGTTTTCCTGATTCATAAGCTGCACAATACTCTTCCATAAGAGAAGATAAGACACATTGCCCATATGAGAACTGCATTGATCAGAAGGGAGTCATATTGCAGATAAGCAATTTTGCACAGTGATACAAACTTTTTCGCTAAAGGCACCAAGGACACCAAAACCTGCAGTCCCAAACTGTGAATTGCCTTCAGCATATGGGTTTCCCTACAAATGTTCCAACCTGGTATGTTTTCATAAGTTTTGACCATAGAAAACAATACTCAGGAAATTAAGAAAAAAAGATGTAATTAAATTAGATCAAAGAAAGATGGACCAAACTGAACAGCTCTCATTTTAAAAGATTTAACATTTTTTTAAAAAATCATTTGAATAATCAATGTATAAAAAATGCATAATACATTTTTTTAATATTTTAAGCCCACTAGTTTCCATTTTGCCACCAAATTTGCTAGGCCTTCCCTTCTCTGTTAATCCTATTATTCATTTGTGAGTCTTTGGAATTTGTTTGATTTTCTAATTTAGTAAATTAAGAGGAGGTTATTTACTAGAATATGTGACTAATAGTATAATATCAGAATTTAGTATTATTAACATTTCTAAGTATATTAAATTGCTGATATTAACTACAGAGTTAAATATTTTTCATTTTTAAAAATCATCTAAAGTCCTTCATAGCCAGTGTCCAATCTACGTTTTTAAGGTTTTCACATATACTATAAAACTTAATAGGACTTCTTGATGTTCCTCATCCATGACATTCCTTTACTTGTCCCCTTGCCTAAGCATAGACTATTTCCTATTCATGAGGTCCACTGCTTCCTGTCTTCCACTTTTTAAAATCCCTAGTTCCTTCAAATTAGGTTCAAATTCCTCTTTCTATGATATGCCTTTCTTTATCACCAGCTGCTAGCACCTCTTTCCCAAAATTATTTCATATTCATTTTGAATATATTTTTGTATACACAAAATTTAGATACACAAATATGTATATTTGTGTGTATATAGGCATACATACAAAACAGTATTTGTTTAATAAACAAATGCTGATTCATTAAACCTGAGAATCTTAATATCAGAAGAAAAAAAGGTAAGGAATCACAATAAATTACCTCCTTCCATGTGTATAACTGATATCATCCTCAGACGTACTTTTCTGTGTATATTTAAAAAATTAGAAATGATATAAATTTAAGAACATCTTTCTCAAACCTTGGCAGATTTGTTTAGAAATAAATTATTATACCCACATACTAAAGGCACAAAACAATAAGCTTGTTCCTAGTTACTAAAGTCTAACTTTTGAAAACTGCAGTAGATCATCTTGGAAAAGTCTAGAATGTTTTATTTTGAAGGAGTAGGTGCTGGATCGTCACTGTCTTTTCACCAAGATCATCAAATTGTTCCTTTTCTGTGTCCTGTGTAAAGTAAAATGACTACAGACCTTGATCTTGACTGAGCTCTTGTATAATTTATCACTATTCATCTTTGGAGGAAAGCTGTCAATCTGTCGCTTCTTATCCTGCAGTACTGTTCTGTGAACTTATATTTTCAGTGTCCTAGAGAAGGGAAGTGCAAATATATAGTCAAATGGGTCATATTTTCTTCAATGAGAGAAAATGAAAATGACAGCATAGACGTCCTCTCAGTTTCCCCTTCTTCTTATGACAAGGTCAGTGCAAGTGCAAAACTGCTCATAAAACCCAATGACAAAACCCAAGGTTTGAAGGGAAAGGGACCAACATTGAATCTCAGAGACATCCTTTTTCACAGTGAAGCTAAGATTTTTATCTTTTTGGTGTCATCTTGGACAGGTCAAATATCATCAGACAGGTTAGGATATGAATTTTCTTTGTCTACTGAACTTCATTCATATTCATTTCAGAAAAAAAAATCAACGAAATGATAGTATGATTAAAATAAACAAGCAAAAAAGATCCATGTATCTATGACCTCTGCCATTTAATCAAGAAAAATTAGTTATGCTAAACTATGTATTTCAAGTAGAAGCATTTGTTTACTGAATTGTCTCAATAATTACTTTGAACTTCTGCTTCACAGGGGATATTCTCTGTCCTCTCTGAATACCTTTATTACATATTTTTATTTCATCAGTAAGGACATAGTCAATGAAGGATAGGATTTTTGACTCGATGTGGCCTGAATCCAACTTGATGATGAACATTTAAGAATTTATGTAGTCTAGACTCTAGATAACAGACTCAATCCATCATAGACTAACTACCATGTATGTATGGCACATACTTCCCATTCGTAATAAAATGTTATGAAAATTAAACACAAAATTATTTCACTTAATGCTGCCCCCTCCCCAGGAATTAATATATGTTATGTGTGCATATCCATGAACCATATAATGTATATTCTTAAAAATGAATATGTGAAGAGCTTTGTCTGCTTTTACCCATGAATTTCATGAAAGACAATAAGTCTATAGTGTAAAATCAATCATTAAAATTAATTAAATCTTCATTAAAATATCAGATATTTTCAGTAGCCTTTTTCTGAAGATGCAAAAAGGTTTTTCTATTTCTGAGTACTTATTTTAGGTTTCATAACATTTAAATTATTTTTCTCATCTACATTTGCCTAAGATTTCATTTTCAATAAGACTCCACCTATTAGAATTTATTTTTTTAACCTTTACTTTCTTTCTTGAAATTAATACTATGTATTGGTTTTAAGGTAAAAGAGTGGTAAAGACTAGGCAACTGGGATTCAGTAACCTACCCACTGTCACAGAGCTAGGAAGGACAGAAGCCAGGTTTGAACCCAGGACCTCTAGGTCTGGCTCTCAAATCACTTAGCCACCCAGCTACCCAGACGTATTAGAATTTCTAGGAAGAAAATAATTAAAAGACTCCCTAAAATGGAAAACATTCAAACATTGGAGATTTAAAGAGGTTTTCTTCCAAATGTATAAACTAATTATGTTAATTATGCACAGGTCCATGTACTAATTCATAATGTTTAGTTGCCTTTTTATATATTCTACTATGAACTATATAATGATAATTTTTTAAAAAGAGAATTGTTCTCATTATATAAAGGGTTCCTACTAAATTCCAAAAGTTCAAATACAAAATATTCACATTGAAAGGCAAATAGAGAGAGTCCATTTTCACAGAATAAGGGGGAACCAGACACAAAAATACACACTAAGGAGTGCTGATGGACCACCTTTTCATCTACTGAGCCTGGGCATATGTCAACTACAGGATGCCAGAGACCCTGCTTATACCAACAAAAGAGCATCACACACCCCACAACCCTTGAAGTTCCAAGACCTGGCACCATCCTGCAGTGAGACCCAGGAGTCTATAGCGCTTGGCCCTTCCAAGCCTGCTCTGTGGTGAAGCCCTTAGCCTCAGGGCAAAATAGCTTGGAGTGCTGAGTCCAACAAGTCATCCACAGAGGAGGTAGCAGCTATCAGAAGTCCCAGTTAATAGGCAGAAAAAAGGTTCCAAAAATGAACAACCAACAAAAGAAACACCTAAATAGAAAATTTCTATGGAGGAAAAGAGCAAGGCACAGGGTGAATGGGGGATGGTGAGAAACAAGCAACCATATACAAAATTTCAAAGGAAAATGGGAATTGGTCTCAGCTGCTGGAAGAACTCAAAAAGGAGTTCAAAAATCAAATCATAAATTGGGGGGGGGGGGAGGAATGAAAGTAATGTAAAAAGAAAATATCTTAACTCTTTCTGTGCTTCTCTATTCATCATACATATCATTTCTTACAGCATGTTTATTATTCTATGACATTCATCTACTATAAATTTTTAACCATTTCCCAGTCTAATTCTTTGCCTCCACAAAAAGCTGCTATAAATATATTGATGTATATCCATAAGCTTCTTTTATCAACATTTTAATCATTCATATGTTGTTTCCTTTGTAGTCATATGTATTTTATTTTATGCACTTAACATTATTCTAAAAATAGATTCGTAGATTTCATTAGGCTACCAAAGGAGTCTACAAACACACATAAAAAGGTTAAAAACTATTTCTCTCAAGACTTCAGGCCTTGTCTCTACCTTCCATTCTTAGCTCACAGCAGAGAATGTCCTCAGGCTGTCCATCACTTACTCAAAAATTGGAGAGATGTAAACATTGAATGAACAATTTTCAACATATAGAAACCAACATCCAGACAATTATTCCTCTATTTTACCAAAAAGAAAATTAATTTGTTGTCCTTGAATTGTTATGTTCTGGCCATGCTCTGACTTTGAACTTTAAGTAACAACTTTAGGTAATATAAGATATTCCTATGATATGATATGATAACATGTTACTCTCATCCTCACATCCTCTATACATATGCATACATTTATGTTTTTATAAAAGAAATACTTTGGGGATTATTGAATTCATAAACAATAGCACTGAGACTACTGGAATAATTTTAAGGATTAACTTGCTTCATGTATATACTGAAAAAATATTTCTTAGGCCCTACATAGAGATAGTTAATTCATTTAACTTAGGAATTATGAATTTATGATGGCTAATTTTGGCTGAAGTATTATAATTACCTGTTCTCCTTCATTTTAAAGATTATTTTTGCTTGAGTTTCTCATAGGTCTGCATGAACTTTCTACTATTCATGTCCTTTTGGGGCCAAGAATTGCAGTGCTATGTTTAATAACCATGATCACTTTCTACAGCTAAAAATATACCATATTCAGCATTCATTCATTTTTCAAAAACATTTGTGTTGTACCAATAATTCAAGGAACTGTCCTAAATCCTAGGGATGGAAAGACTGACAGAACAGAGACTTTGAAAGCAAAGATCTTTTCATTTGGACTATATTTTCTTCAAATAACATTCCACAAAACTATGGCTTTCAGTGTTGAATTCTACTTTATTAGCAAGAACACAGGACAATTTCTCATGTATTCAGATGTCTCAAATTTCTGCATCAGCAACCGTCCTTTGTGCAACCTAGGACACTCTTTAATGCTGTTATATTTGGCGATATTTGTTACCCAACAGATGTCCACACAGTTAAAGTTCCCCATGAGTACACTATGCCCATAGTTCAGAGAACCTATAGAGTTCATTTAAGAATTTTTAATTCTCCCCAATGATATGCAGAATATAATTGAAATGAAGTTGCAGCCTTTCACCTTATCTTTCATATCCATGACTGAGGTATAGGTCATTTAAGATGATCTTTCGTGTTATAGCAGATTCATTAGCCATATCTAATACTTGTTATAATTCAAAATAACTACCTATTCTGTAAATTTGTATTCATCAAAAGTTATATGAGGAAGTAAAGGGCTTTATTAGTTTTCCCATTGTTTTTTATATAATGCATAAATTCCATATCTTTTTATTGTTTAATTGTCATGATGAATTATTTTTTCTTTTGTTTTTGTATGCCAGTCATCATTTTTTTTTAAAAAGTCCTTTTATATCAATGGTACAAGGAAAGATAATTTTTGCATCAAGGGTAGAAGACTGGGGACACAGGTTAGAAAGAAGCTGAGCTTAGATATTAGTTCTCTCAAATGATAGTTATTTGACCTTGATCAATCCCTTTTTCTTTTTGAGACCTCAGTTTCCTCTCCTACAAAATGAAGCATAGGGACTAAATAATCTCTATTCTCTCTCCATCCATAAACTTATGATCTCTACTTCCCTTCCAGACATGAATTATATGATCTGATATTTATCAAGAGTCAATGTGGCATAGTCCTCCAAGACATAGGTCCAAGTCTTATCTCTTATACATGCATGATAGGCAAATAATATAACACCTCAGTGCCCTAGATACCTGTCTGAAAATTATAAATTCAGAGAAAAGGGCTGAACTGCTTTGAGAAAAGGTGTTCCTCCAACTAGGGGATCTTTATAAAAATGAAATCACAAGACCTCTCCTTATTGAATAGAGAATGATATGTAATTCTTTAAAAATTATTTCTTAATGTTGCCCTTTTCTAGTAGTTTTCTCCTCTCATTGCTCCTCTCTTTTGAAAATGGAAGATCTGTACCAAATACTCAAGAGAAATAGCAACAGATCACCTGGAAATATTACTTCATAGACTTCCCCCATTTGATTTGTGATTAGTCCATTCAAGCTCCCCTATTTTCCCATCTGAATAAGGGGAAATGTATGCTTGTCATTAATGAAAAGTAAGCGAATATCTGTAAATTGTAAATGAGCCTTTTATAGATACACTTCAGAGTTTAAATCCTAGTATTGTGAAAAAGAATTCTTTATTGTCTATACTGAGTTAACATTAACTAAAGTACCCCTATTTAATACCTCACTTGACTGAAGATAGGAGATAGGATTAGCTCCCCCTTTGTCTACTTTTAAATTGAATCAACAAAAAAATTAAACATCCTACTTAGTACTAGGTGAGAAGCTAGCAAGGTACTTGGAGAACTCACACCCTTAGAAATTCAATCAACCTTTGGGAGGGGAAAGGCTTTAAAATCAAGCAAGATATAGAAAGAATCACAAAATGTAAAATAAATAATTTTGACTACATCAAACTAAAAAGCTTTTGTACAAACAAAACCAATATAACTAAAATCAGAAGGGAAACAACAAATTGGGAAAAAAATCTTCATAGAAACCTCTGACAAAGGTTTAATTACTCATATTTATAATGAGATAAATCAATTGTACAAAAAATCAAGCCATTCTCCAATTGACAAATGGGCAAGGGACATGGATAGGCAGTTCTCAGACAAAGAAATCAAAACGATTAACAAGCACATGAAGAAGTATTCTAAATCTCTTATAATCAGAGAGATGCAAATCAAAACAACTCTGAGGTATCACCTCACACCTAGTAGATTGGCTAACATAACAGCAAAGGAAAGTAATGAATGCTGGAGGGGATGTGGCAAAGTAGGGACATTAATTCATTGCTGGTGGAGCTGTGAACTGATCCAACCATTCTGGAGGGCAATTTGGAACTATGCCCAAAGGGCGACAAAAGAATATCTACCCTTTGACCCAGCCATAGCACTGCTGGGTCTATACCCCAAAGAGATAATGGACAAAAAGACTTGTACAAAAATATTCATAGCTGCGCTCTTTGTGGTGGCCCAAAACTGGAAAACGAGGGGATGCCCATCAATTGGGGAATGGCTGAACAAACTGTGGTATATGTTGGTGATGGAATACTATTGTGCTAAAAGGAATAATAAAGTGGAGGAGTTCCATGGAGACTGGAACAACCTCCAGGAAGTGATGCAGAGCGAGAGGAGCAGAACCAGGAGAACATTGTACACAGAGACTAATACACTGTGGTATAATCGAACGTAATGGACTTCTCCATTAGTGGCGGTGTAATGTCCCTGAACAACTTGCAGGGATCCAGGAGAAAAAAACACCATTCATAAGCAAAGGATAAACTATGGGAGTGGAAACACCGAGAAAAAGCAACTGCCTGAATACAGAGGTTGAGGGGACATGACAGAGGATAGACTCTAAATGAACACTCTAATGCAAATACTATCAACAAAGCAATGGGTTCAAATCAAGAAAACATTTAATGCCCAGTGGACTTATGCATCGGCTATGGGGGGTGGGGGGAGGAAAAGAAAATGATCTATGTCTTTAATGAATAATGCTTGGAAATGATCAAATAAAATATATTTAAAAAAAAAAAGAAATTCAATCAAATCAGGAAACTGTGAACCTTTTTGATTTAATCAGCCAAGAATCTGTGAATCTTTTTGATGAGAACTTAACCTTCAGAAGTTGAGAAGTTGATCCTACATACACTGCCTCCTGGACAGTGATAGACAATTTGGAAACTGTGAAGAGGGGAAGGGACAAGAAGTCACCATAGAAAGCAAGCCCTGAACTCCTTCAGAGCAGATTCTCTTTGAGAAGATAGTCTGAAGAGATTGTCTTCTGGAAATAGTCTTAGATAGTCTTTAAAGGAACTTCACTGGAGACCACGGCCTAGTTTGTGGGCTTGAGCTTGGTTTCTACTTGGATTCTGACTCTTAGACTACTTTGTTGGGTGAGTAAAAAGCTGATCCCTTTCCTAGCTTCTGGAGAAACTAGCTGCCATTTTGGAGGAAGCCTAGTGGTTACTCACTATGAGCCTTCCTGGTTGAAAACTAATTAATCTCTGCCTAGATTAATATTTGTAAATAAATTTCTGACTCAAGATATAATGAACACTGGAAACCACATAATTTCATATAATCATCACCCAACCATTAATTTTAACCTTTATAGTATGAATTAATGCTGAAAGTAGTCTAACAATTGAATTCTGGCTTTACATTTTGACACATTATTCTACTTACTATTGAATTTTCTCCCAATTTTAGTCAACAAGTCTCTCATAAACTACAGGTGGTCATTGTCTTTGACTTCCTCCAAAATCTTTGCTATTTTTCCCAACTACTCCCTGGGTCCAAATCTATCTGATTTATTCATCTCACTGACTGTTCTACTCATTCCTCTTAATACTTGATTTATTTTTTATATACCTCCCCCCATCCTTAAACATCCTGATCAAAATTCCTCATATATTGTGCTTTAATTAAATTATATTCTTTGGCCCATCAAACCATTGGCAATAAACTTCATTCTTTCCCTCACTTCTATTTACTCATAGCATCCAGTTCAAAAATAGATATGAATCTTTTTTTGATCATTCCTACATTTTTTAGTGTTCTTTTGTGTTTTGAGCTACATGGAGTGTAAAGTTGCTATTTATATTTTGTTTTTTGCCTCATTTCCATCTGAACTTGCAGTCACAAAGGAATTAAGTTAAAAGAACAGCTCTGCCATTTATTAACAGTCATTCAATTCTCTTGGTTTTCTCATTTAGAAAACTGAGTTGAAACTAGGAGACTTCTATGATCTTTATATCTATACCTATAATTCAGTGACCTAATGATACTATAATATTCACATTGGCATTTCTAAGAAAATGCTTAAACTCCAATAACCTACTCTATTCCACTGTTGGCACATACTATAGTACTCACATATTAAATAAACTTTATCATTTCTTGTAAGTGTACCTCTTCAAAGTCTAAATTTTTTTTTCACTTTTAGATTATAGTCTTCTACCCTTCACATTTCTGCTTTCCTATTTATACTATATTTATTCTTTGTTATTATTATTATTATTATGAACTCTAGTAGTTTGGTGGCAATAGAGTGTTTGAATGATTGGTATTGGTAGTAGTCTCTTGGTAACCGAGGATGACGATAGTCGAATTTGGACTAAAGATAACTACATATCTTGCCTCTGATATTTAGTAGCTGTTTGACAATGAACTAGCTACAATCTCTATGAGCCTCAGTTACATAATCTGTAAAATGGAATATCCTGGTGGAAGGAAAATAGAAATCCCAATCATTAATGACATTTTAATGGACTGTCAACAAAGAAAACTGTCTAACATCTGGTAACCTCATATTAGAAAATCTCTAACCCTTGTATGTTAAATGGTCTCACATACTGTTGTAACAAATACTTGCTATCCTTGTATAAGAGATCCTGCAATTTATCTGAAAGGATTACCTTTACAAGTATAAAAATATTTGATCCCTTATATTTGTCTTTTACCCTAGAATAGAAAATATTTTATTTAAAAAATTATATTTCAAATTCTCCACTTTTTTCCCTTAAGTGATCATCTTCTTTGTCTCCCTCTTCTATAAAATGCTTTTTCTATCCTACGCTGCAGAATGCTGCAGTTTGGTTGTTTATTCTAAGGGGACCTGGAGGGTTTTTAAAAAAGAACTTGGGAATCTGAATTTCCTATCAGAAAGAGCAGTTTGCTCAACAGTCTAATAGATTCCTAAACTTTCATTTTGTCCTTTATATTCAACCCAGGGTCATATTTGGATCTGTGTACAGATAGGATTCTCTCAAGAGGTAGACTGAACAGTCCCTATTTACAGGCTTGTGAGAATCTAATGTGAAAATGCATATAAATCCTTTGCAAATGTAAATGACCAATTTAAACACAAGCTATTATTAATATTGACCTAACCTTTTTCCTCCTAGTCCATTTTACCTGCTCTTACTTCACTGATCTCTATACAAGATATGTAATCTGCCACTTTAATATTTTACTGTTTTCCCCTGGAATTTCTTATTCTACTGACTTTCTAACTTTCTGAATATCCGGATACTGAGGCTGGGTATAGTAGGAAAAAAGTCTCCACATTATCTAAATTCTTACAGTACAAATTTATATTACACAGTCACTAGGAATGTTGTTTCACATGGCTACTACTATTACTGCTGCTGCTATTGTTGCTGCTACTGCTACCACAATTAATAATTATAGTGCTTTCTATTCAGTCTAGCTGATAACAGCCACTCTTCACATTTGGAGCAAATGACAATATTCTATTTAACAAAAAAGACAGAAACTATCCAATATGCACTTTTTCAGTACTACTCCATTCTTTATTTCTAAACAAGTCTCAACATTTGTACTCAATATTTCCTGTCTCTGTCATTTTTTTTAAGAATTATCCACTTACCATAGTTTCTTATATTCTACTCTAATTGTTGTACCATTACCTTCTTCTTACTCTAGGTAAATAAGCCTCTTTCTATAAAACATCTTCAATCTTGCCCTTTTCCTTGATTAATTTTAACTGCCTACTGTAAAGATTAAAATTTAGGGGAGATGGGGAGACTGAGGCAGGTAGAAATTAGTTTCTCTCTGCAAGGAGTATTATATTTTTTTAGAGGTTTATTAAAGGCTAAAGATTAAAGAATATACAAGTAAGAAACATGTGCCTAGGCCAGAGGCCTAGACAAAATAACCTCACATCACGCAAGAGACAAGCCTGCTCCAAAACGGAAGTCCAAAAAGAGCCAAGGGCCCCTCAAAAGCCTTTGAATCAGCTTAAATACCTTCTCGATCTCGGCCCAGGTGAGATTACAAGGCATTCTGGGGAAGTGGAGCAAAGGCTCATGGGGATTGTAGTCCTGTATTCGAGTCTATTTTTTACATTACAAATATCCTCCGTTCTTTACAATAAAACTATTTCTTTGACTTTTCTATCCCATTCAACTATTTTTCTAACTCTGTGGTCCTTCAAAGCCAAACTTCTTATAAAAGTGGCTTTCATTTGATACCTCCAATTTCATACTCAACACTGTCTTCTCACCTCCTTGCAGTCTAGCTTCTACCCCCACCACTTTATTCCTAGAATATTTTCCTTATTTCAGACTCCTGGCTTCCCTGGTATCATTAACGCTTAAACTAAAATGTCAGCACCCATAAGAAACTTTTTTTAATCCTTCTTTGATGGTAGTATCTTCCCTCTCAGCTTAGCTCCTAGTTAAGGGTATGTAGTTATTTATGTTTGATTCTTCCCATCAAGAGGACACTATTTTCCCCCCTTTTTATTTTTCCAGTACTTACAATCCTGCCTGACAGATAGAAAATCTTTACTAATGCTTGCTGAATTAATTTAATTAATATCAAATTATTTAATGATGATGATTTGGTAGTACTTTGAAGTCTCATACTGCTATGCCCATCTCCCAATCTACCTACATTTTTTTCTATTATTTTCTTTAAGATTCTTCAAATTTTGCTCCTCCAGATAAATTTTGTTTTTATTTTTTTTCTAAGAATGTGAAGTTAGTTTCAGGTAGTTTGAGATGACAATGAAAAAATTAATTAATTATGTAGTATTTTATTTTTATTGTGTCGGTTTGTCCTGTCCTTGAGCATTAACACATCACTTAAAGCTGTCTTTATTTATGTTAAATACTTCATATTTGTATTCATATAGTCATTGTGTGGTTGGGAAGCTTAGACCCAATATGTATTTTACATACTCTGTAGTTGTTTTAAATGGAATTTCTCAGTCATTTCTTGTCCGTTTTCATTGGCAATATACAAAAATGCTGATGATTTATGTGGATTTATTTTCTATTTTTCTCAACATTATCATTTTAATTAATATGTTTATGTAATACAATTATAAATGCATTGTTTTTAATATTTCATTGGGTTCTCTAAGTAAACCAAGATATCTTCTTCAAAAATATATTTCTGTTTCTCTTTAAAAATGCTTATTCTTTTCATTTCTTTTTTTCCTTGTCTTATTTCTATAACTAACATTTCTGATACCATATAAAAAAATATTGGTGATAATGTGAATCCTTCCTTACTCCTCATATCATTAGGAAGGCCTTAACTTTTCCTGCTTATATATGTGTTTTTTTAGGTAGATATTAATATATAAGTAAAAGGTCCATTTATTCCTACATTTTCTTTTTTAACAAAAATAAGAGTTTTATATCTTGTCAAATGTTTTTTTTTTCTTTATTGATATATTCATTTATTTTGTTATTTTTCTTAATCAGGTCTATTAATATTGAAAAAACTTTGAATATTTTTTCTTACTGGCCATATTGTATAATCTTGGGTTTTTTTTTGTCTGTGGAAATTTTTGTTGAGTTCATAAGAAATAATTATGTTTTCTTTCCCAATTTTATTCTCTCTGGTTTGGGAATAAAGATTATAAATTTATCACAGAAAGACTTTGACAGGAACCTTTCTTTTCATATTTTTCAAATAACTTATACAATATTGGAATTCATATTTACTTGAATTTTAAAAGAATTTAATTTTAAGTTTATCTGGTCCCAGGAATTTTTTTTTGGCAAGTCATTTATGATACTACATGTTTTCAAATTATTTTCTTTTTCTTAAGTCCTCTAATTCTTATGCTGTTAATTTGAGCTTTCTATTTTTTTTTTATAAACATCTATCCATTTTACTTCTCTTATATTTATTGGCATATACCTGGGTAAGTAGTTTCTCATAATTCCCTTTGTCTCTTCATTTGTTATGAATTCACCTTAAAATTTTCATACTGCTTATCAGGCTTCTCTGCTTAAGAAATCATATTAGCTCATGACTCATATATTGTTACTTAAAAAAACATCTCTTTATTTATTAAACACAACATTTCTTTGCATTTAGCTTTTTGAAACTCTTCCTTGATTTTTAGAATTTCCTTTCTGTCATTTTAAAAATTATACTTGTTTTCTAGTTTGCTTCTTAGTTGCAAGTGCAATTTGTTAATTGTTTTTCTGTTTTGTTGATGAAAATGTTTAGAGATAGAGTTTTCTCCCTAAGTTCTGCTTTTGCTCTATTCCAATTTTTTGTGTATTTTTTTTCATTTTATCTTTGCCATAATGAAAATAACTATTGTTGTTATATTTTCAATATTTTCAACATGGCCCAATTGATTCAATCTCCCATTTGGAAGGGACTGGGGAGATTATATCTAGAAAGACATGATAAGGTCCAGTGGATGTGCTCTGCTCCCTAATTGAGAGCATATGTAGATTCTAGTCTGTTAACCATGTATTCATCAACTTCAACGGTTAGCCTAATTCCCAAGTCTGGCTATATTCAAAAGGTACTTATTGGTCACTAGTCAGGACATTGTTTGGGTCTATCTTTTTCTTAGGTAATGGCTATTGGGGTGAAAGAGAGCAAGATTCAAAGGGAATGGCTTAGCCCCTTCCCATTCATAGCCAGTGTGTAGTCCATTGATATATGACTATAATAATATCAATATAAAGAATATTAAAAGGAGTGCTAGCTAAATAGTTCTAATAGCTAATAAAGCTTCTAAAGAATAGTGAAGTTTACCTTTCTCTTCCTTCTACTTATGTAGGATATAAAAGGTGTAGAATGTTTGATTCAGTGTCAGAGATAACATCAGTATCTCTTGTTTTCTTCATCTTATTTGTCTTTGTTGTTTCAAGCAAAGATTGAAATCAGGGAATGGAGTAGGTGGAATAGGGCAAAATGCTATCTCCAGAAATGATAAATATTAAAAGCATCAATAAGAATGTAGTTTTGAATGAATGTTCCCCAACCAAGGATAGAATAAGTTATTTTTAATAACTAATAATGGGAGATAAAAATTGCATGAAGATAATTGGTGGCATGGGATTCAGGGTGTCCCCTGGACACCCCAAAGCCCTAGAGGTATCCCAGGTCAAAAGGTCTACAAGGAATTCCTTTTCTTGCATTCATTCCTGCAGTGGCTTTGAACAACACAAACCCTAAGAAGTTTTCCCCTTTGTCCTCTTCCTTATCTTTTTGATAAGCACAGATAGGCTCACATCCCAGTTTGCATCTGATAAGCATCCCTTTTTATCTCAGTTAGCTAATCATCTAAAATACATAGTTCACCCCCTTTGTCTTCTAGGCATAGCACATCAGCCCATCCACCCATCTCTGGTCTACATGTAGTCCCTGTAGTCAGGCGGGTATAAGAACCCGCAAGCCCCTCTCTTCTAGGAGGCGTGTCTTTATCTGCACCTGCCTCCCAGGCATCAACACATTCACCTTAATAAATGTCTTTATTTTTAAAGATAATCATCATGGAAGCCTGTCACTCTTGAGGGAGCATCCTTTCCCAGCCCAGGCTTCACACAACCTAGGGACAGACCCCTGATTTCATTAGCATAGAGATTTCCTAGATAAGAAAGTTTCCTTTACAAATGCAGATTGACACTGTATCCTGCAACCTAAATTCGATGAGTTGCCTTAGGCTAAGGCTTAGGCCAATGAATTGGTGAAAAAATTTCCTTAGTCACATAGAGGATCTCTTTCAGAAGCAGGGCTTGAACCTAATGTCATAATGACTATATGATTGACTTTTTTAATCCACTATACAGTACTGTCTCTTCAATTAAAATATTACTACTACTAAATCAATCTTCACAAAGAAATATATAGCAGGGGGGCATCTGTAGATTGAGAGCCAGGCCTAGAGAGGAGACGGGAGGTCCTAAGTTCAAATCTGACTTCAGACACTTCCCAGCTGTGTGACCCTGGGCAGGTCACTTGACCCCCATTGCCTAGCCCTTATGGATTTTCTGTCTTGGAACCAATACACAGTATTGTTTCTAAGAAGGAAGGTAAGGGTTTAAAATATATATATATATAGTGAGGACCATTATAACTAAGAAATGAAAAGAACAAGATTTGAATTATAGATTGACTACTCACAACCCATATTATCTTGGTCCAGTCTCTCAAGTATTCAGGTTCACAGGCACATTTATCTATAAAATAAGAGTAGGGGGTGAACTAAATAATCTCTAATATCCCTTTCAGCTCTATTTTCTTAGATTCTTTATAAATATTTGATAATTTTTATTATCAAATAATGCTTTATTTGATAATAACCCTGATAATATTTTAAAGAAATCATGAGTATCATATATTACATCTTAAATTATACTGCCATATCTAGACTATCCCAAGGTACTATCTTATTAAATGAATTACTTTGGTTTATTGTGTTGATACATTGTGGGGAATGTGTTGACTTTTAAAGGATGGGGGAGAACTAAACGTTCCTATTCCCATGGATTGATCAATCCCTGTCCTCTCCACCATCTGGCATGCAGTGCAGCAGATGCTCTAAAAGCCTCCCACAACCCCCAGAGACATGCTGCCACATCAGATAGACAATCTGTTAAACCTGTGGTTGATATGTGTTTTTGTGTTGTATCCTCAGATAGAAGAAAGAGCTCAGGATTCAGTCAGAGGGCCTTGTTCCAGTACTGACTTTCACACTTTCTAATTGTTGGATCCTAGGTGGAGCATTTGACCTCTATGATTCAGTATCTTCAATTGCAAAAGGAGAATAATAATCACGGGTCTCACTAGGTTTTATAAGGAAAATGTTTTGTAAATTTCCAGGCACTATATAAATGATATAGGTAAGGAGAATGGGACCAAAATTTATTAGCAGAGACACACACACATACAAATAAATAAATAAAGCTAAGACTCCAAGCCAAAAAGAAATAGGTTTATTGTGAGGGCCAGTCTCACAATAAAGTCAGATCTCTGTTAGCAACCCAAGACCCCAAGACTTGTGAACAGCCTCCTTATATAGATCAGTTTGTTGCTAAAAATACACTTTTTCAGGTTGCTCCCAAGCATCATATTATTCCTAAACATCAAGTACAGTCAGCAAAAATCAATCAAAAAGGAGAAATGAATTAAATATATGGGTGTCTTTGAACAATAATTTCATATAATACATCATGGGTAATCAGAAAACTTCACATCAAAAATGATTATTTTTAGAAAATGTTATGATCTATGCAATCAATGATTAAATGATAAAAAGGGTAGGGATTTTGACATTCACAGGAAGTACTAGACATATGATTTCATTGTTATACAAAACTTACATGCTTTAAGCATTAAGAGGTTAAATAATCTGCTAAGTGACACACAGCTAATATATATTAGAGATGGGAATTATTACTAGGACTTGATGATGTCAAGGTTTTCTTTCCATTACATAGCACTGTCACTCCTATATATACCTTAATTACTTTTATTATTGAGGAAACTAGATGGCCCAGTGGATAGAATGAGGAGTCAGAAAGACTCATCTTCCTGAGTTCAAATCTGGCCTCAGACATCAGTTGTGACCTGGGCAAGTCATTTATCCTGTTTGACTCAGTTCCTCATCTGTAAAATGGGTTAGAGAAAGAAATTATAATCCCTTCTAGTATATTTTCCAATATAGTATAAGTAGCTAACATTCTGGACTTAAGTTCAAATTCTTTTTTCCAAGAGTAAATCAATCTCTGAGCATCAGTCAACTCTTCAACTCTCTAAAATGATAAGAAGGTCATGATCTACCTCTGTGAACTTAGCCTTTGCTAACAAAAATCACATAATCTTTACATATCAGCTTACTGTTGTTATTATTTATTGACTTTACTATTTTTATTTTTTACCCCATAAGGAAGAATCTATGCAAAATCTATAGGAAGTATATCAGAGGGTCTCATATTGAATGGTTAGAAACTTGACCCAGAAGTTAATGATATTTGAGTCCAATCCCTGCCTCTGATACTGGCTGGTTGCTTTAATATGGGTAAATCATTTATTTGCTCAGTGTACCAAGCAGCACTTTACAAGTAGTAGATCAGGTGCAGATTTGCATTGTTGGAGATTTCCTCAAGCAAAATTCCCTATACCAGTTAAATTAAAAATATGACTAAAATTTTTTAATAGTACTATACTTACAAAATATACAATTTGAGGAATGTTGAAAATCAAATATGGAAAGTAAGAAAGCAGATAAGGTAAAGAAATAGAATCTAGGATGACACCAGGAATATTAACTAACCAGAGTAGCACAATAAAGTATGGAAAGTACAAATCATCTTTGTATGAACACAGTGATTTAAATCTTTCTTTTATCATGTTAATGTTCATACCAACCAGAAACATTCCATGAAGTGTAGTTAAGTGGCATAAAAGATATAGAACTATAGATTTGGAGTCAGGAGTACCTGAGTGCAGATACTTCCTAGTATGGAGATTAAATTAACTCTCCCCTGATTGTGAAGATTTAATTAACTCTCCTCTGATTGTGAAGATTAAATGAACTCCCCTGCCCATTTTTAGATTTAATCACCCCACTTTAGATTTAATCTTCACACTTGAGTGGGGGAGGTCTGTGACCTATCTGTGAAATACTGGGGGACATATCAGAATGGGCAGTCCTAAACAAAGCTTTAATTGTAATTGGTACATGTGAAATGGAAGGTAGTCACAGGAAGTGATGCAAAAATAAGTTTCTTAAAAAAGGAGTTACAACTTCCTGTGGGGAGTTCTTCTTGAGTTTGGATTTTGATTTGGAGGCTGGTGAAGAATCTGCTTACTGGACCTGAGACTTTGGAATTGGTGTGACTATTTTAAAATCTCTCCCTTTGGAGTGACATGTGGTGGGTGAAAAAAGGCTGACTCCTTTCCTTGAATTTTCTGAAGGGACCAGCCTCAGGAGAGACCTGCTCCCTACATCCCCAAGTCCTCATCTCAAAGCCCAGGCCTCTCCTGCTAAAGGCTAATTAGCCCTGCCTGAGTTGAGCTGGGGGCCAGAGAAAAATACTTAGTGCACAGGCTAGATATCTTACCCTATCATTTCTCTGATTTTTCTTACTTTCATTCTTTCTATATTTTATATAAATCTCTTGGAATTAATTAAATTCTTGGCAACCCTATTCTTCAATAATCCAGTCCAACCTTTTATATAAACGCCCTCAATTTCTATCCTTAACACTAATTATGAGTACTTCCTTGCTTACTTCTTGGACAAATCCCTTAACCTCTGTCTCAGTTTCCTCATCTGTAAAATAGGAGTTTTGATTTCACCTACCTCTAAAAACTGTTATAAGGATGAAGTGATGTGATATTTGTAAACAATTTAATATTTTCTGTCACACAGTAGTCTCTTAATACTTGTCTTTTTTTTTTTTTTGAGTCTCCGTCTGATATTCATATGAAGAGAAGAGGACTCCTTCATCCCAAATAATGCAGGTCATTTGGTAACAAGAGTGGGAATATGGTGCTGTTACACTATTTGTATCCTTTATATTTTGAATACATATTTTAAAGATTATATAAACCATGAAGAGCTAAAAAATTCAGATCAATAACTACCTAAGATAAAATATTATCTAATGTATCTATTGAACTTCATATTTACAAAATATTTTCAAATATATATGATGTCCTTTAATTCTAACAACAATCCTGTGAGACAAGCAAGGCAGATGTTTTTATAATTCTCATTTTAATTATATGTTGGCATTATCACATAGCTACTAAGTAATATAGCTTATGCTTCAACTCATCTTCTTACTCCAATTCAACTGCCCTTTTTACTATACTTTGCTTTGGACTTTATGAATACCAACAAAACATGTTGCCTTTATCTCAAAGATTCTGGAATCCAAAAATAGAATTAAGTGTACAAATAATGATAATCTAAGGCAGGCTGAAATAAATGCTCTAAGAGAAGCATAAAGATAGTTTCAAGACATCAGAGAAATAAAGGATTACTTACAGCTGGATGATTATGGAAGGCTTCATGTAGCATTTTAACTCAACATTAGATAATGGAAAAGTATTTTGATAGGAGAGGAATGTAGGGGAAAGTACTCTAATCAGATGATGTTTCATGAATAAAGCTGTGGAAGTAAGAAAATCCATATTATGTAGTCAACTTTGGCTGAAGCATAGAGTACCTAAAAGGGAGTGGTTGTGGTTATTGACTTGACCCCCCCACACACTTAAATTAAAGGAGACCACTTGTAGAATGTCCCAGTGTCTTTCAATATTTTATCAATAACTTGTACAACAGCAAATATATTATGCTTACCATATTTGATTATGATACTAATCTAAGAATGATAGCTGGTGAACAAGGTACAAAAAATATCTCCATGGACTAAAAGAATAAAATAAACCTAAGAAGATACAGTTAATCCTGATGAACACAAGGTCCTATACTAGAGTTTTAAAAGTCATTTAAATGATTAAAGATATAGGAAGTATATCTTGATTTAATAGCTAAAAATTGAACTGCGACTTTTAATCTTAGTATTTAGTGACCTTAGGCAACAGCAAATCACATATTTAAGTTATCTAAGAATTTTAGGAAATCACAAAGTGAATAAAATATGATAAGGTACAAAATATCCAAAGAGACATTTGGCTAAACTATAAGAGGCAAAATTTCTAGAACACGACATTAATATTTGCTTGTTTATTTATTTACTTTTTTTAAACTGGTTCTCCCTATTTTATTTCCTTATATCATGATGGAAATGTAGCAGCCACTTTCAGGCCTGACTCCAATAATGTTCAGCATAGAAACAAACCGGTCCATTTGTCCAAACATGATCAGCTTCTCCTTAGGTGGAAGGGATATGAAAAAATTGGGACACTAATACTCAGTTGCTAGAATTGTGAATTAATCCAACCATTTTGAAGAGCAACTTGGAATCATGCCAAGAGAATTCTAAAATTCCTTAAACTCAGAAATATCACTTTTTGGTTTGTTTCCTAGGGAGATAAGGGAAAGAGGAAAAGATCCTATGTGCTCCAAAATAAGTATAACAGCTCTCATTGTGGTGGCAAAGACCTGGAAATCAAGGGGACATCCATCAACTGGGGACTAGCTGAACAAATTGTGATATATGGTTGTGATAGAATATTACTGGGCTATAAGAAATGATGAGCAGAAGGCAGCTATATAGTTCAGGGTATTGAGAGCCAGGACTAGAGATGGGAGGTCCTGGGTTCAAATGTGACCTCAGACACTTCCTAGCTGTGTGATCCTGGATGAGTCACTTAACCCTCATTGTCTAGCCCTTACCACTCTTCTGCCTTGGAACCAATACATAGTATTGATTTTTAAGGTGGAAGGTAAGGGTTTTTTAAAAAATGAAATGATGAGCAGGTTAATTTTTTTTTAAAAACCTGGAAGGACCAAATGAAAATAAATGAAGAGTGACATGAGTAGAACCAAGATAGCATGTATACAATTACAAATTTAATATTTGAAGTATAACTTATGAATTTCTATCTCTAGAGAAAGAAATGATGAATACAAACATGAAAGATATATAATATATAATGTGTGTATATACAAACTTATTATATATATATATACATATATATATGTATATATATATATATATATATAATTTTTGTCAGGTTATGTCTTCTATGGTATGTAGATACCTGAAAATGAATTCTTAAAAATTAAAAAAAAAAAGTTCTAACTGATGAACTTCAAGTGCAGTGTAGAAGATTATTTTCTTCATTTTTCTTATTTTTTTTTGTTTATATTGTGGCTTATGTGGAAATATGTTTTGCTGAATTACATGTGTATAAAGGCTATTGTACTTCTTGCCTTTTTGATGGGTGGGAAAGCGGTAATGTAAAAATGGACTTGAATCCAGGACTTCAATCCCCAGAAGTCCTTGCTCCACTTCCCCAAAATGCCTTGTAATCTCACCTGGACCAAGAGCAAGATGGAGTATTTAACCTGGTTGTGAATAGGCTCTGGCCCTTTTTTTACTTCCTCTTCAGAGCACATGCAGCTCTCCACCTCACAGGCAAGATGTGAGTGGTCGTGAATAGGCTCTCTGGGCCTAGACACATGCTTTTTTCTTACTTGTGTTTTCTTTACATTTTAATTTTTAATAAACCTCATAAAAATAATACTCCTTGCAGAGAGAAACTAATTTCTTCCTGCCTCAGTTTCCCAAAATTTTAATCTTTACAGTAAAAGAATTTGGAACTAAAAATTTAAAAAAAATGTAAAAGAAAGACAAGAGAGTATACAGCTAAGAGGAAAGAACAGAGGATATTTACTATTGAGGAAAGATGTATGGGGTTGGGAAAACATAGCCATCTTCAAAGATTTTAAATTTTGGATGTCTTAGGACTTCAAGTCTATTGGTTATCCATTCTATCATTTGGATGCAAGATTAGATATATTCTATTTTGTCCCCTAAAGGCAAAACTTGAACTAAAGTATAAAAAATACAAAGAGAGAGATTTAAATGTTTTTTGTCCCTTGATGTGAGTAAAACTAAACAAAATTTGAATGGGCTGTCCAAGGGGTATGTCCCAGTCATTCAAAGACAAAGTAGTTGATTACTTATCAGAAATGTTGTAGAGGAAAATCTTGTTAGTTGATCTCTTTAGAAATATTTCATCTTTGTAATTCAGTAGTTGTTTCCTATAGTGTTACTAATATGATAGGCTAAATAGGTATTCAAGCAGGTACAGAAAGATCAGAATAGAGAACTCATACTGCTTTGACAAAACATTTCAAAGGAAGCTTGCCTAAGAATTCAAAATATATGATATTATAGTTTCTGATTTATACACAGTCCCCTCATTTAATGCTTCTATTGTGGCATTGAACTTGCCAATTTGTGAAAGAGTCTTTCCCAAATTAGACAGACATGTAGTTTAGGGGAAAAAATGAGTTTTATTTTTGGAAATGTTGAGTTTGATATGTATATGGGATATCTACTTTCAAATACCCAATAGCCAGTCAATGACAGGAGCCTGAAGTTAAGGGGAAAGACTAAAGATAATACCTCTATGGGTCATTTGCACAGAGATAATATTGAATCTGTGGGAGCTGATGAAATCATCAAATGATAGAATTGAGAGAAAAGGTCCCAGAGAAGAACCTTGGGGCAACACTAACAGTCTAACTATCATGAAATATAGATGATGATCCAACAAAAGAGACTCAGGGTAGTTCACACAGTAGGAGATGAAACAAGACACAGTAGGATCACACAAACCCAGAAAGGCGATAGTATCCAGGAAGAGAGGGTGAACTCTGTGAAATGTCACATGGAGATAAGGAGCCATAAGGAGTTAGAAAATATCATCATGGTCAGATGAGAATATTGTTAACTTCAGAGACAGCAATATCATTTGAACTCTGAGATAAGAATCCAGAATGCAAATCATAGAGGAATAAAAGAAAAGAAATTGAAGACAAGTGATATGGCCAGATTTTTCTAGAAGCTTGACTAAAAAAAAGGTAGAAGAGATATTGGATAATAGATTGAACTGACAATGTAGTCTAAAGAAGGTTGTTTGTTTGCTTAGGGTTTTTTTTTTTGGATTTTTTCAGAGGAAGATTTGGTTATATTCGAAGGCAACAGAGAAGAATCTGATAAGGGAGAAAGAGAATGTTTGAAGATTAGAGTGAATAGTGAGGAATAGAATCAAGGGCATATGCAGAGTAATTGTCCTTTTCAATAAGATGGAGCATTGCATTATCAGAGACTGAAGGAAAGGAACAGAGTCAAGTATGATATCAAAAAATACAATTTCCTTATATTTTTTTCATTTTAAAATTCCCTTAAATTTTATTAAACTAGACGATCTCCAAGATTCTTTCCATCCCTAAAATTCTTTGTCTAAGAGATAATAAAGTTGCTACCTAGAGTAATGGGAATAAGGATAAGACATAAGGGATTGGCGTGAGATATAGTGAATGTCAAATTGAAAGGACTTTGATTGGATATGAGGGATGGGGGAAAGGGGAAAGTCTAGGATGACTACAAGGTTAAAAGCCTGAATGAACAAAATCAAGAGAGACATAAATATCATTAATAGTAGAGGTAAGCTTACAAAGGAACATAATGAGTTCAATTTAATATGAATTAAATATTTTTTTGAAAAAAGAAAACAAAAGTATAAGCAAACCAAGCATTGACTAAAATCCACACTACTATCTTAGTAAATAAAACTTGTCAGAAAATGATTTTTTAAGCATTTAAATGTTTTTTTAAACATTTCTGACAAGTCATTCTTGACAATTCATGTGGGAATAGCACACCCTTTCATTAAATGGCACTTGTGAAATCAGTGAGCCAAAGAATTGTTTTAAATGATGCCAACATTGGCATCATGTTCAGTAAAGTTTGCCTACATGTACTTTTTGGTGCAACACCTCTTAGGGACATATGGAAGCAAAATATAACTGCTCTTCTCAGAAATGATATGACTACTATAATTCATGTTTCTCAAGTGCTTTTTAATATTTTTTTTACTTTTTCAGTTTCATGTAGAATCAATTTTTGACAATTGTTTTTTTTTTTGTCTATAGAGCTTTAGTTTTTAGAAAGCATCATATAAACCAAAGGAGGTAACTAATGTAGTGAGTTATTCCCTCAATTTTACAGATGAGGAAACTGAGACTCAGAAGAGTCAAATAACTTACAAGTTACAATCATAAACATGATTCAAACCCAGATTTTATGATTTCAAGATCAATATACTACATACTATATACCACACTGTATTTATGAACTCTAAATTATTTTTATTGATACAATCTGTAAGATTTAACTGCCAAATACAACTATTAATTTTTAAGTCTTTTAGTTCATAGAGAAAAATGTAATTGATTCTAAGAAGCAATACAGCTCTGTTTATCTATCAGACAAGTTTATAAAAGAACATTAAGACTTGCATTATATATACTTTTTTGGTCCTTCTTGAACTTATTTTAAGAGAGATTACCAACCATGAAATATAAATCTTCACAGAGGAGGTAGAAAAAGGTAGACTTGGTATAGGCTGTAATATGGCAGATTTAAAAGTTACATTAAGAATAAAGAATATCTATAATACTTTTATGTATGCTGAGGGGTCAGAAGAATATCAGGATGTCTTTGAACTATTGATTTCCTTCCCCTCATTCTGTAGATGAAATAACAGAAAGGGAATGACAGAAAGGGAATGAAATGTTAATATGTTAAATGAAGGGCAAAGACCTATCTAGTTCTGTTGCCTCTTTATGAAGTGTGAAAGACATTTCCTTGAAACTACAGGGGCATCTTGCCAATGCCTGACTGAAGATTTACCATGCCACTGATCATCCTTAAAAATCAAGTTTGCTAGCCATGAAAGACAGACAAAACAGTCCCAGGGTATGAACATTGACCATTATACCATATGGCAACAAGGGAGAGGAGGATTTCCTTCTTCTTCCTCTACCCATCAGCCATGGATCCCTTGAGTGCGTGAGAGCAGGCAATTTGAGCTTCCCAGTATGGAGGTATGAGTTTTCTCAGACACTTGAGTTCCCTGAATGTGTACCTCATTACCAGTATACTCTAAGTCAGTGTCAGTGCCTATTTTTCCTGATAATGCTTTTCAAGTTGTGAAAAAAGTCTGCATCAAGTTTAATTATTTCATTTTGAATTTTTCATAGTTACTTTTTAATCTATACCTTTTTTGTATTTTTCTTTTGAGTGAATTTTGCCTCCTGGCTAATTCCAGCATCAAAATAGTTGGGAAAAGGAAAAAGAGAAAGGAAGTAAACTTAAAAGAAGGAAACAAGTTTAAAAAAATGACAAAAAATATTATTTGAAGTGCATATTATAAAGGAGGAGTTAAAAAAAATAAAAGGGAATCCATAAAACCAATGATGAAGTATAGACTGGATGAAGAGAGGAAAGGCAGACTACTTCAATCATAGCTTACTAATGTTCATCTAATTCTTTTCCTTCATCCATACTCCTTTTCACTGTGAATAAGAGGAAGACATCAAAGTGAGGAAAATGGAAGAGTATGTGATTGAAAGAAAAACAATTAACAATCAAATATATAAATGTGACTGGAATGATCTCAAGAATTAAAAAGAGGAGGGTAGTGGAATGTGGAATGGCTTAAAAATACACAAAAGACCATAATTTGGGAATGCATGTGTGAATGCATTCTATCTCTTCAGAAGAGATAGAATTAGTGGTTAGTGGTGTTAATTAAAGGAAAAATAGAAAAAAATGCAAAAAGAGAGGACAGAATTTCAACAGAAAATAGTGCAGTTTCACTACTACCATGTTAAATTTTATATATATTTAAGAAAAAATAATTGTACATAATGTCTATGTGGAATCTAGAAACCCCAAACTTGTAGCCCAATGAGATCCCAGGACCCCTAGTTTAGTTAGCTTGAAGGTGAAAGCCCCAAATTTGACCTTGACATCTAACAATTTCTCCCTGAGGGAAAGTCTAACTTCAAGTGTCTCAGACTAACAATAGACCTTAAAGTAGTTTAAGTGGAGATGGCTAATCCCATCAGGTGTTAAGTATCTCTTTTTGTCCCAGTGGTTTCTCCCCTTAGGCCACCATCCTTTATCAGGGTAGCCCAGCCCTCTGGCTGGATCTTTTCCTTTTGTGTCCACTTTAAAGCATCAGCCCCTCACCATTATTCTAGTCCAGGACTCCTCATTTTCTTTGTTACCACTATAAAGTCAGTCAACTATCCATACTCATCCTCAGTCCCCAGTTCCCCCAAATACGTATTTAAGCTTCACAACTTTAATGGCTCTTTGGAGTTTTTCATCTAAATCGTTACACTCCCAGGGGTCCATGACCAGAGTGGCCAGAGTCTGGGGACTCTGTAAGAATTTATGGCGCAAAGCTCTGTGATGAGGCCTAATAATGCACACATCCCTTTTTTAATAATTAAAAAGTGGTTCTAACTATTTAATAGTTGTGTTTGTTCTGGTTTGACAACAAAATAAATTTATAGTTTCATGCACAATAATGTCAGTTTTGCATGTTCAAATATCCATTTTTGTTGATACTTGTTAAACTCATAAAAGAAAATTTCAAAAATATTTTTAAAATATACAAAAGGAAAATAATTCATAAGTTCACATTCATAAAGGAGACAAGAGGATTTGGGTGCAAATTTTGCGGCAAGTGATAAGAGGTCAAGATGATGGTAGAGAATCCATTTATGAGAAATTGGATAATTAAAGAATTGGAAGGATGGAAGATTATTTAGAAAGAATAATTTCATAATTCAAGATTCTGGAGATTTGTTAGTCTCAACCTTTGTTCATTTTAAGACCCCTATCCCTTTACTTCCAAAGGTTTTTCAAATTCACAGAAGGAGTTCATAAAAAAAAAAATCAAGGCATATTTTTAGTCAGAGTATAATGTAGTAATAGGTACTAGACCTGTGATTTTTATTAGAACAGAAAATTCTCAGGTGAGGAAAATTTCTCTATCAATGCAGGTCAATATCCCCTTTACAACTTAGACCTAAATGATATCACAATGGACTGAAAGGTTAAGTGATTTGCCTGGTTTCATAAAGCTACTATGTGTGAGAAGTAGAACTTGAACCCAAATCGGAGGATGGATCTTTATCCATTATGTCACATGGTCTCTCAGGGGCCTAGAAGGGATATCAAATTTATTTCTGAAGGTTTTTGTATGTTTACAAATAAGGATATAGCTATAGCTCTCATATTATCATCTTCAACATAAATTGTTTGGATTCCAATTTCTTGTTAAATTCCCTTCTTATATATACATCATAAACTAAGAGAAAGACCAATTATAACAAAAGTATTTATTCAGTTGGATAGAGAAAATTAGTCTTAGTAAAATATGTGCTAATAATAAAATTATGATTCAATCAAACATGCTTATTACCAGAGAGAAATGTTACAGATGTGTTAGAAATGGTTGAGTTTTAGTCATTATAGTCATAGACCAGTTTCTGGAAATTTTTAGATAGAACTTATCTTGAATTACCAAGATGATATTATATTTTTAATTACAATGTTCATAATATATTTCACCTAGCTGCACCAAATACTTTGTGTCAATCAATCAATCAATAAACATTTGTGAGTTGACAATTAGTTGCTAGGCACCATACCAAGAGCTGAATATACAAATCTAAAGGACAAACCAAGGGCCAGCTAGGTGGCTCATTGGATAGAGATCTAGGCCTAGAGATAGGAGGTGCGCCTCAAACAAAATCTGACCTCAAATATATACTCTAGCTTTGTGACCCTGGACAAATCACATAACCTCAATTACCTACCCCATATCACTCATCTTCTTTGGAACAAATATTTGGTATCAATTCTGAGACAAAAGGTAAGGATTTAAAAGAAAAAGAATGAATCAATACTTTCTTTGAAGAGCTTGCATTCTTAAGGTAGACACATGAATAAATATGTTTATTCATCAGTAAGAAATAAAGGTCCATAATTGTGAGCTGAAAAATATACAACTTTTAATTGTGGATAAAATAGAGTTTGAGGTCTCAACACACCCAGCATGTGACAAAGACTTCATTTAGATGCTTTATAGGCTTTGGAGAGTCAGCTTCAAGGATCGATAAAACCAAAAGTACATATGTTGCTAAGTTTATGAAATATTTGTTAATATTCCAGTAAAAGATTTAAGATAGGCAGTCCCTTTACCTTTGTCCTTCTGGAGATTTGTCATCAATTAAGGATTCTTGGTTAGATACCAAAAGGATTTACAAAGATCAAGACTTCTGTTAGATATCTCAATCTCTAGCATGTAGGGTTCATATTATATCACAAGCAATGGTCATCATTGCAATTTTGTAAAAATTAAAATTGGATCTCAAATATTAAAATGTTATATTTTAAGGGATTTATTAAGGAACATTAGAAGTAAATGAATAAAAGAGGATACAAAATAAAGACCATATGCCCATGGCTAATTAGCCATTTCAAAATCCCCACTTACCACCACCATGTTTGCCAACAGGGCCAAAAAGAGGTGAGGAGCTTCCACATCCTTGCCTAATATCCCTTATCTACAGGAAGTATGTAATGATAGGAAGTCAGTGAGCTCCTGGGAAATATAGTTCTCTTTTAGGGTAACAGATATTCAATTATACAGTTTAAAAGTAAAAACAATAGAAAATATGAAAATGAATCGTATAAAGATAAATATTTTTAGTCATCTCTAACTGATACCATAAATAACAGTCTGACAAAATTAGATTTATTTTTTTTATTTATTCTTTTTTTTTTAGGTATTGCATCACAGAACTTGTCCTAGAAAGGTCTTTATTTTTTTTTTTAATTTTCTTTAATTTTCTCTTTTTTTCTTTTATATATATTTTGGTTACAATAATCACTTTATTTCCCTCCCTCCCCTCCACCCACTTTTCTCTCAGCCGACAAGCAGTTTCATTGTGTCCTCGATCAGAACCTATTTCCATGCTGTTGTTTGCACTAGGATGTTCATTTAGAGTCTACATCCTCAACCACATTCCTTTGACCCATGTATTCAAAGAGTGGTTTTTATTTCGTGTTTTTACTCCAACAGCATTTCCTCTGGATGTGGATAGTGGTTTTTCTCGTAGGTTCCTCCAAGTTGTTCAGGGTCACTACATTACCACTAATAGAGAAATCCATTACATTCAATTGTACCACAGTGTATCAGTCTCTGTGTACAGTATTTTCCTGGTTCTGCTCCTCTCACTTTGCATCAATTCCTGGAGGTTGTTCCCAGTCCCCATGGAATTCCTCCACTTTATTATTTCTTTTACCACAATAGTATTCCATCATCAACAGATACCACAATTTTTTCAGCCATTCCTCAATTGAAGGGCATCCCCTCTTTTTCCAATTTTTGCCACCACAAAGAGTGTAGCTATGAATATGCTTGTACATGTCTTTTTCCTTATTATCTCTGGGGTACAAACCCAGCAGTGTGATGACTGGATCAAAGGGCAGACAGTCTTTTATTGCCCTTTAGGCATAGTTCCAAATTGCCCTCCAGAATGGTTGGATCAATTCACAACTCCCCCAGCAATGAATTAATGTCCCAACGTTGCCACATGCCCTCCAGTATTCATTACTTTCCTTTGCTGTCTTGTTAGCAAATCTGCTAAGTGTGAGGTGATACCTCAGAGTTGTTTTGATTTGCATTTCTCTGATTATAAGAGATGTAGAACACTTTTTCAGGTGCTTATTAATAGTTTTGATTTCTTTTTTTTTAATTTTATAATATTTTATTTGATCATTTCCATGCATTATTCATTAAAGACAAAGAACATTTCCTTTTCCTCCCTGCCCCCCCCCCCCAGCCAAGGAGTGATTCCACTGGGTATCACATGTGTTCTTGATTCGAACCCATTGCCATGTTGTTAATATTTGCATTAGAGTGTTCGTTTAGAGTCTCTCCTCTGTCATGTCCCCTCAACCACTGTATTCAGGCAGTTGCTTTTCCTCGGTGTTTCCACTCCCATAGTTTGTCCTCTGCTTATGAATAATGTTTTTTCTCCTAGACCCCTGCAGATTGTTCAGGGACATTACACTGCCACTAATGGAGAAGTCCATTACGTTCGATTATACCACAGTGTATTAGTCTCTGTGTACAATGTTCTCCTGGTTCTGCTCCTTTCATTCTGCATCACTTCCTGGAGGTGGTTCCAGTCTCCATGGAATTCCTCCACTTTATTATTCCTTTTTGCACAATAGTATTCCATCACCAACATATACCACAATTTGTTCAGCCATTCCCCAATTGATGGGTTTCCCCTCATTTTCCAATTTTTGGCCACCACAAAGAGCGCAGCTATGAATATTCTTATACAAGTCTTTTTCTCCATTGTCTCTTTGGGGTACAGACCCAGCAGTGCTATGGCTGGATCAAGTGGTAGACATTCTTTTATCGCCCTTTGGGCATAGTTCAAAATTGCCCTCCAGAATGGTTGGATTAATTCACAACTCCACCAGCAATGAATTAATGTCCCTACTTTGCCACATCCACTCCAGCATTCATGACTTTCCCACAGCCACTGGAGGCTTAGCACTCTAGGTGAGGGGCAAGGGGTCCTGGGACCTTCCTTCTGCCTTCCCCTTAACCTCAAGTGTTCTTGGATTCCAGCTTTTTGGGGGCATACCTTTTGAATTGAGTCCAGCAGGAGGGTTCATTGGCTCTGTCTTGTTGTTAGGTTTGGTTTTCAGTCTCCTAGGAGCATTTAGTTTGTAATTCATAAGCAAGAGTATTCAGAGGTCTGAACTTTTGTTGCTTCTACACCACCATCTTGACTCTACCTCTTGGAAAGGTCTCACAAAATTAGATTTAGCTCACTAAACTGACTCCTAAAGATACACAAGAAGCATCTCTCTGTCCTATATACTCAAAGGAACCTATAGGGAATAAAAATCCTTCACAAAAGCAAATACCATCTTGTCCTTGAAATGAATCCCTAAATTATATAAAAGGCTCATGATTATTTCTGTTATCTTTATCAGGAATCAGGTTTCAGTTAATCCATGCACTTAAAATTCCAAAGTTGAGAAGAAAACCTCTTAATTTTATTAGTAGGTATAATATTCTAATACCCCAACACTTATATCTCTCTTTTCTACTACTATGGTTAATATGTTATTAAAATTGATATCTTATACACAGTTTACTAATTAGATCTAACTCTATCTAAAATCATAGTTGCGATTACCTATAGGATTATATGTGATTCCTTATTTTATTAACACTGTTATAAAAGTAATAAGGGCAATTTCTTTTTATCATATAGATCAAATATAAAAGATATAATTAGAAATAAATGCAAAATAGCTTAGGAGAAGGCACTAGTAGTTGGCAGGATTGAGAATTCAGAAAAGTGTTTAAGCTGCAACTTGGATGAAAAGGGGGACTTTATGAGGCAGAGATGAAGGAATGACAGTTATTTACACAATTGCCATCTATCAATCCCAAACAACACTATACCTCTGACTTCAGGTAGGCTATCCTTTCAATAAAGAAAGTATCATTGGAAATTTCAGCCATTTTGCTTACTTCCCTCACCCCATATGCCCTAGATCCTGAATGGTTGCTTTAATTTCACTTGAGTATGCTGGCTTCCCATTAATGTACCCATTGCCACCTCCTTTCTAGGAATTGTCTTCCTTTAGAAAAATTAGATATCCTACTTTTGTTACCCCAGCACTTATATGATATAGTGTCTCATACTTAGTAAAGGTTCACCAATTGCTTTATTCAATTTAATATAATACAAAGCAGAATCAACTCTGGGAATTGTTAGTAGTAAACATGGGTTCAAGACTTGACTGCCATTAATTCGCTTTATGACCTTGACCAAATCATTTTACTTCCCTTGTCTCAGCTCCTTCATTGCTCTAATAAGGGACTTTGGACTAAAGCATCTCTGCAAACCCTGACAGTTTTAAACAGACTCTGAATTTTATTTACATGTACATTGGCAATACTTCCCTAATAATTACATAATGCTACCACCTCCATTGTTGGACTGTACACATTACAATATGCCACTGTTACACAATAAATCTGATACCTTATGATAAGAAATTATGAAATAACATGAGTTTTAATATGAAACTTATTTGAAAGAAATAAAAATATTTCAACATTAATATTGTTTACTTTAGGGAATTGAGAAATAATTATTTGTAATGCTGACTAATCATATCTTTAATAGGTTAGTTGTGACATCTGCCTAACCAACTCCTATGTATAAGTACTATGGGAAAATAACACAGAAATACCAGCCAAATGTCTGCCAAATATGTCCACTTTTAAAAGCAATGTTGGACAGAGAAAAACAGCAAACAGCTGCATATCCACATACCCTTATTTGAGAACTTATCCCTTTGCCAAGGTGAATATTATCCTCAAAAATCAGTGTGTGTGTGTGTGTGTGTGTGTGTACAACCCACCCATGGATATGTATGTCTATACATAAATATATGTATTTTTTTCTTCTTTCTATCATCGTAAATATTTAAATAGTACAAAGTACTTGTTATGGAAGGATGAACAAATTTAACATATAAGCCACATGGTATTTTATAATTAAATGATGAAGGATAGATAAGGTGATAAAAATCCATTTCCACTGAAGCAGAAGAAACACTCACCTTTCCATCTAACATGGGATTCAAAAGAGCACCTTTGGTTTGTTCTTCAACTAAACCTAAGTATGAAACACTTTTCTAAAAATTTCGTATAATATGTTATACTCAGAACTGTTGGAATATTATTGTCTAAATTATGATGACTCAATTGTTACATAAGAATAACCAGTATTTCAAAGATTGTCTCTATTTTTTTCAAAGAAAAAATAAAATGCAGAAAATCCATGCCCACTTGAAATCCCTTATTTGGTAACTTTTTAGAACAAAGCCAACTGAGAGATAAAAAATAGTCTTTCATCAGATCTTAAAGCTCCTATCATTTACTTATAGTAGCGTCCCTTGTACATAGACTTCATTTGCCTTTAAATTAACAGTTTTAACTAGAATAAGTTCTGTGTAGTATAAAAATTCCACTGGATTAGGAAATGGAAAATATTGCTTTGGACTTTGAGTCTCCTACCTGTGTTATCTTGTACAAATGACAACCTCTCTAGGCCTCTAGTTTCTTCAATTTTTGTCAAGGGGAAGCTGGACTAGAGCTGAACTTTAAGACCTCAACCTGTCTTAAATTATATAAATTGGATTATGTAACTTCCAAGACCACAGCAAATTCAAAGCAACAAATTAGAAGGGAGAATCAAAATAGGTTGGGACATTTGGATCACATGAGAAACAAGATGGAAGATTTGAAATTTTCTCTGGTTACCATGATCAAACCTCCCCAAAACAGAAAAGAGGCACCAAAGATAAAAGCAACTTCAACTGATTCCAGAGTCGAGGACATCCAGCATCAAAAGAAATTAAAAGTAATCCTCCCAAACTTAGGAGTTAAGTGAGCACCCCAACCTACCTCCCATGCTGTTTACAAGAAGACTGAATTAGTTGACCTAAGAAAATGACAAATGCTTACATCAAAACCCAGCCCTAGACTCAGTTACTCCTTCTTTCTTTGTGCTGAGGAAAACCTGGATCCAGGCTGTGGAATTTGCAAATGCTTCATCAGCCAGCTTGGCAACAGCCCTTGCAAAGTAAAACCTTTCCTCAGGCTCCAACTCAGAATCACAAGTGCCAAGGAAGGCAATCTCTGTACTACTGGTGTTGGACCAGAGAACTAAGGAACAGAAGGAGTAGAACAGGTCACCAGGAAAAGACATTGTGCATATAGAGGACTGTGCAGTACTGCAACCAAGCCTGAGAGAAAGAGTACAGCTTCCAGCGAGGGGTAATTCTGACCACTCAAAAGTCATTTGGAGTAGAGACCTAAATTGTAAACTGTGAAATGCCCATTGTAAAAAAGTCTAAGAACTGAAATCCAGCTCTCAAGCAAACCAATATCAGAAGGAAATCAAGAAATGAATGATAGATAAAATATGGTAAGGGCAGGGAGAATAAAAATACCAAAAATTTTGGTCATAAGAGAAATCAAAGACCTTGAACATGAACAAACACATCAACAGGAAAAATAGAAACAACAGAGATAAATATGGCCCCCAGCTCTATTAAACCAGCAAGTTTAAACATCTATAAATAAATATTACCAAAAAAAGGGGAAAATTATCCAACACTTGAAACAGAGACCTTGTGGAACTTAAAAAGGACATGGAATTCTATCATGCTGTTCTTGAGCATTTTTTAAAATGAGAATCATGAGTGCTGAATTTATATTGTGCACGGCAAAAACTTGAATATAAAATGACAAATCTTACCAAAGAAACAAAAAAGAGAATACTCGATTGTGAATTTTCATACAAAAAACTGCCACACAATTTAGAATAAGAGAAGCAAAATAAAATAACATTAAAAGAAAATGTACCTACTATGTAAGAAAAACATACTATATTCAAAAGATAGCATGTGCAGAGACAACATAAAGATTGTATATCTCACAAAATAATGCAAAGAACAAAAACCTGAACACCACAACAATAAGAGAAATAATAGAAGAGAAAAGAGTTTGACCCAGTTATCAAATATAATAATATAATATTAATTTTGTAGTAGAAAAGGTAGATATAATGGGATATCATAATATTATAGTTATCAATATAATTAAGATCTTCTGTTACAACTTATGAATATTAAATTTATTGCCAGGTTGACTGGATCCTGATTGTATGATAAAGAAAACAGAAACAATCATTGAGTCAGTCATAGAAATTAGGAATTCATTACAAGGACAATGGTATTTGCTTCTGTGAAGGATTTATACTCACTTTATTTTCCACAGAGTTTATAATACAGATAGGAGTCTCTGGTTTATCTTAAACTTTCCTCCCAGAGTCAGTATAGTGAATTAAGTCTGATTGCATCAGTCTATTACTCACAGTACCAAATAGATATGACTGAAATTGTATCCTGAACAGATTCCTTCCCATATTTACTATTATTGTGACTTTCAAACTGCAGTGACATGTATGGCATCACCAGAACAATACACTTTAGAGACTGAGAGAAGTCAAATCACCAAAAAGACAAGGGCAAATGGGGGCTTCCTATCTAAAACTTTTTTTTAAATGAAATTGTTAACTCTCTTTGCAAATATATCTTAAATTTTATTGACAAAGTGTTGTACATCTAAATGAAGTCTTTGCCAGAGGCTGGTCCTGGTCATATCTCCAACTTTATTTTCCCACACTTTAAAGTTTTATCTGAAACTCAGGATGATGGTCCAGATATTTTTATTCCTAACAATTAATTGATACGAGGATCTTCAAAATATTTGCCAGTGTATCTCTGGAAACAAAAGATGTACCTAAAGGGATACATGGAAAATATTTGCTACCATTGATAGCTGTTTTCAAATTGACAATTTTATCATTACAACATCAAGATAGTTTTGAAGGGCAAGGTGCTCATACTCTATTGCTGATAGTATTTTGTTATTCATCTTTTTCTCATACTCTCATCGTACCTAACATAATTTAATGAATAGTTTAAGATCAAAGACAAGTAATGACTCCTCAGTGGTTAATTTGGCTAGTGGTAACTAATGTTAAAAAGCAAAACACTTTGGTATGTCTGTGGATTTAATTTCTAATTTGGTTACTTTATGCTATATATTTATTGAAGTAATTATCCTGGATATGCAACATGTATGATAGCTGGAATTGACTTTACCTCAGTACCTCAATAACTTTCTTGGTGCTATTGACACTGATAATATAAAACAGGAAAACTGAAAAACAACCAAAATATATTCATGTTTGTCTTAAAAGGTTTCAGGTAAGTTTAGTGAAAGATAACTAAGGTGAAGTCCTCTGCTGGTGATCAGCAGGACTGATATTTGCTACTGAAGATGAAGTAAAGTCTTTGAGGGATACTTTAAACTGACAAATTTTGTTTAATCATCCTATTTTATCTAATTTGGATAATTAAATATCAGTTTTTTTTCAAGATTTACCATAATCATGTCCCTGCCTACTGGGAAAATTGTTTGTGTCTTCTCCCCTGGCATCCTTTGCCTTGTAAAGTGGCAAATAACTAATTTATTGAATAATGATTGTTAATATAGTCTTGGGGGAAGGATAAAGGTGATGCTTTGGGTTCCCTTTCATAGGTTTTTCATAGTTTACTTTGATGGGAGGAAATGCAAACAAAGAAATGTTAGAATAGTATTAAGGAAAGCCAAAGTTTGATTAAGCATTTCGAGATATGTAGGTATTTGTGAAGCTTTGCAAAGCATGATGTACAACAAGCAATCTACTCTGCAGTTTGGTAGGCAGATTATTTTCAAAGCTGTTGAACAAATATTCAGGTTTGACTCTCTATTAACTTCATAGGAAGGTTGGAAGATTAAGGCCATGGGAGTTATAGATGTTTAAGGTTTTGATCAGAGTTCATTATAATTAAGATCAACAAAGAATAATTATGGAATATTACCAAAATTTTCCCCAAAAGTACCCTTGATCGGCTATTAGGAAATATGAAGAAAAAAATGATCAATGAGCAGACAAAAGTAGAGCATAACCATGTATGATGTAGTGAGGAAGGAGAATATAATATGTTTGTATTTTCAATTTGTTTTGTGAGAGCTCTACACAAAGTGAGAAACTACAGAATACTAGTGAAAGCACTGGATTTAGAGATAGAGGGCTGAGTTTAAAATCTCAGCCCTACTTTTACTACATTCTTTTTTTTTTTTTGAAAATTTTGTTTAATTAGTTAATATAGAATATGTTTTCTTGGTTTCAAGAATCATGTTCATTCCCTTCCCTCCCCCAAGCCACTCCCATAGCCGACTCATAATTCCACTGGGTTTTACATGTGTCCTTGACCAACATCTATTTACAAATTATTAATGTTTGTGCCATGGTGATCTTTTAGAGTCTATATCCCCAATAATATCCCCCTCAACGCATGTGATCAAGCAATTGTTTTATCTTCTGTGTTTCTACTCCTACAGTTTTTCCTCTGAATGTGGATAGTGTTCTTTGTCATAAATCCTCCAAATTGTTCTGGATCATTGCATTGCTACTAATAGAAAAGTCTATTGCATTCAATTGTACCACAGTGTATCAGTTTCTATGTATAATGTTCTCCTGGTTCAGCTCCTTTCACGCTGCATCAATTCCTGGAGGTCATTCCAGTTCAGATGGAATTCCTCCAGTTCAGTATTCCTTTGGACACAATAGTATTCCATCACCAACATATATCACAATTTGTTCAGCTATTCCCCAATCAGAAGGCATCCCTTTATTTTCCAATTTTTTGCCACCACAAAGAGTGCAGCTATGAATAACCTTGTACAAGTCTTTTTCCTTATTATCTCTTTGGGGTACAAATCCAGCAGTGTGATGACTGGATCAAAGGGCAGACAGTCTTTTATTGCCCTTTGGGCATAGTTCCAAATTACCCTCCAGAATGGTTGGATTAATTCACAAATCAGCAATGAATTAATGTCCCGATTTTGCCATATCCCATCCAACCTTAATAACTTTACTTTGCTGTCTTGTTAGCCAATCTGCTAGGTGTGAGGTGATACCTCAGAGTTGTTTTGATTTGCATTTCTCTGATTATAAGAGATTTAGAACACTTTTCATGTGCTTATTAATAGTTTTGATTTCATTAGCTGAAAACTGCCTATCCATGTCCCTTGCCCATTTATCAATTGGAGAATGGCTTGATTTTTTTGTACAATTGATTTAGCTCTTTATAAATTTGAGTAATTAGACCTTTGTCAGAGGTTTTTGTTATGAAGATTGTTTTCCCAGTTTGTTGCTTCCCTTCTAATTTTGGTTGCATTGGTTTTGTTTTTTCAAAACCTTTTTAATTGAATATAATAAAAATTATTTATTTTTCATTTTGTAATTTTTTCTAACTCTTTCCTTTCCCAAAGATCTGACAAATATATTATTCTGTGTTCACCTAATTTACTTATAGTTTCATTCTTTATATTCAAGTCATTCACCCATTCTGAGTTTATCTTGGTGTAGGGTGTGAGATGTTGATCCAAACCCAATCTCTCCTATGCTTTCTTCCAATTTTCCCAGAAATTTTTGTCAAATAGTGGATTTTTGTCTCAAAGCCAAGAAACTTTGGGTTTGTCATCCACTCTCGTGCTGAGGTCATTTACCCCAAGGCTATTCCACTGCTCCTCCTTTCTGTCTCTTAATTAGTACCATATTGTTTGTATGACCATTGCTTTATAGTATAGTTTGAGATCTGGTACTGCTAGGCCAACCTTCCTTCACATTTTTTTTCCCATTATTTCCCTTGATATCCTTGCTCTTTTGTTTTTCCAAATGAACTTTGTATGTTGTTTTTTTTTTCTTCTAATTCAGTAAAAACATTTTTTGGTAGTTTGATGGGCATGGCACTAAACAAGTAAATAAGTTTAGGTAGGGTTTTCATTTTTATTATGTTAGCTCATCTTACTCATTAGCAAGTAATGTTTTTTTTCCAATTATTTAGATGTAGTTTTATTTGTGTGGAAAGTGATTCATAGTTGTGTTCATATGTTTACTGTGTTTGTCTTGGCAGATAGATTCCTAAGTATTTTATATTATCTAGGGTGATTTAAAATGGAATTTCTCTTTCTAATTCTTGCTGCTGAGATGTGTTGCAGATACATAGAAATGCTGATGACTTCTGTGGTTTTATTTTGTATCCTGCAACTTTGCTAAGGTTGTTGATTATTTCGACTAGCTTTTTAATTGATTCTTGAGGATTCTTTAGGTAGACGATCATATCATCTGCAAAGAGTGATAGCTTGGTCTCCTCATTGCCAATTTTAATACCATCAATTTCTTTTTCTTCTCTAATTGCAATTGCTAGTACTTCTAGTACAATGTTAAATAATAGTGGTGATAATGGGCAACCTTGTTTTACTCCTGATCTTATTGGGAATGCATCTAGTTTATCCCCATTGCAGATGATGTTTTCTGATAATTTTAGATGTATACTGTTTATTATTATTATTATTAATATTATTAGGAATGGCCCTTCTATTCCTATGCCTTCTATTATTTTCAATAGGAATGTGTGTTGTCTTTTGTCAAAAGCTTTTTCTGCATCTATTAATATAATCATGATTTTTGTTGGTTTGCTTGTTGATATGGTCAATTATGTGGATGGTTTTCCTAATATTGAACCATCCTTGTATTTCTGGTATAAATATCACCTGATCATAATGAATAACCCTTGTGATCACTTGCTGGAGACTTTTTGCTAGTATTCTGTTTAAGATTTTTGTATCTATATTCATTAGGGAGATTGGTCTCTAGTTTTATTTCTCTGTTTTTGGCCTGCCTGGCTTTGGAATCAGTACCATATTTTTGTCATAAGAGAAATTTGTTAGAACTCCTTCTTTGATTATTCTGTCAAATTGTTTGTATAGTATGGGATTAGTTGTTCTTTGAATGTTTGATAGAATTAATTTGTGAATACATGTGGTCCAGGAAATTTTTTCTTAGGGAATTCTTTGATGGCTTGTACAATTTCTGATATGGGATAAAGTATTCTATATCCCCTTCTGTTAATCTAGGTAATTTATTTTTTTGTAAATATTCATCCATATCACCTAGATTGCCATATATATTGCCATATAATTGGGCATCATAGTTTTTAATGATTGCCTTAATTTCCTCATCATTAGAGGTGAGGTCTCCCTTTTCATCTTTGATACTGTTAATTTAACTTCATTCCTTTTTTAAATTATATTGGCCAGTACTTTGTCTATTTTATTTGTTTTTTAAAAGTATCAACTTCCAGTCTGATTTATGAATTCAATAGTTCTTTTCCTTTTGATTTTATTAATTTCTCCTTTAATTTTTAGGATCTCTAATTTAATTTTCACCTAAGGATTTTTAATTTGTCCATTTTCAATTTTTTTTTTATTTTGCATGCCCAATTCCTTGACCACTGCCCTTTCTACTTTGTTAATATATGAACTCAAGGATATTAATTTCCCCCTGAGTATTGGATTGGCTGCATCCCATATATTTTGAAAGGGTGTGTCATCATTGTCATTTTCTTCAAGGAAATTATTGTTTCTATCATTTGTTCTTTAACTAACCAATTTTAGAGAATCATATGATTTAATTTCCAAGTAGTTTTTTATTTGTCTCACAATGTACCCTTACTAATTATCATTTTTATTACAGTATGATCTGAAAAGTTTGCCTTTATTATTTCTGCTCTTTTGCTCTTTGAAATATTTTTATGCCTTAGTACATGATCAGTCTTTGTGAATGTACCATGTACTGTTGAAAAGAAGGTGTATTCCTTTTTGTCCCTATTAATTTTCTTCATATATCTACTAACTAATTTTTCTAAGATTTCATTTGCATCTCTTGCCTCTTTCTTATTTATTTTTTATTTGATTTATCTTGATCTGATCAAGGAAGTTTCAGGTCTCCCACTAATATAGTTTTACTATTTATTTCATCCTTGAGCTCTACTAGTTTCTCCTCTAGAAATTTGGATGCTATACCATTTGTTGCATACAAGTTGAGTACTAATATTTCCTCATTGTCTATGCTGCCTTTTTTCTGGGTGTCATTACCTTCCCTGAGTCTTTTAACTTGATCTATTTTGAGTTAGGCTTTCTCAGATATTATGATTGTGACTACTTCCTTCCTTTTCTCAGTTAATGCCCAATAGATTTTGCCTCATCTGCTTACCTTTACCCTGTGTGTATCTACCTTCCTCATGTGTATTTCTTGTATACAAAATATGATAGGATTTTGATTTCTAATTCACTCTGCTATTTGCTTGTGTTTTATGGGTGAGTTCATTCCATTCACATTCAGAGTTATGATTACCAGCTGTGTATTTCCCAATATTTTGATTTCAACTCCTTGTCCTGCCCTTTCTTCTTTCATGATTTCTTTCTACACCAATGCTTTGTTTTTAATCAGCCCCCCTAATTCCCACCCTCATTTTATTTCTCTTTACTCCCTCCCTTTTTTCCCCTCTTATTTTTCTTTAGAGTCCTTTTAAACTGCCCTTTACCCTCTCCCTCTCTTTTATTACTTCCATCTCCAGTAGCCTGTTTTTTACCCTTCTAATTCTCTATAGGGTGTGAATCAATTCTCTGCCCCAATGGATCTGATTGTCCTTTTTTCTCTGAGTCAATTTCAATGCATGTAAGAATTAAGTATTTCCTGTCTCCAGCCTCTTTACCCTTCCATTTTAATGGTGTTCCCCCCCACTCCCACCATGTGCTTCTTTATGAAATATAAATTTACCCCATTTTTTCTCTTTTCCATTTCTCTTAGTACTAACTTTTTTTACCTATATATACATATATGTGTATGTATGTATATGTATATATATATATATATAAAATATATATACACACATACAGAGTTTGTCATTATTCCCTCTAAGTATAAATCTTCTAGCTACCCAGGTGATAATAAAAATTTTTAACAGTTAACAATATCCTCTTTTCTTATAGAGTCACAAAACATTTTAACTTATTGGGTCCCTTAAAAAAAGTTTTGTTTTGTTTTGTTTTGTTTTCCCCTTTCTTAATTACCTTTTGGTGATTCTCTTGAATTCTGTGTTTGGGCTTCAATTTTTCTGTTTACATCCTGTCTTTTCTTTATGAATCCTTGTAAGTCTACTACTTTATTAAATAGCCATACTTTCCACTGAATAAATATAGTCAGTCTTGCTGGGTAGTTGATTCTTGGTTGTAGACCTAGTTCCCTTGCTTTCCAGAATATCATATTTCATGCCTTTTGGTCCTTCAGTGTAGATGCAGCCAGATCTTGTGTTATTCTAACTGTGGTTCCATGGTGTCTGAATGACTTCTTCTTAGCAGCTTGAAATATTTTTTCCCTGGGCTGATAGTTCTTGAATTTAGCTGTAACATTCCTGGACATTGTCAATTGAGGATTAAGAACAGGAGGTGATCTGTAGATTCTTTCAATATCCACTTTTTCCTCATAGTCTAGAATATCAGGACAGTTTTCTTAGATAATTCCCCAGTTCTTTCTTTTGTAATGATGTTCTAGTAGTCTGATAATTCTTATATTGTATCTCCTGGATGTATTTTCCATGCCTATCATTTTGTCAATGAGGTGTTTCATATTTTCCTCAAATTTTTCATTTTTTTAAAATTTTGTTTTATAGATTTTTGTTGCCTTGTGAAGTCATTTGCTTCTAGTTGTTGGATTCTACTTTTTAAAGACTGAATTTCATCCCTGACTTTTTGGTCATCCTTCTCCTTCTGATCTGATTTTCTTTTGAGGTCATCTTACATCTTCTTTACCTCATATTTTATCTCCTTTGCCTCATTTTCAAGCTGGTTAATTTTGGCTTTCAAGACACTATTTTCTGTTTCCAGATGACTTATTTTGATTTTTTAGTTCTTTTCCCAGTTGTCTTCAGCCTCACTTAATTGTTTTTTGAATTGTATTTTGAGGTCTTCTAAAGCCTGTGTCTCATTTGCTGCAGTTTCTGTTTGTTTCCTTGGTATTCTTTGGTCCTCTTCTGTTCCATTTGCTCTTTGTTCATTGCCTGTATAGAAGCTGTTGATTGTAATTTCTTTTTTTTTCCTTTTTCTGTTGTTTACTCATATTTTTCCCTTCTCCCCCTCATCCCCTGTAATTGTTCTGTCCTGAAGGGGCTTCTTCTAGCCTCTGCTGATTGATAGCATTAGGTTGATTTATTGATTGATTGATTGATCAGGTTATTATTGATGAGCTCTGAGGTCAGATCTTCCCCCGCTGGCAGCAGAAGCTGAAAAGGAGCTTGGCTTCCTATCCTGTTATCAAGGTTGTAGCCTGTAGTGGTTGCAGCCTTTCCCTTGAAGCTTAGTCAGCTATGCTCTCAGAGCAGTTTGTGGGGAAAGGGTGTTGGAGTTTGACCTTCCCTGCTCTCTGAAATTTTCTTATCTGCCCTATTGGTAAGATTGAGCCAGAGTGGAATTGCTCTGCAAAGCTAGATGTGCCCTAAGGCCAAACTCTGTGTGTGGGGAAGAGGGAGTATTTTGGCTATGACTTGTCTGCTTTCTCTGTGCTTCTCCAGCTGAATCCCTGCAGCCTGTGTTTAATGTCCTGAGCCTGGCATAGCTGTGCCAGCAAGATACTCCCTCCAGACTAGCCCCATTGCCTGCCCAGAAATTCCAGACATTGCTAGAAGCTCAGCACTATAGGTGGGGTAGAGATCCTAGGACCTTCTTACTTCCTTCCCCTTAAACCTGCATGTTCTAGAATTCAGGCTTTTGGGGGGACTTATCTTTTAATTTGAATCCAGCAGGAGGGTTCCCTAGCTCTGTCCTGTTGTTAGATTTGGTTTTCAATCCCCTTGAAGCATAGTGTTTTTGATCAGCGAGGAAGGGTTTTGTGGAGGTCTGAACTTTTGCTGCTTCTAAGCCTCCATCTTGACTCTGTCTTTTTTACTAGATTCTTAATCTTAAAGCCAGTTTCTCTTTGGAGCCTTTAATTTCCTCATTGGTAAAATGAGACAGATGAAATGATCTCTAAAACCTATGAGTTCCATATGTAATGAAAATCTGGTACAGAAAATAATAAAGCATAGGGCAAAAAATATTCAGTCAGTCAATAAATTTTGTTAAATGCCTCCCATGTGTGAGTTGTTGTATTAAGTACTGGGGATACAAATAAAAGTAAAAATGAAATTCTTTCAAGGAATTCATAGTTTAAAATAGGAGAAAGTATGCAAACAACAATGTACAAATTATCCTATATATAGGATAAACTTAAAATAATCAACAAGGCAAAGAAACAAGTATAAAGAGGCATCAGAAAAGTCTTCTTTAAAAGATGAGAGTTCAACTGATATGAAGGAAGCACCAGAGAAGTCAGGAGGTAACTATGAATTGGGGCAACTTTCTAGGTATAGGTGACAATGTGTGGTCAGGAGATTTCTTATTCAAAGAATAGTAAGATAGCCAGTGTGAAAATCATAGAGTACATGAGGGTGGGGAATGGAGTAAGTTTTACAAAGACAGAAAAGGTAAGAGTTGGGGAAGTTATGAAGGATTCTGAGCACCAGATATAGGGTTTTTTTAAATTTGATCTAAGATAGCCACTAGAATTAATTTAGTACAAACTCGATAAAACTATTCTTTAGAAAGATCATTTTAACAATGTAATAAAAGATACTTCTCAAGGAGGGAGAGACTTGTGTTTGCAATAGGCTATTGCAATATTCAAAGTCCTCAGATAGAGTATGTATTCTGGGATTTCAATGAAGTTTTAGTCCTGGGCCAATCAATTACCCCCTATCTATTTCAGTTTCCTTAAACATGTAAACGTAAACCTGTCAGTCCAAGAAGTTTAGTGTTCTAATAAGGGTTCCTTAGCTTGAGATCATGGACATGAACTCAGGTTCATTTCTAGCTGAGTTAGGCCTGTACTTTGTATTGATTACAAGGCAGAAGAGTGATAAGGGCTAGGCATTGGGGATTAAGTGACTTGCCCAGGGTCACATAGCTAGGAAGTGTCTGAGGCCAGATTTGAATCCAGGACCTCCAGTCTCTGGGCCTGGCTCCCAATCCATTGAGTCACCTAGTTGGCCCCTATCCTAGGTAAATCTTAACCCCAATTGCCTAGTCCTTACAGCTCTTCTGCCGTGGAACCAACATCCAGAATTTATTCTAAGATGGAAGGTAAGGAGTTGAAAAAAAAAGAAAAGAAAAATATAAATTCATTTTTATAAATCTGACTATATACACCATAGTTTGGTACTTTGTTAAAGTTTCCAAAATAACAGAATGAGAGAAGCAGAAGATAATTTGAAGAGATCATAGAATTCATCTTTAGCCTACATTTTTAAAAAGGAATTTTACTTCCCCTTAATAGGAGGTAGGGTAATGATTATCTTTTTAAAGGCCACAGATAAAGGAAAGGCCATAGATTTTCTCTGAATTGTATTTCTGGTCAGAAAATTCTTCCTTAGATTCTTCCTGGTGAAGATTAAACCCACTTATTCTTACTCTCATCCTCAGGGGGAATGGCAAACAAATGTTAATTAACTTTTGGAGAAAAATTCTTTTTGAAATATATCCCTTTCCCCTTCTGGCTTAAAGGAAGCTATCTGTTTGCCTTCTTTAACAGAGAAGTTAAAATAAAGGTAAAAGAACACTTGTAGATAAACCAAGTCTTAAAACTTGGTAGGGTGGGGGATGATATTAGAGGAATTGAGAGTAAGTGCCTTTTGTTCATTTCCAGGATGGCTGAAATGCAATTTTAACTGGTATATGGGAAAGAAAAATGCTAAGATAATTTTAAAAGTACAATTATAGCCCTAAGGAAAACAAAGAATTTGAACAAAAGTTTAGGATCCATTACCTCATTCTGATAAACACATAAAATGCTTCACCCTTGAATTTCAATTTGCCCGCTTCCTACAATTAGACTCTTAACCTGACCAAAATCTTGCATAATTAAAGTGAGATTGAGGTTAGGAGAATACTGTGATTCATCACAGTGAAATAAATTGTTAAGGAGTTTATGGGGCAGGGAAGTAGAGGAAAGTCTTCTGGAATGGAGGATGATTTGGAGCTGGAGAAGAAAGAACAATGTCAAGGAATAATGTGTATGAGATTTGACTGATCTGTTGAAGACTAATTAGAGCACTGTGAAAAGAGCTGGAAATGTAATTGAGAGATAGACATTGAAGGGCTGGAAATAACAAGATATGAAATTTATATTTGATAGAAATAGGAAACTATTAGGCACTTCTGGATAGGGGAGTAACATTGTCATGTCCATGTAAGGAAAATTTCCTTGCACTGTGTGAATAATAGATCTGAATAGGAATAGTTTGACGGTAAAGAGACTATTTAAAAAGCAGTGAAAATTATTCAGGTGAGAGCTAATGAGGGTTTGATCTAGAATGATGGTGTTGCAAGTTAAAAGAAAAAGATATATATGAAAGAGAATATAATATAATTAATATACTGCTGTCTAATCAGTGAGGAAAGTGAAGGGATCTTTGATTATCAGAGAAAACATTTGACTCCAAATAAAAAATAGAAATGTTCTGACTCTTAAATCCACGAAGGTATCTTCAGCTTGTCTTTGAAACAATTCTTTAGTAATCATATACATTGTGACTGGAATACTTTTACTGATGAGTTCTTTCACAAAGCAAAAAATGCTTATAAAATGAGAACAAATGAGTAAAGAATCAAGTAAACTGAGATCCTGTCCCCAATGTGAAAATACTTTCATGTTCTTCTTCTGCCTAAGATACAATCATGGTGTTTTTTTTTGTTTTGTTTTGTTTTTTGGTAACTTGCAGATAACTTTTATGTTAGTTCAAAATCATGAATATTTCTGAATGCTAAGGGCTGCTGCACCTTTCCATCTGACTTGGAGCTAAAATTCCTGATGTTTGTGTTATATATTCTCCTTACATTTTGAAAGTCCTTTATCTGATCATAATTTCCTGTGATGTTATTTTCCCCTGTACATTTTAATTCTATTCTTCACTCTCTCCTTGACTATGCCATCCAGTCTTCCCCTACACCCCCAAATACTTGGCTAGGTTGTTACTCCTCACTTGGTTACAATCATTTCTCTTCACATTCCTGAACTCTTAGAAGGTACTTCCCTAAAATCTCGCATGTAAAAAAAAAAAAAATAGGTCCTTGCCCTCAAGTATCAGAAATTATATGTATATCAAGTAGCTTTAATTCAGTTACTGACAGCTCTTTTGGAAAGACAACCTGGGATGCTTCCAATGATTTTAAGAGATCTTCCAGAAGTCTCAAAAGGAAAAGAATTTAAATAAACAAGGCAATTTAAATCAAACTTAAAATTAATTCTGGCATATAACTATTTCAGGGGATGGAGGAAAGACTACAAAATTAAAGCTAAAGAAAGGATATCACCTTTATAGCTGCAGGATGGAGATTATTTGTTGATTCAATTTATTCCAAAAGCATTAATTTAGAACATATTGAGTATCAAATCTGTTACTAGATGCTCTTAGGCTAAAGAGAAAATGTAAAGAAAGACTATTAGATTTAGAAAATTTTTAAATTTCTTGGCCTCAATTTCGTTATATGTAAAATATGGATATTTTACTAGATAATTTTTAAAGAGATGTGTGTATGTACATCTTCTGTCATTAATTGTCCCTAAGTTATAATGATCTAAATTGATTTGGAGTGCTCCATTTGAAGACTAGAACTTCCTTAACTTCAGTAAAGAAGAGTCCCTCTAGAATTTTTTTTTTCCATGTGGATGTTTAAATAGTGGGTCAAATTGTGCTAAGAAATGAGAATAGTCAATAGTGACACTAAGAAACTGCCATAATAAGAGTTAGTAATCATTCATCAGGGATTAGAAAAGCTTATATGATAGTGCAGATGTTTTCCTGTGATATTTACTTGGTGCTAGTCCCTTGAGGCAACCTGACTCTGTGAGAAGGTAACATATTACACGTAATACACAGGCATCTTTCACATTTGTTCATAAAATCAAGTTCAAAAAATAATTTTAAATAGTGTATTTCTGATATTAATTATGCATTGTATTCTTTCAAAGTTTTTTTTTAATTTTATAATATTTTATTTGATCGTTTCCAAGCATTATTCATTAAAGACAAAGATCATTTTCTTTTCCTCCCCCCTGACCCCCCATAGCCAATGCATGATTCCACTGGATATCACATGTGTTCTTGATTTGAACCCATTGCCATGTTGTTAATATTTGCATTAGAGTGTTCGTTTAGAGTCTCTTCTCTGTCATGTCCCCTCAACCGCTGTAGTCAGGCAGTTGCTTTTCCTTGGTGTTTCTACTCCCACAGTTTGTCCTCTGCTTATGAATAGTGTTAGATCCCTGCAGATTGTTCAGGGACATTACACCGCTACTAATGGAGAAGTCCATTACATTCAATTATACCATAGTGTATTAGTCTCTGTGTACAATGTTCTCCTGGTTCTGCTCCTCTCGCTCTGCATCACTTCCTGGAGGTTATTCTAGTCTCCATTGTAAACTTTAAAATTTCTTGACTTATGAATATTGGAAATTTCCCCATTGGGAAATTTCATACTTGAAAACATTTCCTACTGATAGTAAGAACTCTATTGGAATGTGAAACTCCTTGGCATGGGAGGATCCTTCTCCTCCCTACTTAAGACTACTTTAGGACAGAAACCTTTTGCTAAACAATGGAAAGGGCTTTGACCTATGCTTAAGCATAGAACAGGAAGTTCTTTGAGTCATGATTGATTTTAGAATTGATACAATAGAGATACTTGGAATGACAGAACCAGGTCTTGGAACTTCCAATCTCCACCCTACTCAGAGTAACAGGATTTAGGAAGGGCTGCAGCAAAGATCAAGATTTAATTATTTGAGAATATGACCTTCAACAGACATGTGCAAAAGAAACAGACCTCTGGGCGGTCCTGGGTTAAGCTAGAGCCACCATTGGCACAGGGGAGACATCAACAGTGATTGGTAGATGTGAGAACTGAGGGGAGGGGACTTAGATGGTTTCCTTAAAGATAGCGGGGTCTGAGGACAAGAGGAGGAGGTTTTACTCTGACTGAAGTGGCTCTGAAGGGGGACTGAGGAGGTTGCTCTGTTGGAGGACCAGGGGAGGTGGATGCTCTGAAGGAGGTCTGAAAGGAGAGAGGTCCTGGAGGGAGAGCTCCTGGAGAGTTCTTGAAGGAGGCTGTGGAAGGAGAACTCAGGAGGAGTCAGGAGGAGAATTCTCTGGAATCATTTCTTGAAAGGAGGCTCTCTTGAAGGTGGAGCCTGAGGTTGACATGAGAAGCCTTACCTAGAGAGATCTTGGGTGAGTGAAAAAAAACAACTGACTGATTTATCTCTTAGGACTGAGGTCTAGGCCTTATTGGCTTGAAGCCCTTCATTCCTATTTCTTTCTTACTTTCTCTCTTTTTCTATTGATTAATCAGTGTATTATAAATTAAATTTCTCTATAAAACCCAGTTGGCATGGGCATATTCATGAATTGGGAATATATTCCCTGGTGACCACCTTATATTTATATAAACCCAAGACACAGTAGAAAACATATTTCAGCAGTCATAATTGTTATATATTTCCCTAGCTCCCAAACATTTTAATTATCACACCATGAAATTCCTCCACGTTATTATTACTTTTTGCACAATAGTATTCCATCACCAAAATATACCACAATTTGTTCAGCCATTCCCCAATTGATGGGCATCCCCTTGTTTTCCAATTTTTGGCCACCGCAAAGAGCGCAGCTATGAATATTCTTGTACAAGTGTTTTTGTCCATTATCTCTTTGGGGTACAGACCCAGCAGTGCTATGGCTGGATCAAAGGGTAGACATTCTTTTGTCGCCCTTTGGGCATAGTTCCAAATTGCCCTCCAGAATAGTTGGATCAGTTCACAACTCCACCAGCAATGAATTAATGTACCTACTTTGCCACATCCCCTCCAGCATTCATTACTTTCCTTTGCTATCATGTTAACCAATCTGCTAGGTGTGAGGTGATACCTCAGAGTTGTTTTGATTTGCATCTCTCTGATTATAAGAGATGTAGAACACTTTTTCATGTGCTTATTAATAGTTTTGATTTCTTTGGCTGAGAACTGCCTGTTCATGTCCCTTGCCCATTTATCAATTGGAGAATGGCTTGGTTTTTTGTACAATTGATTTAGCTCTTTATAAATCTGAGTAATTAAACCTTTGTCAGAGGTTTCTATGAAGATTTTTTTCCCAATTTGTTGTTTCCCTTCTGATTTTAGTTACATTGGTTTTGTATGTACAAAAGCTTTTTAATTTGATGTAGTCAAAATTATTTATTTTACATTTTGTGATTCTTTCTATGTCTTGCTTGGTTTTAAAGTCTTTCCCCTCCCAAATGCCTGACATGTATACTATTCTGTGTTTACCCAATTTACTTATGGTTTCCTTCTTTATGTTTAAGTCATTCACCCATTTTGAATTTATCTTGGTGTAGGGTGTGAGGTGTTGATCAATTCCTAATCTCTCCCACACTGTCTTCCAATTTTCCCAGCAGTTTTTATCGAATAGTGGATATTTGTCCCAAAAGCTGGGATCTTTGAGTTTATCGTATACTGTCTTGCTGAGGTCGCTTGCCCCCAGTCTATTCCACTGATCCTCCTTTCTGTCTCTTAGCCAGTACCAAATTGTTTTGATGACTGCTGCTTTGTAAAATAGTTTAAGGTCTGGGACTGCAAGACCCACATCATTTGTGTTTTTTTTTTTCATTATTTCCCTGGATATCCTTGATCTTTTGTTATTCCAAATGAATTTTGCTATGGTTTTTTCTAAATCAGTAAAGAAAGTTTTTGGGACTTCAATGGGTATGGCACTAAATAGATAGATAAGTTTGGGTAGGATGGTCATTTTTATTATATTGGCTCATCCTATCCATGAGTAGTTAATGTTTTTCCAATTGCTCAAGTCTAGTTTTAGTTGTGTGGAGAGTGTTTTGTAGTTGTGTTCATATAGTTCCTGTGTTTGTCTCGGGAGATAGATTCCAAGGTATTTTATTTCGTCTAAGGGAATTTTGAAAGGGATCTCTTTCTAGTTTTTGCTGCTGAGTTGTGTTGGAGATATATAGAAATGCTGATGACTTATGTGGGTTTATTTTGTATCCTGCAACTTTGCTAAAGTTGTTGATTATTTCAATTAGCTTTTTGGTTGAATCTCTAGGATTCTTTAAGTACACCATCATGTCATCTGCAAAGAGTGATAACTTGGTCTCCTCCTTGCCTATTTTGATGCCTTCAATTTCTTTTTCTTCTCTAATTGCTACTGCTAGTCTTTCTAGTACAATGTCAAATAGTAGAGGTGATAATGGGCATTCTTGTTTCACTACTGATCTTATTGGGAATGCATCTAGTTTATCCCCATTGCAGATGATATTAGCTGATGGTTTTAGATATATACTGTTGTTTATTATTTTTAGGAATGACCCTTCTATTCCTATGCTTTCTAATGTTTTTAATAGGAATGGGTGTTGTATTTTATCAAAGGCCTTTTCTGCGTCTATTGAGATAATCATGTGGTTCTTGTTGGTTTGCTTGTTGATGTGGTCAATTATGTGTATGGTTTTCCTAATATTGAACCATCCCTGGTATAAATCCTACTTGATCATGGTGCATGACCCTTCTGATCACTTGCTGAAGTCTTTTTGCTAGTATCCTATTTAAGATTTTTGCATCTATATTCATTAGGGAGATTGGTCTATAGTTTTCTTTCTCTGTTTTTGACGCGCCTGGTTTTGGAATCAGTACCATGTTTGTGTCATAAAAGGAGTTCGGTAGAACTCCCTCTGCTTATTATGACAAATAGTTTGTATAGTATTGCAATTAACTGTTCTCTGAATGTTTGATAGAATTCGCTGGTGAATCCATCAGGCCCTGGGGATTTTTTCTTAGGAAGTTCTTTGATGGCTTGTTGCATTTCATTTTCTGATATGGGATTATTTAAGAATTCTATTTCTTCTTATGTTAATCTAGGCAGTTTGTATTTTTGTATATATTCATCCATAACACCTAAATTGGTGTATTTATTGCCATGTAATTGGGCAAAGTAATTTTTAATGATTGCCTTAATTTCCTCTTCATCAGAGGTGATATCCCCCTTTTCATCTTTGATGCTGTTAATTTGCTTTCCTTCCTTTTTTTAATTAAATTGACCAGTACTTTGTCTATTTTGTTTGTTTTTTCAAAGTCCCAGCTTCTTGTCTTATTTATTAAATCAATAGTTCTATCTCTTTCGATTTTATTAATTTCTCCCTTAATTTTTAGGATTTCTAGTTTGATTTTCAGCTGGGGGTTTTTAATTTGGTCACTTTCGAGTTTTTTTATTTGCATTTCCAATTGATTGATCTCTGCTCTCCCTAGTTTGTTAATATATGCACTCAGGGATATGAATTTACCTCTCATTACTGCTTTGGCTGCATCCCAAAAGTTTTGAAAGGATGTCTCGCCATTGTCATTTTCCTCGATGAAATTATTAATTGTTTCTATGATTTCTGCTCTAACTAAACAATTTTGGAGTATCATATTGTTTAATTTCCAATTAGTTTTTGATTTGGTTTTCCATGTACCATTACTGATCATTATTTTTATTGTCTTGTGATCTGAAAAGGCTGCATTTATTATTTCTGCTTTTCTGCATTTGTGTGCCATGTTTCTGTGACCTAATGTATGGTCAATCTTTGTGAATGTGCCATGTGGTGCTCAGAAGAAGGTGTATTACTTTTTATCCCTATTTATTTTTCTCCATATGTCTATTAATTCTAATTTTTCTAAGACTTCATTCACTTCTTTCACCTCTTTCTTATTTATTTTTTATTTCATTTATCTAAATTTGATAATGGTTAGTTCAAGTCTTCGACTAATATGGTTTTACTGTGTATTTCTTCCTTCAATTCTCCTAGTTTCTCCATTAGACATTTAGGTGCTATATTATTTGGTGCATACTAGTTGATTAATGATATTTCCTCATTATCTAAAGTCCCTTTTAACAAAATATAATTATCTTCCCTATTCCTTTTGATCAGGTCTATTTTTGCTTTGGCTTTATCAGATATCATGATTGCCACTCCTGCCTTCTTTCTGTCAGTTGAGGCCCAGAAGGTCTTACTCCATCCTTTAATTCTGACCTTGTGGGTGTCAACCCGCCTCATGTGTGTTTCTTGAAGACAACATATGGTAGGGTTTTGGATTCTAATCCATTCAGCTATTCATCTACATTTTATGGGTGAGTTCATCCCATTCACGTTCAAAGTTATGACTGTCACTTGTGGACTCCCTGGCATTTTGATATCCTTCCCTAATTCTAACCTTTCTTCTTTAGCTCTACCTTTTAGTCCAGTGATTTACTTTAAATCAGTCCCCCTTTCTAGTCCCTGCCTTTTTTGTGTTCCCTTCCCCCCTCTTCTTCCCTCCCTTTTTTGTGTTCCCTCCCCCCAACCCCCCTTGGTTTTCCCTTTTCCCTTCCCTTGTTGGGTAAGATAGAAGATCCCAATGGATCTGGATGTTCTTCCCTCTCAGAGTTGATTTCCCTGAGAGTAAGGTTTAAGCAAAAACTCTCTTCCTCTCCTTCTTATAGGAGTTTTCTTCCCCTCCCCTTCCTGTGTAAATCTTTGTGTGAGAAAGATTATTCTATTTGGTCTTTCTTTTCCCCCTATTTACACATTACATTTCCCCCACATGTTAGTTTACATAGATTGATATAAATGTAGTCCTTATAGAAGAGAGTTTGAGTAAAAGAAAAAGATAACATTTTTCTCCTTTTCCCTTTCCTTCATATTTACCTTTTCAGGTATTCCATGCTTTTTGTTTTTTGATATCAAACTTTACACAGAGCTCTGGTCTTTTCTTTGCAAAAACTTGGAAATCTTCTATTTTGTTGAATGCCCATACTTTCCCTTGGAAGTATATAGTCAGTTTTGATGGATAGCTGATTTTTGGTTGAAGACCCAGCTCTCTTGCCTTTCTGAAAATCATGTTCCATGCCTTATGGTCATTCAGAGTGGAACTTGCAAGGTCTTGTGTGACCCTGATTGGCATTCCTTTATATCTAAATTGTCATTTTCTGGCTTCTTGTAAGATGTTTTTTTTTTCCTTGAAAGCTTTGGAATTAGGCAATTACATTTCTGGGAGTTGTCTTTTGGGGATTTAAGGTAGAGGGTGTTCTGTGAGCTCTGTCAGTGGCTGTATTGCCCTCTTGTTCTAGGATCTCTGGGCAATTTTCTTTGATTATATCTTGTATTACAATGTTGAGTTTGCTGTTTATTTCTGGATTTTCTGGTAGTCCAATTTTTCTTAAATTGGCTCTTCTCCCTCTATTTTCCAAGTCTATGACCTTGTCAGTGAGATATTTTATGTTCTCTTCTAATTTCTTGGTCTTTTGGCTTTGCTTTATTAGTTGTTGGTCATTGTCTTCGAGTTGCCTAATTCTGACCATTAAAGCCTGGTTTTCCTTTTCACTTTGGTCAAAAGGGTTTTGTAGATGCGTGAATTTCTTTTGCATTATTTCCCACTTTTCCTCCCAGTGGGCTTCCATCTGTTTGATCCTTTCTGAATCAAATTCTTCATGGGTTTCTGGAGAGTTTCCATTTCCTTTGGAAGGTTTCTGAGCATTTGCTTGTGTTTCCTCTTCTGTCTCCTCTGTATTTTGTATTTTTGCTCCATGAAATGTGTCCAAAGTTGCCCCCTTCTTCTTGTTTTTCTTGGAATTTTGGGGCTTTTGTGCTTCTGTGGAGTTTGCCATCTCTACCTGAATGGGGACGACTAGCTTTTCTTATCTCTGTCTGGTGTTCAGAGGTTTTAGCCCCAGGCAGATTGTCTGTTCTATGCCTTTGTTGTTCTGTCTTCCAGGGGAAGCCAGGAATTGCTGGTGTTTCCGTGTTACTGCCCTCCTCAGTTCCCTCCCGATGCTTCTCCTTTGCCTTACTTCCACACTCTGAGCCTGGCTTGGCCCTTTCCGCGGGGTGTTTGTTTCTGTGCCTTAGCCGGCCAAAAGAGCCAGCACTCTGAGGGGGGAGGGGCCTTGGCTTCCTAGAGCTCCGAGGGCTCCTGATAGAATTAGCTTTCCCTGGGTTGAACTGAGTATGCCTTAGGCAGGGACCTTCCATGAGACTCTCCAGCCAAGGGGTTACAAGCTCCCCTAGTCTCTCTCTGTTTCCCTGCTCTCTGTGTTTGGTGCCCTCTCGTCTGAGTCAGGTTGTTTTCAGGAAGCCGTCTTCAGAATAGTTGGCCCTGAGGTTCTGAGGTTCCCTCTGCTGCCTTGTACTCGGCATTCTGGGTTGGGGGGGATGGGTCCTGGGACCTTCCTTCTGCCTACCCCTTAGGCCCAAGTGATCTCAGGTGCTGGCTTTTGGGGGGGGCATACCTTCTGATCCAAGTCCAGGAGGAGGATTCCCGGGGTCTATGCTGTTGTTAATTTTGAATTTCGTTGCCCTAGGAGCATATAGTTTGAGTTAGGTAGGGAAGGGTTTCCAGAGATCTGAACTTTAGCTTTCTCTAAGCCGCCATCTTGACCAGAAGTCCTTTTCAAAGTGTTTTAAAGAAATTAAAACTCAAATTTGTTCATTTTACATGTGGATATTGCAATATTTTGATTTTTTCATTCTTTCCTTATTGCCTTTTAAAGAATCCCCTGTCCAGAATAAACCTATATTATTATTATTAGATAGTATCCATCATTAAAAAGAAATAAGTGCAATGTTGTTCTAAGCCATTAAAATGAAAATGTTAGATTTTTGGAGAATTGAAAATCTTTAGGGCAAAGATGAAATAAATAGAGTAATGTATACTTATCTTATGAGCCAAACAAGTGAATAACATTTCATCACATATTATCTGCTTCATTTAGCTCGCAATAGCTTAATAGATAATATTCAGAACACTATGCTTGGGTGAACATAGCATTTGTTGTCCTAAAACATTTACCAAAACAAGTTGGAAATTTTATGAGTGATATTTACATTAATGTTGAATCAAAAGGGGCTTTTGTAGCAATTTTAGAATTACTGCAGAAGAAATGCTATTTTATAGTCTATATTATAAAAAGGAAACAAAATCGTTTCATTACATATTCAAATATATACATAATTTTAATATGTATTAAAAATCTTGACTTCAAAATTCTCTCTCTACCTATTGCTTCTCCTCCATCCCTTGAGAAGGCAAGTAATATGGTATTGATTATACCTATGAAATCTTTCAAAAGATATTTCAATATTAGCTATGTTGCAAAACAAAAAGGAAAGGAAAAGGCTAAAAAATAATAAAAGTGTCAATCTACATTCAGAGTTCCTCAGTTCTTTCTCTGGAGGTGGAAAATATTTTTCAGCATTGGTCTTTTGTAATTGTCTTGGATTATTGTCTTAATCAGAGTGGCTAAGTCTTTCACATTTGATCATTCTTACAATATTGCTGATACTGTGTACAGTATTCTCCTGGTCATACTTGTTTCACTTTACATTCAGCTCATAGAATTCCTAGGTTTATCTGAAACCATGCTAAGTATAAATTCTTATGGATCTATAGTATTCTGTCAAAATCATACTTACAGCTTCTTCAGCCTTTCTCCAACTGATTGGCATCCCCTCAATTTTCAGTTCTTTGCCACCACAAAGAGTTGTTTTAAATATCTATTCAAAACAAATATTTTTCCTGTATTTTTAGATCTCATGGGATACAGACCTAATGGTTATATTGAATAGTTTCAGAATATGCACAATTTTCCCACACGTTTATTAATTTATTGCTCTGTTTATATAAAAATTCCCAACTATCACTTTTTTTAGGCCTGGCTCTCAAACTACTGAGCAACCCAGATGCCCTCAAAGCAGAAACATTGCTGTTTCTACCTCATTTTGAACTGGTGACCTTTTGATTGTGAGGCAAACATGATAAACCACTACACTACAAAAACCAGCTTTCATATATTAAAGAAATTAACCTGTTCATCATTTCTTATATCACAGTAATATTCCATCACAATCATATGCCATCACTTTTTCAGTAATTCTCTAGCTGATGGACATCCCCTCAATTTACAGTTCTTTGCCATCACAAAGAGAACTGATATAAACATCTTAGAACATATAGGCTCTTTCCCTTTTTCCCTGATTACCATGGGATGAAACCTCCTCAATGGTATTTCTTGATCTAAGGGCATATAGTTTCATAACTCTCTGGGTATAATTTCAGATTGATCTCCAGAATGGTTGGATTAGTTTATACACAATTCCATAAACAGTGAATTAGTGTCCCTATTTTTCCATATCCCTTGCAACATTTGTCATTTTGCCTTTTTATCATTTTAACCAATTTGATAGGTTTGAGATGATGTGAGATCCTAGAACTTTAGCTGCATGACTGGGTAACTGGGAAATCTGACCACCCATTCACTTTGTTATATAACAGAAAATATTTTTTTCAGACACCTCCTCCAGGGACATTGCCATATCCTATTGTGCCTGGGAATGTCCTTACTGATTTGGGGTATAAGTCCTATGAGACCTGGGGGGTGGAGCTTGCTAACACTGAGAACAACTTTATCAGTATACTCTCTAAAAGACAAATGTTAACATCTGATTCTGTTATTCATGCTTCTATTTACCCCTCCCTATACATGAAGGCCTCTTGGGTAATAGGATGGTACAAGGATCCATATGTCTGCTGGCTGTTCTGAATTGCCCATCACCCATGTGTTAGTTACTTATAACAAACTTTCTTTTTTTATTCTCCATACCCACTACTCTGGCCTCCTTCTCCAAGATCACTTTGATTTTATACTGTGGAGGAATTTATTCTTTTGAGTCCTTACTGTCATTGAAAAGATGATATTTCAGAAATGTTTTGATTTGCATTTCTTTAATCAATAATGATTTAGAGCATTTTTATATGGCTATAAAAAGGTTTGACTTCTTTATCCATAATCCATTCATATCTTTTGACCTTTGGTCCATTGGGGGATGGCTTATTCTTATAAATTTGAAAATTCTCTCTCTATTTTAGATATGAGACTTCTGTCTGAGAAACTACCTATAATTTTCCCCAAATTTTATGTTTTCCTTCTAATCTTAGCTCTATCTGTTTCATTTTTATACAAATTTTTAATTTAAAAAAGTCAAAATCATCCATTTTATATCACACAATACTCTGTTTTTTGGTTTTGGTTTTGTTTTTTCATAAATTGCTCTCCTAACAATAAATCTGACAGATTATATATCCATTGCTTTTCTCTTCTGATTATGATATCTCCCTTTATGTTGAGGTGATAGGTGCATTTTGATCTTATCTTGCTAAATTCTGTTAAGATTTTACAATAAACTTAGTTTCTTCAAAACTGTTTTCTAATTTTCTGAACAATTTTCCAAATAATTAATTTTTACCCAAAAGCTTGAATATTTACTTTTATTTTATAAAACTAGGTTACAAGAGTATTTTACTACTTTTTTTGTATTTATGTTCTATTCAACTAATCTACTTTTTTATTGCTTAGTCAATATCAGATAGTTTTGATAATTACTGCTTTATAATATAGTTCAAAAACTAGTACTACTAAACTTCATTCCTTTATATTTTGTTTATTGGTTCCTTTAATATTCTTGATCTATTTTCCAAATGAAATTTTAAATTATTTTTTCTAGTTCACTAAAATAATTTTTGATTAACTTAATTGGGATGGTATTAAATAAGTAGATTAGTCTAGATATTTATATATGTATATTTATAAGTATATATAGTAATTATATATAGTATTTATATAGTATATATATATAGTAATTATAACTACATTGGATCTATCTACTATAAAAAATGAAAGTAAAATTATTAAATGTAACATTAATAAAATATTGTGGTAATCATTATAAAATTAACTCTCAAGTCAGGAGTCTGATAGTATCTCTTAACAATGTAATTTTAAAATTAAAATGAAGATATAGGGAAAAAAGGAAAATGTAGGAAGGGGACAGAAAATCTCACCTATGTTGAAAAAATACCCTAAGCAAAAATCCAAAGCCTGCCAAGCCATTTAGCCTGCAAAGCCCTTGCGTACAACCTCGAGTGAGAGAGAAAGAGTGTCCTGCACCACAACTTTTATTCTTCTGTGCCCCTATGTTCTGCAACATACACATGCAAAAATGTGATGCAGGGTAGGACAACCTTATAGAGTGGAGAGCTGGAGGAGTGGAATCTATCTACACATCCCCCCCTATGATTCTATTGGGAGATGAGCATGTTGAAATGTCCCATATCTATTTTCCTAGTCTCCACAATGAATCATTACAAATAAATAGCTTATTATCTATATCTTACAAAAGGTGCATTCAATATTGCACTATCTAATGGGAAATTACAATAATTGGAGATACAAGAGAAATAAAAGAAAAATAACAAAATTAGTGATTGGTAGATCCATTGACAAAAAGTCAATTAAGAGGCAATCCCCTTTGGCATAAAAGTTTACAACAAAAATAAATGCATTCAACCCCCTTCAGTTCAATTTACTACATCCCAAAGTTCACTCTAGATCTCTTAATGCAGTGTATGATTTCTGCAGGCTTCCCCATTGTACCTTCTCCAAACAGTTCACTTTCTCAATGTGGGGAGTTAGCAAGCTTCTTTTGCAATCCTGCAAACAAGAAAAAAAATAATCTTGAATTTATTACAATTAAAAATCACCCTGAGGAGGGTGTTGACCAAAATCAGAATCACATGGGGTACATGACTGAATTGACTCAAATTTGGGGGACAAAAATCTCGAAATCTATGTATATAAAATTCTAAGTAATCAGAAATAAGCCCATAGCATAGCAGATCCTTGAATTAGGGACCAATTAAAGTGATTTATGTCCTGCAAGCCTATAGGACAATTTTAACAATGTAGAACTTACCCATTGATAGCCAGGACTACAGAAAATTACTACACCATAAAAGAAAGAAAAGGGACTAGATTTTGAAGCAAAAACAGAAATATGATTCCCTGGTCTGATTTTACCTTCACTCTCAGGGAGAAGGGAGTCAAAATGGCAGCCAAACTGCCGTACTTGTGGGAAATCTGACATTGGGAAATCTTGTATCTGATATTGTCAAACAGCCCCTTCCAGGAATCTCAAAACAAGTCCTTTGTCTTGGTGCAGATTCTCATCAATCCCACTGGGATTGGTTGGTCTCGACCTTGTGCTTCTCAGCAATGTACATTGGCTTTTTTGTGATTCCTTCTTCTGAAATCAGACATAATTATTAGTCAAAAATTCCATAACACTTAACAATTAATGGCATGTTTCTATAGTCAAAAGCTTTTGGGTATTCAGTGATATTAGGGCTAAAACAAAACAAAACAGCTACTCCCATAGTTCTTTCCCTGGATGTGGATAGCATTCTTTCTTATAAGTCCCTTTCAATTATCCTGGATCATAGCATTACTTCTAGTAGAAAAATTTATTACTTAATGTATTAGTTTCTTTGTACAATGTTCTCCTGGTTCTGCTCCTTTTGCTCTACATCAAGTCCTGGATATCATTCCAGTTAACATGGAATGCCTCCAGTTCATCATTCCTTTCAGCACAATAGTATTCCATCACATCAGATACCAGAATTTGTTCAGCCATTCCTCAATGGATGGATACTTCCCCATTTTCCAATTTTTTCCCCACTACAAAAAGCAGGGTTATAAATATTTTTGTACATGTCTTTTTCCTTATTATCTCTTTGGAGTACAAACTCAGCAGTAGTATTGCTGGATCAAAGGGCAGGCAATCTTTTAAAGCCCTTTGAGCATAGTTCCACATTGCCCTCCAAAATGGTTGAGCCAAGTACCTTTTCTAGTCACAAACACCAACTAGGAACTGCAGGTGTGCCCACAAAGAGGTCTCTTCATGCCCTTTTTGGCACACATGCCATTGGTTCACCATCACTGCCCTATATTATTTAAATCACAAATCCTTTCTTTATCACTCATTTTTTCTCTATTACAAGAATTAGAGAAAAGTATACTCCACGACACTTGAGAACAGAAGAAAATATCTGTTACAGTTTCTGTAAGGAGCTGAATTAATTAGCAAGAAGTGAAGCATTGCTTCTATTCAGTGAAAGCCCTGATGAGATTAGAAATCTTCCCTTCCTCCTTCCCACTACTACTATTTTAGATTCATTATAAAAAACCTTTTGGTTCTAGTCATTCACCTTGTTTGAAATCCACCTAACTATACAATCTAACTCAACTCTTCCCATCTTTTCTAAAAGGTTAATATGGGTGTTCCTTTTTTTCCAAATGTTTTCCTAAAATTCAGACAAAATCTCAGGACCTACTTGTCTCAAATAACAACATAAAGAATTGGGTTTATTTTAACGTGATCTGTTTTTATTATGACATCTCTAAATACTCATGAATTATTTTCTCCCTCCCCCTGCCCCCAGGGATCTGTCACCCTAATTGACCTATAGATTGCTGATTCCACTTTTTTTTCTTTTTGTAAACTGAGATATTTATTATTTTTTAGTCCCTTGGTATTTCTACTATTCTCAACAATTAAAAAAATAAACACTGCAAGAAGCTCAATAATCACATCTGTCAGTTGCAGAATTAGTTGGTATTTTTATTTATCTAGAGATATAATTTATTTGAACCTGTTGTTTTTAACTTATTGAGTGAAACCAAGTATTATCCTCTTCTCCAAAGTACCATTACTGTCTCTTCATTTACTTTGGGTTTTATATTCCTTGGGGGAGAGGGGTAGTTCTATCCTTTTCAGCAAAAAAATTCATTCTCATTAGTAGATAAATAAAAGTTAAATGAAGAGCAAACATATGACCCCTAATTTTTGTTCATCTTTCAATATCAAAGTTCCTTAGGATCTTTCCTTTGACATTTATTTTCCCCAAAATATTTGGGGGTGAAAGGAAAGGGGGAGGGCTCCTAAACATTCATAAACATCTCTGTTCATTTGACATTCTATCCATTCAAGATCAATCAACTCGTTTGTAATAATCTTCTTGGCTATATTACCTTTCATGTTCTATATGTTTTTTTTTTTATCTAAGTTGATCCAAATACTTGAAATATTTGAAACAAATCATTTTTTTTTCTACAAGACAATAGAATAGAGTGGATGTCCATTGATTGGGGAATGGCTAAACAAATTGTGGTATATAAATGTAATAAAAATTATTGTGGATTAAGAACTAAGCAGGAAGAATACAGAGAAACATAAAATGTATATGAACTAGTCATCATAAAGCAAAGTCAAGAAAACAATGTATGTATTTATAACTGCCACAATGCAAATAGAATTACAACCTCAAAACAATGAAAACAGAATGCTATATAAATCATCAAGTGTGACATAGGCTGGCACTAGAGAAAAAGTGCCAAGCTGAATAGTATGTGGAATTGATCACCTCGACAGGGTAGGGGCCTGAGGAGTGGATTCCAGAGGAGGAAAAGACTCTGGCGAGGAGAGCAGTGAGGGTCTCTCTCAGTCTCTGTCTTGAGACTTCAAAGAGAGAAGATGTATAAAGACTTTCTCCTGAGGGTTACCCATTTTTCCTGCTGGTAACTGGAAATCTTTCCCCCAAACACTTCCCAGTTGAAGGGACTTCTGAAGAGAAACCTGAGCAGACTTTACCTCAGCTCCTTTTGCCAGGGGTGAGTCCATCTGACTTTCTCTCAGAGAGGCTCAGGCTGCCAAGGCCCGAGTTCCCCCCAAACTTGAGGAGGGATGAAAAGGGTTAGAGACAGGGACCCCCTTTTCCCACATTTACTTTTCCCATTCTTCCCTGCCCATTTATTGCTTTTGTATTACCTGATTGAGTTAACATTAAGTTATCTGTTCCCCAACCTGATAGTGAGTGAGATCAAGAGGAGACCTTTTTGGTCTTGAGTAGTGGAGGGGGAACAAGAAGCACAAAAGTGAATTGGGGAGAGCAGCTTTAGCTAAGGATGGAAGGCAGAAGGGGAAAATCTGCAAACCCCTTCTCCTCTCTGAGCCAACCCATTACATCTGCTGTCTCCTCTGACCCCCACTTTGAGAAGGGGGTTCTTCTCTCTTTCCCCTTCTCATACGAAATATCCAAGCCTTCCTTCAGGGTATAAAACTTCCTCTTTTATCTTTTTTATAGACACAATAACAGAATCGATCCCAAAGAAGAGATATGATATAACATCTCAGCCTATTCCTTTTGTAGAGGTGGGATCAATTGTTTGAAAGATTACCTATTATGTTAATAATTTTCATTGTTTAATAAGGTTTATACATTTTTTTTCTCTTCTTCCCTACGGAGAAGAAGATGTTTTACTAAGATATTACCTGCCTTTTGGGGGGAAGAAGGAGAGTTGCGAGGGGAAAAAAGAATAAGATAAAGTAATCTGGACATAACTAATGTGAAAATTGGTTTTCTTGGATAAACATATCTATTATAATTTATAACATATTTATAATAAATCATATGAATTATATTATTATTCTGTCACCTATTATATTGTTATATCTAAAAATAAAAATAAATATTGCAAAAAAAATAAAAGAACTTTTTGATAAGGGAGAAGGAAGGATAGGAGCAGAAGTCAAGGTGATATAAAACAAAAAATACATATTATTGATCAATAGCAATTGACTATTATCTGCAAATGTCTATGAGAATAATTTTCCCTTTTCTTCTACATCAAAATTACTTTTTCAAAATGTATTTCCTTACACCTATACATCTCTATTGATGTAACTTCTTGAGAATTTTAAATCTATGTATTCTGTCTATGCTTACTCTGAATTATTTAAAATCATATATACAAAACATGTCAGACCATGTTTGGCTTTACTCTCTTTCTCTACCCCTTCCTCTATTATCTGGAAGATGAAATTGTCAACTTTCCCCAAAGCTTATACTCAATCCTGCTTCAGCAACCAATTTATTTTTATTTGTCAGAAACATATCCATAATTCTAAATGCTCTTGGTATTTCCTTTACCTTTTGAAAAATTCAGTCATCATTGAGACAACTCAAGAATTATTCTTTACCTTTCTTTGGACAGACAGATACCTCCAGAAGACATGTGGGCATTTGAAGTTGGCCATCTCCAATATGTTTCATCAGTTTTGTGATTAATTATCTGAATTCTTCATTGATGTCTTTATTCTTACCAGTTCTTCTGTAGTGCACTCTATGTTATCGATCCTATATTCCTCCTTTGGAATACCCTAAATATCTTCTACCATACTTCTTATTCAGTTTTTTGGATTTCTTCACATATTTACAATTTAATATACATCCATAATCTTTAAACTACCTAATCTATTGTGTTTCTTTTTATTGCTTTTCAAGAAGAACTTTGTTATCTTGTGTGTGCATTTTAAATTTACTTTTACAATTACTTGCTGTTCCTTCCACTTTCCCTCTCCCAATTGAAATTATGATAAAATTAAACATAAAACCTTGATAACAAATATGTATAGTCCAGAAAAATAAATTCAACAATATTTAGGGACAGTCTATTCACAAATATTTAGAGATAGTCTATGATTTCTTCACTGTGGAAAATTCTAGTATAGACTTTCCTGCACTGACACATATTGATTATTGGCTTGCAACTTGCATTTAGAAGTTTGCCCAGGATATGTAGTGCTTAAATCAACTACGGTCAAACAACAAGAATAGGTCAGAAACAGTATTTGAACACAGAAGCTCTTGATTTTAAGGTCAGCCTTCTAGTCACTATGCTATGTTATCTTTCTTGCTATACATGCATACATGTAAAAAAGTACAAATCTAGATAGGTCTCCCTCATTGTAATATAAGTTCCATGACTACAGTGCTGTTTTCACTTTTGCATTTCCATAATTTAGAACAATGCTTGGTATATAGTAATTCCTTGATAAATGCTTGTTCATTCCGATTCTGAAAAGAAACCTGTTAAATAGTCAACCAATTAATCACATATTTTAGGTTTATCTACTACATAGGTTGACATTAAAAATATTCATTTCTTGTTAAAGTCTTCCTTCTCTGTTAGCTAGCTTTATCATATTTAAGGCATTTGAGGTTATTAGACATATTATTTCTGTAGTGGAAAAGCTGATCAGGAAACCTGGGCCAGAAGGGACAGCTTCTTCAGGAATGACAAGGCTCCACTACTTAGTTTAAAATAGAAAAATTTAAGTTGAGTGGCTGGGAGGCAGGAGCAGGTGGAATACTGCCTCTTGGAGATCAGTTTTGGGATGCTTATGCCCTCTCGAAAATAGGACTTACATGACAACAGATGGGATGATAGTGGGGTGATGAGTTATAAGACAGAGAGTAGAGGTGATGGTGGGATGATGCAGTGATGTTTTTGGGACTCTGGGACCCAAATTGGGTCATGTGGTTATGTCCTATGACTCAAAGTCAAAAGGTGTGAACTTGTCCAGTTCAGGGGATGGTTAGATATCTGAGGTTAAAAAAGATGCTTATCAGAAGGAAGCTGGGAGGTTCCTATCTGTGCTTATCAAAAATGAGGGAAGAGGATAGAGGAAGCACCTTTCTTGGAAACCCTTCTTAGCATTTAGCTTCTGTTGCTCAGGGTTAGCTCATACCCCCATATCAGTTTCCTCTTTATTACCCCTATTTCAGAGGGACAGAGAGGAGGTGTTTGTAAAGTGTGTCTTATCCACATGAACCCCACAATAATTAAGGATTGGAAATCAGTAACTGCTCATTGTTTTCTTGACAAAGAAATATCTCTCTCTAATATAGGATTCCTATATAACTTCTATGGGAATAGGTATCATGTGAATTTAAGTACAATAGTAAGTTATAGCAATTAAACATGCTCTAGCCTAGCTCGTTCCCTTAGCAACTATTGTACAATAGAATCAGATAGAACCTTATTTTTGCAATGACTATGTTTTCAAAGAGGTTTAGTATTTTGCTGCAGGGAACTACATTTTTTTCATCAGTTAAGCAAAAGCACAATGTTATTTTTAAAAAAAACAGATTTAATGTGACTTCTCCACACTCAATAACACTGTACAGTAAATGTAAAATTTCATCACTTGAAACCTGAATCACTGTAGAAGACCTTGATTTAGGATCAATTTAGCTTTAGAACCTTCACAACAATTAAAATATTCACAAATAAAATTCATTAATTATATCCAGTTGAATTTTTTATTTTTACCTGGAATTCTTTCCATGCTTATTTTAAATGCATTCATCTTTACCAGATGTGGCAAAAGACTAACTTATATTTAAACTCAGTCTTGCAAAAAAGATATTCTGACCACTCTTCCTTGTGACTGTCATACCTACAATTCCTTTGTTCATCTTTTTCTGATCTCTCTTCATTTTGGAGAAAGTGTAACAAAGTCATAACAATTGAATTAATTGAAATGAAAATCTGTTCAAATTATTTCTGGAAACTCTTAGAATATTTTAATGTAATTATTTTATATCCAGGTACAGAAAAAATGTTGAGCTATATGACCAACACATTGGAGGACTGTACACATTCTCTGATCATCACCACTTCCCAAGCCTTTCCAAAATAGGAATTATGGGCAAGAGATAAGGAAATTTCAACTGTCTCCAAAGTCTGAGACACAAAGAACACTAACTATTTAATAATCCAGTCAACTAACAGCAGAAGAAGCTAGTCCCTCATACCTAACACTATCACCCAACATCACTCCTCTACCAGCCATGGAGGGTTAGATGCCACCCTCCACTTTCCTCCCTGCACTTCAGAAAACATAAGGCAACTGTAACAAGGCTGTACAAACATTGCCAGGGTTTTGGAGGCTCCAAAGGAAAATGTGGGAGAGAAGTATTGGGCTGCCTACCAAAGTGAAAATCTAGAACAGGGGTCCCCAAACTATGGCCTGCGAGCTACCTGCAGCCCCCTGAGGCCATTTATCTGGTCTCCACCGCCCTTCCTTAAGGGGCACCTATTTCATTGGTGGTCAGTGAGAGGAGCACTGTATGTGGCAGTGCCACAAAGCGCAGTGCCACTCACATTCAGTACTAATTCCAGTGACATAATCCTTTGTGTGGCAACTTATTCTGAGAGTAACTGAACAAGAATGGGGTGCTGCACAAAGGATTATATGGCTGCACAATGGAAGATGTCAGCATGGTGAGTGGCGATCTGGGGGAGGGGATTCCGCACTGTGTATACTGCTGCCTGGTATATTGGTGGCTGTGATGGGCCTGGGCAAGGTGTGACAGGTCCATAACAGCCAGCACTGCAGCCTCTGCTATCTCAGACAGCAATATACAGTGTCACAAGCTCAGCACTGCCTACAGTACTATATACAGGCATTGGATATGCCAGAATATAGTGTCTGTGTTCAAAGAATACAATTTGCATCAACACTATGAAACTCAACATAAAACAAAAAAAAATATGATTGTTTTGTCAGACATATGACAAAAAGATAAAATATTAAAACTGAAAAATACATTGAAAACTCAGCAAAATACTTTTGTGAAGCAGAAGCAGCTAAATATTTCATAACTGCAAGCAAGTTTTCAAGTTACCAAGCTAATAGCATGCACTGGCAGACCATCCGTGGAGGGAGAACTTGTTAAAGAGTGCCTTCTTTCTGTTGTTAAAGATATGTGTCCAGAAAAGGCAGACTTATTTAGTACAGTTAGTCTTTCAGGATCTACAATTACACCAAGAAATAGGAGACAATTTGCATCAGCATTTTCAGAACTCCACAAGAAAACTTTCCTATTTTTCCTTGGCACTCGAGAACAATGATGTTCGTGATTCTGCACAACTTCTAATTTTTGTTTGTGGGACAAATGACCATTTCAAAGTCACAGAAGAGCTTGCTGCACTGAAAAGCACCAAAGGAACAAGTACAGGAGAGGATATCTATGAAAAAGTTTCCCAAACTGTGAAGGAATTGGAGTAGGATTGGGCTAAACTAGCCAGTGTGACAACTGATGGTGCTCCTAGCATAAGTGGGGTCTAAGAAAGGAGTGATTGCTCACATTAACCAAGAGATGGTCAATTGTAACCATTCTTATCCAATAGCCATATACTGCCTCATTCACCAAAAAGTACTGCTCTGTAGTAAATCACTGAAGTGGGACTCTGTTATGAAAATTGTGGTATCTTGTGTTAACTTCATTAGATCTAAGGCACTAAACCACAGACAATTTCAGGAACTTTTGTCTGAGCTAAATGTTGCTTATGAAGATGTTCTGTACCACACAGAAGTCCATTGGCTGAGTCAAGGGAGAGTTTTGAGACATTTCTATGACTTACTTCCACAGATTACAGCTTGTATGCTTTCAAAAAACAAAGAAGTACCAGAGCTCAATGATGTAGAATGGAAATGGCACCTCCCCTTTCTGACAGATGTAACAGAGCTACTCAGCAGTTTCAATGTGCAACTTCAAGGAAAAGGGAAGCTCATCTGTGATATGCAATCATATGTGAAAGCATTTGAAGTACTAGACAATGATATCCTTTCTCAAGCTGAACTGCCAAGCATTCAGATTCTATTGCAGAGAACACAACTCTGATACAACTCTGATGGTCTGGTTACTTTGTTTGAATGCCAAATGTATATTTGCCTAAAAGACTATTTTATGAAAAACTCACACCTGACAAATGTTTACAAAGGGGTGAAAAGAAGCAACACAAGGGTCTTTGAAGAAATTTTGTCTCCAGGTCTCTGAAGAAATTTTGTATGGATTGTGAGACATGAAAGACACTGGCCCAGAGACCAACATGCATAGTGTGCCCACATCAAAGAAGGCATGCTTTATGAGCAGGTACTGGTTTTATTTTTGCATTTCCATGATTGAGTACCATTCTTGGCATGTAGTAATTCCTTGATATATATTTTTCATTAATTTATTAAGAAATTGAAAAGAAATCCTTTCTGAGCCAAGCAGAATTGCAGTAGCTCAAAAAAAACATAAAATGCATAATTTAATAAATCTCCATTCCAAACATTCATGTGGGCTGTTTGTGTCTAATCTGTGGTAAAGTCTTCACAGCTCATATTGATATTATCAATCACAGTCAAATACACTATTCATTGACCCCAATATGCTGATGCCATTTTGGTCTTCTTTGAATACCAAGCACAACAACCAAACAACTCTGCCAAAGAAATGAAAAACAGAGGGAAAGGTAGCAGGATACCAGCATGTAGTATATTATTAAGTCTGAGGGAAAGGTCTTGAAGTCTAGCTGGTTCTAAGACAGATTATTCTACTTGTTTCTGGAAAAGGGGAAACAGAGCTCCTGGGTGCAAGTGAAATGCAGAAGAGCCAGAAGGGCATGAAAACGGAGAAGTAATACCATTCACAACTGGGAAAAATGATCATAGAGAGGGCACATGGTAGCAATAAATTTCTCAGTCAGGGACAAAGATTAATTCATACCATGGGATAATACTCCTATTCTCTGTGCCACCTACAAAGATATAGTATTTCTAAAAGTGAAGTAAAGGAGAAAAAAGAGGACCAAGAGGCAAATTCCATAAGGCAGTAATATGGAGACTGTTTAGAAGTAACTAAGAATAAATACCTTAGATACATTAATTTAATGAAGAATATTGAATCAAAAGAAGGAATTAAAATTATTTTATTCTATAATATTATATTATATATTACATATGTTATATTAAAAGAGAATAAAGGTCCAAAATAGACTAAAAGAAAAGAGAAATGAGTGAGAAAATGAGGGCAAATTTTTTTTTAGAAAAAAGGCAAAAAAAGAAATTTATTTTCTTTGAAAATTTTATTTAGTTAATTTAGAACATTATCCCTTGGTTACAAGAATCATATTCTTTCCCTCCCTTCCCACCCTCCACTCCTTCCCATAGCCAATGCATGATTCCATTGGGTTTTATTTGTGTCCTTGATCAGAACCTATTTCCATGTTGTTGATGTTTGCACTAGGATGATAATTTAGAGTCTATATCCCCAATCATATTCCCCTTGACCCATGTAATCGAGCAGTTGTTTTTCTTTGGTGTTTCTGTTTACACAGTTTTTCCTTTGAATGTGGAATGTGTTCTTTCTCATAAATTCCTCAGAATTGTTCTGGATCATTGCATTGCTACTACTTTTGTTTTTCTTTTCTTTTTTTTCTTTTTAATTTAAATTAATTTAGTTAGTCAATTTAGAACATTATTTCTTGGTTACAAGAATTATATTATTTCCCTCCCTTCCCTCTTCCACCCTTCCCAATCTGGATCTGCAAAGCAAAGGGGCTCAGAACTTTTGGAACACCAATCAACGGAGGAAAGGAGACAGTTCCAATGGAACCTTGGAAAAAGCAGTTAAAAGGTTCCAGCTGCCAGAGACTTTAAATCCTTCTTGGCTGTTTCTACCTGAATGTGGAAGACAGACCCCTTCATCTCCTCTCTAGCCATTGCCTTCTACCTAGAATGAGCTGAAGAGAAATTTGGTTTAGCCCAGAAGAAACTTGTCAGCAGTGCTGTTAACATCTACCCTTAGGGGAAGATAATTTTGTTTTCTGAATTTACTATATTTCAAAATCTTCAAACAACAAGATAACCATAATTTCCCTTTCCCCTCCAACCTCTTCTTACCCCTTCTCCTCAAAGAATAAAAGATCCTGGTTGTGGGATTTGGTTATTAGGGGGGAAATCTTCAACTTACCATCTGTGAGAAGAATCCTTACCCAGACAGTTGGGAAAGAAACAGGAAGTAGTTCAGGGGAGGGGCTCAAGATTCAGTTTCTTCCTTGGCTTGCTTCCTGGTGCAACTTCTCTAAAATTTCCCACCACTATAATTAATCAAGTTTCTTTATCTACTACACATGGATATCTACTACTACAATTTGTTTAGCCATTTCCCAATTGAAGGGCATCCCCTCATTTTCCAATTTTTTGCCACCACAAAGAGCGGAGCTATGAATATTCTTGTACAAGTCTTTTTCCTTATTATCTCTTTGGGGTACAAACCCAGCAGTGCTATGGCTGGATTAAATGGCAGCCAGTCTTTTAGTGCCCTTTGGGCATAGTTCCAAATTGTCCTCCAGAATGGTTGGATCAATTCACAACTCCACCAGCATTGCATTAATGTCCTAACTTTGCCACATCCCCTCCAGCATTCATTACTTTCTTTTGCTGTTATGTTAGCCAATCTGCTAGGTGTGAAGCAATACCTGTAGTATTTATAGGGAAAGAATGGTGGATATGAAGAACAGGGGATATGGAAGATTTGTAGCAGGGAATGGAGGAGTTTAAGGGAGAGAGGGAATATGGCTGCCAGTGAGGTAAAGGGGAGAGATGCCCCTTGCCGAGAGGCTATTTTTGAACAAAATGGGGTGTCCAAGAAATGAGCCACTTGTGATAGCCTGCAGGGATATCTTCTCACTGGATTGCTGCCGAAGTTGCCCCAGAGCAGATAAATACGGACCCTCCTGAGGGACAAGCCATTCCCCAGAATTTGGTTGCCCAGCATGGGTCTGATAAGGAACATTTGTAATTGGATGACTGAATTGAAGTTTAGCTCCCTTTATGCCCCAGAAAAGATAGTCCACTTATCTAACTGTGATATTCAAATAATCAGTTTGGATTGAAGAGGTATCAGGGAAAAGGGAAGAGTGATGTCCCTAAAAAAGGTTGGAGTCTTTCTCAGTCTTGGAGCTGAGGCCAGGCCTCACAGGCTGATGGAGGGTTTCTCTTATTCCTGTCTACACTATATCTATGCTAGTTTTCTTAATTTCAAAATCATATCAGTAGACAGCAAGCAACAAGAAAAGTTCTGACCTTTAGAGCTGGTCGGGCCTGTCTCTTCGGGCTGAAGAAAATAAAGGCACTCTCATCCAGAGACTTGGAAGCCCAAACTCCTTGCACTCCCAATGCCAAGAAGGAATTTCTCTAGTCACAAGACCAACTGCCACTTCCAGTTGCCCCTTCCCCCACCAAGGGTCAGTCTTGACAATTTCTTCTCTCTCTAATAGTCCCACTGTTGCTTGTTCCAACACAGTGGCACAGAAAGCACAGAACTTTTTCTAGTTTCCTTTCCACATACCTCAGAGTTGTTTTGATTTGCATCTCTCTGATTATAAGCGATCTAGAACACTTTTTCAAGTGCTTATTTATAGTTTTAATTTATTCATCTGAAAATTGCCTATTCATGTCCCTTGCCCATTTATCAATTAGAGAATGGCTTGATTTTTTTGTACAAAAAATGAAATTTAAATACTTGGAACCAAAATGAAGAGAATGGGGATTTGTTTATCTATTTTACTGAGGGCAAGGGAGTTTTAGATAACTAGATAAAAGGAAAAAGGACAAAGGTTTTAAAAAGGTAAAAAAAAATTCTAAAATTGAGAAAGGGTCAAGAGATGGAGAGGTAGGACTTGAGGGTGAGGGGAAGAGAGCAAGAGGAAAGAACTTCATTAAAGCAGATTAAGCTAAAAAACAAAAAAAGGCCAAGTATTAGTCTTTACAAAGGAAAAAGGAACAATACGAATTGTGCAAAAACTTAAAAAAAATAGAAGAGAGTTGTAATAAAACATAAACTTATGTTTTATCACTTTATATGTGAGTTGACTAAACAGTCCAATAAAATAAAAAAGATAGAACAATTGGATAAGAAAAGAAAACCTCATAATTTATTGCTTAAAAGGACAAATTTTTTAAAAGATTAAAAATTAATGTCTCAAATGAGGTTGATTATGGTTCAGGTGAATCAAAAAAAATTCTATCCATCAAAGGAAAAAGGAAACACACACACACACACACACACACACACACACACACACACTCATACATACACACATACATAAAGAGAACAAAGAAACTGCATTAAGTTGAAAGGAAACAAAGACAACACAACAATATTAATATAGACATAGAAGACATAGATAGTAGCATATTAGTGACAGATTTTAATGTTCCACTCTCTATATGAATGATGAAAAAATGTAAATATTCATGCATAAGTATATACATGTATACATATGCAGATATACATATATTTATTTGTATATATACACACATATATAATTGAACCAATCACTAAAGAATCTAGAGCTAAAGGGCATATGGAATCTTGTAAATATCTCTTAAAGAATGTTTGTAATTGCTAGCAACACACAGAATTTTTACAACAACTAAGTATTCCTTATGTCCTAGAAGAAGTGCTAATAAACATAAAAAGGCAGAAATAGTAAATAAATCCTCTACCAACAATAACTCAAAAATAGTTATGAGCTTGAGCTTGACAAACAAAAAATACTGAACAAAATGGAAAGGTAACAATGAGCTCATAAATGAGTGGCTCAAAGAATAAATCATAGAAACAAAAAATAATTATATGATTGAAAATGATAATAATGAAATAACATTAAAAATCTGAGAGATCATTAATGTAATCCTCAAGGGAACCATATTTTAAAAATATCTACTAGTAGAAAAAGAGGGAAGACAAATGAAATGAATATTTAAAATTAGAAAGTTAACATATAAAGAAACTTAAGATTTACACATAAAAAGAGACATGAATATTGGAGGGAAAGTACACTATTAATATATACATAATAGTGGCAAATTAGACTAAAAACTGGTTCTTTTTTCTAGTTGTTTCTCCCATTGTATCAAAGTCCTCTCCCAGGTAGCCCAGTCCTTGGCCAAGCCTTTCCCTTTTATATCCATTGTAAAGCATCAGCCTCTACCTGATGATCTTATTTTGTACTTCTCATTTCCTTGTAGCAATGGTAATGCCAATCAATCATACTTCCCTGTTCTTAGTTCCCCAAATGGTATATAAGTTCCCCATGCTCTACTGTTCTTCACAGAATCTTCTGTCTGATTCATCCTCCTAGAGATACTGTCCCCAGAGCCCCAGGTTTTTGACTCTGTAGTATTTGGAGCTTGGCTCTGTGTAGTGAAACTATCTCTTTCCTGATTAAATACTTGGTTTTTCTGATTACTTTAGTATTTCTGTGTTTTTTCCAAGTTGACATAGGGAATAGGATACAATAGACTAGGACAGAAAAATAAAGGAGAGCACTTGTAGAAAATGAAATCACAACAGAACCAGGTGGAAAAATGAATTGTAAAAATTTACATTGAAGTTATATAACAAAACTAATGGTATAAGAGAATTAGATTATATTTTGGAATAACGAGTTTCACCTTTTTTTTTAAATCAATTATATGTAAAAAAAATCTAACATTTTTTAAAATTTTGAGTTCTAAATTCTCTTTGCCAATCTACCTAATTAATACATTTATTTTTACCCCAAAAGGATTATATTCATTTTTGCTGAGTATGTTATTCTTTGTTTTAATACTAGTTCCTTTACCTTCTTGATTATAATTCCAAGATCCACAATCCTTGGTTACCAAATCTTGGGTGAATCTGACAGTAGTTCTGCAATATTTGAACTGTTTCTTTTTGACCATTTTCAATATTTTCTCCTTGACATGGGAACTCAACAATTCCTAGGAGTTTTCACTTTAGGTTCTCTTTCAGGAAGTGATCAGCTGGTTCTTCCAATATCCATTTTCCCTCTGGTCCAAAGATATCAGTTCAATTGTCCTTGACAATGTTTTGTGATATGTTTTCTAGGTTATTTCTTTGATCATAACATTCGGGAACATCTAATTTGATTTTGAACATCCTCCCAGAAATTTTTGACATTGTTAATTACCTTTGTAAATCTCTAATAACATTCACTCTAGTGACTATCAAAGTTGGATTAAGTATATTGTATATTAGTCTATAGTTTTCTTACTATTGGTCCATCTGGAAAGAATTTATTTTGCTAGTGATCTAACTCTAATCTAGTCTAGATCTAAGGCTAATTTAAAATTTTAAATATAAGCAATCTAACCCTGAGTTGTGAGAAATTTTTACATACTATTTTTATTTTTTTTAGAAGTATTTACTACATTTTTGATTATATGAATAACTCTATTAAGTACTAAACCTCATAATGTAGTAGCTCCATTTTTTTTTTTGGTTTGTCATCTTCTTATATTTTTGCCACCACTGCATTAATAGCATGTGGCATTTTAGGATTATATCTTTCCATAAACTTTAGGAATATAATATCATCTGTGGTTTATGTAAGAATTAATGAAGTCATGTTATGAGAAATTCATTTAGCAGAGAAGATTTGAATTTAGGTCTTCCTGATTCCCCACCAAATAGTCCAACTACTGTACCATCTAGCTGGGTAAGGGAATCTAATATAGAATACAATGTATAAGTATGTTGGTTAAATAGGTAAATGATAATGATTAAGTGATGAATATGTGCCAGTCAATGAACTAATAAGTACATATTATGTCATTAAATAAGACTTTTCCTATCTTGAAAAATTTTATATTCTAATGGAAGAAGGCCTGCAAAGGAGCATGGCAACTATACTATATAAAGTTTTGTAATAATAAGAAGAATGAGTAGGTTTAAGTAGAGTGAAAGAGAAAAATATGGGATGATAGGATTTCTTGAAATAGAAGAAAGGAATTTCAGAGTTTTGGATTATGGAGGTAAAAATCTTTCTAGGTGATAGTGAGATTCAAGGTCAGAGTATTCCTGCTGGATATAAGTGAAATAGAATGAATGCTTAAATCATAGGAAATAAGTAGGTTCATGATCTAGTAGGTTAGAGTATTTGAGGGAACAACAAATATATTCAAGTCTGCCTACACCTTCCTGTCTCAGTAATCTGGGGTCCAGTTATGTTGATTTCCTTGTTGCTCCTGCTGCAGAACACTCCAACTCCTGACTCCAGACAAGTTCACCTGATATTCTCTTTCTCTAAATCTCTTCCTCCTGTCTTTCTTTGTTTTCTTCTGCCTCACTTAAAGTCATACTTTCTCCAAAAAGATCTGCACCTGGGATCTATATCACTTCCTGCCTCTTTGAACTTAATAACTACCATTTGAGATGATCTCCAATTGTCTTGCATCTATCTTGTTTATCCATGAATATTGAATATCATCTCCTTCACTGAAACATGGCCTCCCTGAGAGCAGCAAAATTCTTCCTTCCTTCCTTCCTTCCTTCCTTCCTTCCTTCCTTCCTTCCTTCCTTCCTTCCTTCCTTCCTTCTTCCTTCCTTCCTTCCTTCCTTCCTTCCTTCCTTCCTTCCTTCCTTCCTTCCTTCCTTCCTTCCTTCCTTCCTTCCTTCCTTCCTTCCTTCTTCTTTCTTTCTCCTTCCTACCTCTTCCTTCCCTCCCTCCCTCCCTCCCTCCCTCCCTCCCTCCCTTCCTTCCTCCCTCCCTCCCTCTTTCCCTCTTCTTTCTTTCTTTCTTTCTTTCTTTCTTTCTTTCTTTCTTTCTTTCTTTCTTTCTTTCTTTCTTTCTTTCTTTCTTTCTTTCTTTCTTTCTTTCTTTCTTTCTTTCTTTCTTTCTTTCTTTCTTTCTTTCTTTCTTTCTTTCTCCCCTTTTATTTGTTTTAGATAGATGATGTTGCCTCAATAGTGACCTCCATAATTCAGCTAGAATGTCAGGGATTAACCCTCTTCCAAGCTTAAGTTCCAGGCTTAGTAATACTGGTGAATAGTAGGATTTGTTAAGGAAGAAAATTCATCTAAATTGCTCATAAATAACTAAAAGAATTTTTGCATTGTTTTGATTTGTGTATGGGTTTTTATGAGTCCTTTATGACTTCTTTATTTTTTACCTTTAGGAAGTATTACTGTACCTTACTTAGTATTACTGTATCTTGCCTTAACTTAGCCTTTTAAACATTTTTCCCCTGTTTCCTCACAGAAAAAGTGAATATTTCTCTGTGGGATGATAACAGCTGATGCTAGCCCTGCAAGTTGATTTTGTTTCATTCTCCCACATCCAGATTCACACTTCCCCCCCCCCCCCCCCTCTCTCTCTCTCTCTCTCTCTCTCTCCTCTCTCTCTCTCTCTCTCTCTCTCTCTTTCTCTCTCTTCTCTCTTTCTCTCTTTCTCTCTCTCTCTCTCTCTCTCTCTTCTTCTTCTTTCTTTCTTTCTTTCTTTCTTTCTTTCTTTTCTTTCTTTCTTTCTTTCTTTCTTTCTTTCTTTCTTTCTTTCTTTCTTTCTTTCTTTCTTTCTTTCTTTTCTTTCTTTCTTTCTTTCTTTCTTTCTTTCTTTCTTTCTTTCTTTCTTTCTTTCTTTCTTTCTTTCTTTTCTTTCTTTCTCTATTGCTTAGCATAATACCTAGGATGAAGTACACACTTAAGAAATATTTGTTGATTGACTGATTGACACAAGCATTAGGAAGAGGGATATAATGGGAGGAAGACTGAACCAGGTATTGAATGCCTGAGAAAGGGTGGCATATGATTTAATGTCCAGTAAATCACGGTAACCAGAATCTGGACAGAATGATAGACATGGATAAAGTAAATCTCAGTAGAGAAGCTGATTCATGATGGTGACAAAGTATTCTGGAAATTGCAATGAAAAACTGCATACCCTACACATATTACTTTAAATAGAGCAAAGTTTATGAGGAAATAAAGTAAGAATATTATATTTCAATTTTCATTAAGACTCCATTCCTTTGATGGTGGAAGATATCCTTATTTTTTATTATGATTATCCTTGAACTTTACCTTATTGATAATAGTTGTCATTCACATGTGTGAATTTTAGATTTACCTCCACCCCTGCTTAGACTAGCCACCAGGAATGTATATACCCCTACTTAAGGACTAAGTGTTGAGGAGGATGGTCTATGACAGACATGTGCTAGCAAGTGACAAATAAGAAACAAATGACAGACCCCCTGAGCCCTAAGTCAAGCTTAAGCTACTTTGGTACATGTGAGATACAGGAAGTGATGTAAAAAAGTGATCTATATATTTTTGTGTCACTTTATCTTTCTAGCCTCTTGGGTGGAGATGTGGCTCTGGCTCTCTCACGGAGACATGACTCTTGCCCTGTCTCTTGCTCATGGAGACATTGATCTTTGTTGGCAATGTGGGGAGTGCTGGAGGTGTTTGGCATCTTGGTTCTTGGAATCTTGGCATGAGTGTGCTAGGTGAGTGGATTTACTGATTCCTTTTTCCTTTATCTCATAAAAGCCTCTCTTAGGAGGCTTAGGAGGCTTATCCTCTTAGGAGGCCCCTCATCTTGGAGTAGACCTCGTGGCTGGAAGCTGAGCTAGTTTTCATCTTCTGAGGAGGCCTCGTGGCTGAGTTCTCTGAACTTCCCTTGGCTTAGGCTAGACCACAGAAATCTTATACCCCTTTCTCTGTCTCTTATTATTAATTCCTTCCCTTTATATTAATTAAACCACCATCAAATTCCCAAACTTATTTCCGTATTTTTATTGGGATTTGAATTAATCCCTGGCAATCACCCTAAATTTACCCCTTACACATGTGATGATTATATGTTATTGTTGTTACTTTATATAATATTGTTCTGGTCTTATTCACTTTATTTTGCATAATTTCATATGTCTTTTCAGGGTTTTTGATTGTTGTTTTTGTGGTCACTCTAAGTCAAAATTATAAAAAGCTGCCTAATCTCACCAGCACCATTTCCTCTCATCTCATTCTTTTCTAAAGGTTTGACAGTTGTGATTCTGATTACATTAGTCAAGTAAAACTGTTTTCTCCAAAGTTGCCAACAATCTCTTAATTGACAAATTTAATTAACTTTTCAAAAAATCAATTCTCATCTTTTTTAATCTCACTGTAGCATTTGACAATGTCAACAACTTGTACTCTCCTATTTATGTGTTTGTAATATTCTGTCTTCTTGTTTCTCTTCCAACTTATCTGATCCTTTTCAATCTTCTTTGATGTATTATCATCTATTTTATTTATGTCATATCACTCACTGTGAATGTAACCTAATGCTATGTCCTAGGGCCTAGAACCTTTTATTTCTTTTCTCTCTATGGTTTTTCACTTGATAACTTCATCATCTCCTTTGGGTTGCATTGTTATTCTATGCATATGACTATCAGATCTATGTGAATAGTCCTAATATTTTTTTCCTCTAGTTTCACATGGACAACTGCCAATTTGGCTTTTACCATTAGATATCCTTTGGGCATTAAAAGTTCAAAACAACTAAAATGTAACTCATTTTATTTTTTACAACATCCATCACATTTTATCTCTCTTTTTCATTCTAGGAAACCACTACTTTTTCAGTCACACAGGCTCCCCATGTCAGTGTTACCCTTGACTCCCCATTCTCATTTATCCTTCATAATTACTTACCAAACATTGGTCATAACTCAACAATATCTCTTTCATCTCCCCCCTTCTCTATATTCACACAGCCACCACTTTCCTCATCTCTTTCTTGGACTATTACAATAGATTCTTGTCTCAAATCTCTCTCTTCTACAATTTAGCATCTACTACACTGTCAAAGTAATTTTCCTCAGGTACAGATATGATCATGTCATTTCCTGACTTAAATTTTAGTGGCTCCCCAACAATTGTAGTGTTAAGCATACATTTGCTTTTGCTCTTTAGTTCTCTTCATAATGTAATATCATTCTACTCCCTTTACAACCTTATTGCATATTATGCTCCTTCACACACTCCTCACTTCATTCATAGTGTATATCTTTCTGTTCCTCCCCCATAATACTATATTGGACTAACTCTCCCACATTCCTGAACCATTCTCCCTTCTCACCACCATCTCTTATAATATCCATCAAAACTCAGTTCACATTCCAAATTCTGCAGGAGGCTAATCTCCAGTTATCATATCCAACAATAAATAGAAGATTTACTTAACCAGAGCAAAAGAGGAAATTCAGTGGGGGTATGAGTTATCCGTCATAGTCCATAGTTAATTTTCAGAATATGCATGTAGCTTTCTAGTGACTATTCTTTTGTACTTTTAAGATGGAGGAGTGAAGTCAACATCCTGAATGTTTTGTTCTCAAAGCCTACAAAATTCAAGAATGGTCTCAATGTCTTTTAAGGAAAAACTAGCCAAACTTCATGTGGAGCAGGGATGAGGATATTATTCAGATCTTGCCTTTACTTTTACACTTCACATATACGTGTAAATCTTGTCTCTCTCATTAAAACTTAGCTTTAAAAAGCCAAGGATTATGTCATTTTGTCTTTATAATCCCAGCATCAAGCATAGTGTCTGACTGATAGTAGTCTTTTAACGAATGTATTTGAATGGTTAATTTATTGTAATGCATCATAGATGTTAAAAATTATTAAATGAATGAATTATCTTTTTAGTATATATTTTTGTTACTCTGGGCAAAGTCATTTGTATCTTGGTATCTGAAGAAAAAGCATAAAAAGCCAAAAAAAAGTAATTTTTTTCATAGATGTGCTCAATTGAGTATCATGACTTCACTGCAATAGAAGATTAAAGAAAATGTGATAGACAATAGGTAATTAGTGAAAAAGGCAATCATTGACTTTCCTCCCTGTTAAATTGAAGTTGAAGTACATTTTACATTAAATATGTATGCATACAACTCTTGATGATTAAGAGACTGTATATCTAATTGTGTCCCTTCTCCGCCCCCTTGAATTCATCCCTTTCTCTTCTGCTATTTGCCTTGTGATCATTTTGTTGCCCATTTTCCTTTTTTTTTCCCCAGGTGAGCAAGGATAGAGAAAATGGAGTTAAATCCATATGCCAATTTTGCTTCCACCAATTGACTCCTGGAAAAGATGTTATAGAGCAAAAACTGTAAGATAATATGGAAAATGAAAGTATGTTTAGATTTTTCTAATTCCCTATTACTTTGGAGAAATAAGACGGCTGAAGCAACATATCTATATATCCATAATGATAGCTTTATTTTGGGCAGCTAGGTAATACTGTAGATAAAGCAATAGACCTAGAGACAGGTATTCCTGAGTTGAAATCCTGTCTCAGATATTTATTAGGCAGGTGACCCTGGACAACTCATTTAACTTCTGAACTATCTCAGTTTCCACATCTGTAAAATATGAATAAAATTGCATTTACCTCTCAAAGTTGTTGTGAAGGAAAAAAGAGAAAATATTTGTAAATCACTTGTAAAGGGTAAAATTATGGCTGAGTCTTCTATCTTCTAAAGAATGGTCTGATTAGGGTGGAATAGTTGTTGTTTTTTTGCTTTTTGTTTTCTGTGTTTTTTTTTTGTTGTTGTTGTTTGAGTACTAACTCTCTTTAATTGGAAAACTTTTTTTAAGCTTTATTGATGCTTGTTTACACCAAGTATTTCCCAATATCATCCCTCCCCAATAGAAATCACTCCCTTGTCACAAAGATAGTTAAGCAAAATTGACTGATGGTGTTTATGCAACATTTAACATCATCAGTCCCTCTCTCTCTCTAATGAAAAGGTACAAATATGTTTCATCCCACTGGAACCATTTGACTTCAGTTGCCCCTTTAGGGTTATTTTCATTTATATTATTGTAGTCATTACATATAGTTTTCCTAGCCTTCACTCTGCATTTGTTTCTATGTCTTCTCATATTTCTCCAAATTCTCCTCCATATTCATAATTATTTTACAGCTTATTAATTTTCTATCCATATGCCTGGTTTTTCAACCATTCCCTCATCAATGGACCCCTGCTTTCTCTCTAGTCTTTTATTTCCAAAACATGTATTGCTGCACATACTTTGTTATAAAAAGAAGCATTTTTTTTCTGTCGTTGAACTCCTCAGGAACCCAATAGTGGGATCAAGAGATCAAAGTATCTAAACAATTTAACAACTTGTTTATTATAATTCCAAATAATTTTCCATAATGATTGGGACCAATTTTCAACTTAAAAAGTGCATTAATGTGCCTATTTTCCCCAAACAGTTCTAATCTATTTCTTTATTTTCTCATCTTTGTCCCCTTGATGGGTATGAAATGAAAGCTCAGTTCATTTAATGCATTTTTTAGCTCATTAATTTGAGACATTTTTTCATATGATTGTTGCTAGTTTTGCAGTTCTTCTTTTGAAAACTGTTCATATCCTTTAATGACTTATCAGGGAATGAATCTTAGTCTTAGACTAAAGTAGATATATGTGTGTGAATTCTTTGTAATTCTAGGATTATCAAACTTTTATTCAAGCACTGCCAAGCCAAAAAGAACATTCTGGTCCATCATTGCCTGTTCTCCATATTATCCTATTAACCCCACTATTCCACCCCTTGTCATTTGGCTTCTATCTCTACCACAATTACACATAACATTATTTTTTTAAAGGTCACTAATAACTTTTAACTTCCAAGTTGAATAGCCTTTTCTCAGTCCCATCACTTCATTCACTCACATAACATCCAACACTGAGACATTTCGAATGACTTTGTGGGAGACATCAGCCAGCAGGAGCAGTCCTCCATCTGTCTGCCTGATGTTAGCTACATATCCTGGCCAGATTTGCAACCTATGTTGTCGTAGTATCATAGCACTTGTAGGATCATAGAAATTTCTTCCCACAAGCTTCATATCTAAAAGTTTCATCACCCCCCGGAAAACAACATTGTAGAAAGGAATACACAAGTCAGAGCTAGGTTCCAAGATCTTGGTCATCTGAATTTTGATGCTGATCTCAGTACCATCAGTCTTCCTCTCACTCTTCAACTCAACAGCCTGCTGAAGTCTAATGGGTAGATAGAGTATGGATCCATCAAAAGCAGTGACATCTCCAGTGATAGATCGATGGTCCTTCAACATGCCAAACCTCATACTTTTGCATTCTACATTGACACTGACACACAGCTTCATTCTGACAGTGTATTTTGACTAGGTTCAATCCTGAGGGTTGAGGGGTTCCTTTTGATCCTTGTTTCACAAGGGGCTCTTGTTTCTCCATTTATTCAAAAGGAATATCTGGAGCATGATCTTGATAGAGTGGGAAGGAGGATTTGGATGATGGTAGTGATGATGATGATGATAATGGTGGATTATCTGGAGATAAGAAATCACTTGGTGCTTTATATATTGCTCTGCCTACACCAATAGCTAGTCTTCCCAAAGGGACTTCCATATTCCCTCTTCCAAGTATCCTATTCCAACCAAGGGAGACTGAAGCCATCTTGCTGTCCCCAGCTGCCAACACTGAAGGGCCAGGAAAAGTTGGCTGTTTTAGAAGCTCTTCTTGGCCTTTCGAGGCCTTATTAAAACTCAAACCTTGGCCTAAAATGCCTCTACCAGAGTCCGAGTGCAGCCACTGAGCATGGAGGTTGTCTGATAGGAACTTGGGCACTAGTAGAGCGAGCAGCATGGCTGATCAACTGACAGAAGAGCAAATTGCAGAATTCAAAGAAGCCTTTTCACTATTTGACAAGGATGGAGATGGTACTATAACAACAAAGGAATTGGGAACTGTAATGAGGTCACTTGGGCAAAACCCCACTGAAGCTGAATTGTAGGATATGATTAATGAAGTAGATGCTGATGGTAATGGCATAATTGACTTTCCAGAATTTCTGACTATGATGGCAAGAAAAATGAAAGACACAGACAGTGAAGAAGAAATTAGAGAAGCATTCCGTGTGTTTGACAAGGATGGAAATGGTTATATTAGTGCAGCAGAACTTCGCCATGTGATGACAAACCTTGGAGAGAAGTTAACAGAAGAAGAGGTTGATGAAATGATCAGGGAAGCAGATATTGATGGTGATGGTCAAGTAAACTATGAAGAGTTTGTACAAATGATGACAGCAAAGTGAAGACATTGTACAGAATGTGTTAGAATTTCTTGTACAAAATTGTTTATTTGCCTTTTCTTTGTAACTTATCTGTAAAAGGTTTCCCCCCCTACTGTCAAAAGGATATGCATGTGTAGTAATTAGGACTTCATTCCTCCATGTTTTTCTTCCCCTTATCTTACTGTCATTGTCCTGAAACTTTATTTTGGAAAATTGATCAAGTAACATGTTGCATGTGGCTTACTCTGGATATATCTAAGCCCTTCTGCACATCTAAACATAGATGGAGTTGGTCAAATGAGGGAACATCTGGGTTATGCCTTTCTTTTTTTAAAGAAGTAGTTTTCTTTAGGAGCTGTCAGCATGTTCTTGTTGAAGTGTGGAGTTGTAACTCTGCATGGACTATGGACAGTCAACAATATGTACTTAAAGTTGCACTATTGCAAAACGGGTGTATTATCCAGGTATTCGTACACTATTTTTTTGTACTGCTGGTCCTGTACCAGAAAACATTTTCTTCTATTGTTACTTGCTTTTTAAACTTTGTTTAGCCAATTATTTAAAAAAAAATCTGCTTATGGTACAATTTGCCTCAAATCCATTCCAAGTTGTATATGTTTTCCAATAAAAAAATAATTACAATTAAAAAAATAAAATAAAATGCCTCTACCCAAGGTTGGTATCTCTCTTCTCAAAGGGGAGTGGGGAGCTGTTTCAAAACCCATTCTACGGAACATAGATGGTAAACCAACAGACTCGTGTTGTAATAGCTCACAACGTAGATTTGGTTCCTTTGGCCTCCCAAATGAATTGCCTTGGACTGTCTGTCCTGCTCTGCCCATAGTCCTGTCCATAAGTTTGGGAACATGTGGCCGAGATCCTGGTAGCCATAGATATGGAAGTGAATGGAAAGGAGGAGTTCCTCTGAATGGAGGTCTAATAGGATCCATTGGATGGCTGTTGAGGACATGGGTGTTGATCCTGTTTTATCTAAACACCTTTACGATTGAGAGCTTCCTGCTTCGAGCTCCCCACGGACTCTCACTCCTGGTACCGAAGAAGCCACATCTCCTCCCACTGTGGAATAGTTTTAAAATTCACACATTGTGCAAACCTTTAAGCATAAATTCCAACTATAATGTTTTTTCCATACACAATTTTTAAATACCTAGTAGCAGAGAAAAATAAAATAAATCACATTAAACTGAGAATCAGAAAACATGAGTCCAATCCCTACTTCAGTTTCAACTAGCTGGTTGTAGTAAATTTTTTCTGAGTTATATTGGCTTTGTTGTTGTTGTTGTTGTTGGTTTTTGGGGGGGAGAAGTTCTCCCTCTGTGTAGTAAGACATTTTTTTCAATATTTTCACTTTTTTTAGCTATACAAAGAAACACTTTAAATTGATTTTCTCTCTCCCTACCCACCCCCAACCAAGGTAGTAAGTAGTCGGATAAAGCCTATAATCACTTACTTACATACTTATGAATTGTTTACTGTTAGATTCAAATTAATATCCAATAACTCCAAGTATTATGTTTTATAAGATCTATTAGTAATTACTTGGAGTAGAAGAAATAAAAGAACAAAAGAAAAAAACCTAAGTGAAAACCATGTGAGTAAAATTCTCCTGCATGGTTCCAACACAACCTACCACAGCCACATTCCTAGGAAGACAAGAGCAAGGGTGGAGCTACACAAAACTTATATCTTCCCTAGTATGTTAGCTTAAATACACAAATGGTAAGCTGAAAGAGAGAATCCTGGGGTGGGAAATTCTAATTACACAATCCCCCCTGTGATTCCATTGGGAAATTAGTATGTAGAAATGTCCCAGATTTACATGCCTAGATTCCCCAATGAATAAGTACACATAACTAATATCTCTAAAGATCTTTAACTGGGGGTAGATACAATATCGCACTTTCTATAGGGAAATTACAATAAATTGGGGATAAGAGGTAAATAAAAGAAAAAGAGAACAAAACTAATGATTGCTAGGTACACTGACAAAAAGCCAATAAAGGGGCAGTCCCCTTTGGCATAAGAGTTTACATTCAAAATAAATGCATTCAACCCCTCACAATTTAATTCTCTATATTCCAAGGTTCATTCTGGATCTTGGGTACAGTGTATAGTTTCTGCAGGCATCTCCATGGTGCCTTCTCCAAACAGTTCTCTTTCTTATTTCAGGGAAGTGGCAAATTTCTTATCCCAAAATTACTCTCAAACAAGAAAAAAAAAATTATAAATCCAGAATTTTATAACAATAATACATTACATTATGATCAAAAAATATATCACACATACAATAGAAATTTTATTAAATAAATATAATGGAAGATGTTATGCTTTGATCTGCACTCAGACTCTCATAGCTCCTTCTTTAGCTGTTTATAGCATTTTCTTCAATGAGTGCCTTGTGGTTATCTTGGGAGACTTGCTTTGCTGATAATGGTTTAGTCCTTCACAGGTGATCATTACATGATGTTTCTGTTATTGTATACATTGTTGTTATGATTCTGCTTGTTACACTTTTTATCAGTTCATATAAGTCTATCCAGGTTTTCCTGAACACATTCCATTCATCATTCCTTATAGCACAATAGTATTCCATTTCAACCACATACCACAAATTGTTCATCCATTCCCCAAGTGATGAACAGCCCTTTTTGAGCATAACTTTTATGATATGATGGTCTGAAAAAATATGGATTTAATATTTCTGCTTTTCTACAATTGAAAGTGAGTGACTCTTATATAGTCAGTTTTTGTGAAGTTGCCATGTGCTGCTGAGAAAAGGAATATCACTGTTTCCATTCAGTTTTCCTCAGAGATCATCATATCAAACTTTTCTGTTTTTTTAAGATAATTTATTTTACCTATTAAATATAATAACAATTTTCCACATAAGTTTTTTGAAGTTGTAAGATCCTAATTTTCTCTTTCCCTCACTCCCTTCCACCTTCACAGAGATGATAAATAATTTGATCTGGTTACACATGTATTATCATGCAAACCTATTTCCATATTGTTCACTATTGTAATAGAATACTTATATAAAATCAAATCCCCAGAATAAAAAATAAGTAAATAAATAAACTGAAATGAAAAATAGTATGCTTTAATCTGCATTCCTGCTCCAACACTTCTTTTTCTGGAGGAATATAATGTTCTTTGACCTAAATCATTCAGAATTGTCTTATAACATTATAGTGATAAGAGTAGCTAAGTCATTCAGAGTTTATAGTCTCACAATAATTGCCAGTAGTTGTACAAGGATTTTATGGTTCTGTTCATTTCAGTTCATGTTGGTCTTTCCAGTTGTTTTTGAAATTATTCTTCTCATCATTTCTTAGAGTACAAAAGCGACTAATACCTCCATGAGGAGTTGAGTTCATCCCATTCACATTCACAGCTTTGATTACTAATCATATGTTTCTCTTCACCTCATTTCCCCCATTTACTCTTCTCTCTCTCCTTTTGATTTTCCCAGTTCACAGACGTTTTGTTTTTTATGACTTTTGGTCACCCTCCTTTTTGTTCATCCTGCCTCTTCCTTACTCTTCCTACACTCCTACTTCCTGACAGGGTAAGATAGGTTTCTATAGCTCACTAAGTGTCAGTGTTATTCCCACTTTGAGTTAGTTCTGATAAAAATAAGGCTAAAGTGTAGTCACACCCCCAATCTTCTCCACGGTATTAGCCTCTTTTGTGCCTCCAATAGAAAGATAGTTTATCCTCTTTTATTTGTCCTTTTCTTTTCTCCCCATATTTTCTTCTTTCCCATCCCTCAATTTTTTAACATCATTCCATCTTATTTAGTTTCCTTCCTTCCTTCTATGTGTATTCCTTTTTCATTTCTCTAATGGTGATAAAGTCCTTAAGTATCTTAGATACTTTAGGTATCTTGAATTCTTTAAGAATCTTGATTTTCTCAATAATCACAGATATCTTAATTATTTAAATTATCATCTTCCCAGGTATGAATGTACTCAATTCAATCTTATCAAAACTCTTAAGTTTTCACTTTCCCTTTTCATGTTTCTCTTAAGTATTGATTTGGCTCATCAAATTTTCTTTTTAGCTCTGTTTTCGGTCAGGAAAGTCTGAAATTTCTCTTCATTAAATATCAAATTTCTCCTCTGGGGCAGTGAGCTTACTTTGCAGGTTATATAATTCTAAAATCATTATAGATCATTTGGTTTTGGGAATAACAGTCCATGTTTTCTGATCCTTTAATGTAGAAGTTTTTAGGCCCTATGTAATTCCGTGACTCCATGATATTTAAAATATTTCCTTCTTCCTATTTGTAGTACTTTTTTCCATGGCCTGGAAGTTCTGTAATTTGCTTAAAATAATCCTGGGGTATTTTATTTTAAGGTCTCTTTTAGGAGATGATCAGTAGATTCTCTCTGTTTCTATTTTTTTCCTCTCATTTCAAGGATATCAGGACAGTTTTCCAAGACAATTTCTCATAATATGATGTCCAGACTTTTTTTTTTAAATCATGACTTCTAGGTATTTCATTGATTATTAGATTACCTCTCCTGGATCTATTCTCCAGGTTGGCCATTTTTCTAGTGAGATATTTTAGATTTTCTTCTATATTTCATTTTTTAAAATTTTGTTCTATTGTTTCCTGGTGTTTCATAAGTTTCTATCTGTCCAATTCTAATTTTTAGGAAGTTATTTTCTTCTCTAAGTTTCCTTTTTCATTTGGTTAATCCTACTGTTTAAAAACTTGCTTCTTTTCAGTTTTCTTTGTTTGCCTCCATTGCTATTTGCCTCCATTTTATGCATAAGAGAATTGTTTTCTTCAATATATTTTGTGCCTCTGTTTCCTTTTAGCTGCTTCTAGATTTTAGGGAGTTGATTACTTCAGTGAATTATTTATTTTTTTTTAGCTGTTAAGTTTTTTTTCTGACAATTTTCTTAATGTGTAATTTTTCAAACTTCTTTTCAAGTTCTTCCAGGGATTCTTTTGCGGCCTAACATCCTTTCACAAATTACTTGGAAGCTTCATGTTTCCTTTTCAGCATTGTTGTCCTCTTCTGAGTTTGTATTTTGTTCTTCCCAGTCACTAAAATAACTTTCTAAAGTCAGTGTTTTTTTTTGTCTTTTATTTTTCCATGTTTATTTTTCCCTCTATTAATTTATGTATCTATTGAGATTCTTCTCTGTTCCTAGGATAGAGGGTGCACTACTCCAAGGCTGCAAACTACTCTTTTCTGGGGCTTGGGATTGATGTGGCTACCTTTGTTTTTTCATGTTGTGTATGTCAAAGAGTTGGTCCTGTAGACTGGCTCTCGGGAGTTTTGCAACTTATTTTGTCCAGCTATATTCAGCATTTGGTGTTACTAGGTATTCTATTGTTTCATGGGCTGGGTTGGTATGCCAGTGAAACATGTTCCTAAAGCTTTCCTTCATTTTGAGATGATTTATTTTCTTTTTTTGTGTTGTGTGGAGGAATTAAGAAAGTAAAGCATCCTTTTCTCTGTTGACTTTGCTCCTTTGGGAGCTTTGGGTTTGGGTTATATCATTAAAATATTTCAGAAACAAAAAAGTTTTGGACATGTTGAACTTTTTGTCATTTTTGAGTCATTTTAATTGTGTTTGACTCTTCATGACTCAATTTGGGGTTTTCTTGGAAAGGATATTGGAATAGTTTGATATTTACTTCTCCAGCTCGTTTTACAAATGAGGAAACTGAAGCAAAGAAATGTAAGTAACTTTTCCAAGGCAAAATAGCCAATAAGTGTATGAAAACAGACTTTAACTCAGTTCTTCTTTATTCTATGCCTGATGCTCTATCCATTGTGTCATCTAGATGCCCCTTCATTTGAACTAAATTATGTATGAAGTCCCTTCTGCATTTTCCCTTGTACTTCAGATTGAAGTATGAAGCTGTCAGAAACTATGATTCAGTGGATTCAGGCCTTCTTGCGGTCCATTTTGAGAAGGTTTCATCTAGAGTATTCCAGGAGGGGATAAAACAAGGGATAGGATTAGATTTAGAATAGAATAAAGAAAAATCTGTGGAATATGGATCTTAGAATGAGGAGATTCACTAAGCACAGTAATGTCAGAAGCCAAGAGCTGTGGATGTGGCTAACAATCAGTTAGCTAAAAGAGCTAGAGTTCATCAAAATGTCTAAATAGATAGCCAGGCCAAAATAAGAAGTACAATTGTGTTGAGAGGGTTTGTCTAGAGGCAAGGTCTGAGATGAGATAATTAATGGTTTTATTTTATATAAATTTATAGTCTCAAAAGATTTTTTTTGGATGATTCAAAATAGAAACACCTATCCCTAATATACCAATCTTTACTTATTTATAAATTATATCCCTGTACTAAACTAATAACCAGCATTAAAGCTTATTAAAATTTGAAATTTTTTAAAATATTTCCTATCTCATTCAATATTGGCAAAAGAGAGGAGAGTGGGAGAGAATTGAGTAATAATGAAAGAAGGATGAAGATAGGACTGTGTTGATAACATGAGGAATGTTTAATGCAACCTGTCTTCCCATCCTCAAATTTGTTTTAAGTGCATTAAGGGGTGTTAGTACATGCTTAATGATATAAAAATAAGAGCATGAAAGTCATTAAACTCAGAGTGAACTAAAGGAAAAAATGTGAATCATGTGAAATGTGTGTGTGTGTGTGTTTTAATTACAGAAAAGGAAGTGAGTGAAGAATTCAAGAAATAAGGAGAGGAAAGAAACATTGAAATTGTGTCTCAAGATGTCATACAAGTAAAGTCTATCATTTAAATTTAGCTTTAGTTTAGAATACCTACATTTTTCTGACTTCTAAATTAAAATACAAGTTTTATTTCAGGAACAAAAACATGGGCATGTTTCAGTTTAATTATGTTTGCTTAAGAGAATTGTGTAGGGAAAGCTCTCCAACAGCTCCAACAGCTTCCAATGATGTATAGAAACATCTCATTTATGTGGCATTGTCCTGAAATTAGGGTTTTGTTTCATATAAGCAATATTCCCAGATAAATGAAATTTGCTTTTAAGTTACTTAGAGAATCAAATAGCTTTTATTGAATTCTTTTTCATTCTTTTTCCTTCTTTATTCTTTCCATTTCTCCTTTGTTTTCTCCTTCCTCCCTCTTACCACTCTTTCCTTTCCTTTCCTTTCCTTTCCTTTCCTTTCCTTTCCTTTCCTTTCCTTTCCTTTCCTTTCCTTCCTTTCCTTTCCTTTCCTTTCCTTTCCTTTCCTTTCCTTTCCTTTCCTTTCCTTTCCTTTCCTTCCTTTCCTTTCCTTTCCTTTCCTTTCCTTTCCTTTCCTTTCCTTTCCTTTCCTTCCCTTTCCTTCCCTTTCCTTTCCTTTCCTTTCCTTTCCTTCCCTTCCCTTTCCTTTCCATTCCTTTCCTTCCCTTCCCTTCCCTTCCCTTCCCTTCCCTTCCCTTCCCTTCCCTTCCCTTCCCTTCCCTTCCTTCCCTTCCCTTCCCTTCCCTTCCCTTCCCTTCCCTTCCCTTCCCTTCCCTTCCCTTCCCTTCCCTTCCCTTCCCTTCCCTTCCCTTCCCTTCCCTTCCCTTCCCTTCCCTTCCCTTCCCTTCCCTTTCCTTTCCTTCCCTTTCCTTTCCTTTCCTTTCCTTTCCTTTCCTTTCCTTTCCTTTCCTTTCCTTTCCTTTCCTTTCCTTTCCTTTCCTTTCCTTTCCTTTCCTTTCCTTTCCTTTCCTTTCCTTTCCTTTCCTTTCCTTTCCTTTCCTTTCCTTTCCTTTCCTTTCCTTTCCTTTCCTTTCCTTTCCTTTCCTTTCCTTTCCTTTCCTCTCCTCTCCCTTTCTCTTTCTTCCTTTCTCTTTGTTTCTTTGTTTTTGTTTGTTTGTTTGTTTGTTTGTTTGTTTGTTTGTTTGTTTGTTTGTTTGTTTCTTCTTTCTTTCTTTCTTTCTTTCTTTCTTTCTTTCTTTCTTTCTTTCTTTCTTTCTTTCTTTCTTTCTCCCCTTTTATTTGTTTTAGATAGATGATGTTGCCTCAATAGTGACCTCCATAATTCAGCTAGAATGTCAGGGACTAACCCTCTTCCAAGCTTAAGTTCCAGGCTTAGTAATACTGGTGAATAGTAGGATTTGTTAAGGAAGAAAATTTAAATTGCTTATAAATAACTAAAAGAATTTTTGCATTGTTTTGATTTGTGTATGGGTTTTTATGAGTCCTTTATGACTTCTTCATTTTTCACCTTTAGGAAGTATTACTGTACCTTACTTAGTATTACTGTATCTTGCCTCAACTTAGCCTTTTAAACATTTTTCCCCTGTTTCCTCACAGAAAAAGTGAATATTTCTCTGTGGGATGATAACAGCTGATGCTAGCCTCTGCAAGTTGATTTTGTTTCATTCTCCCACATCCAGATTCACACTTACTAACCTGTCAAATCCAAATGAGAAATGAGTGGTGTTAGCAATGTGGAGCTAGAAAACAACAATACATTTTTATCTAGATTTTGAATATGATTCGGCTTATTGGCCAAGGATACCTACAGCAAAATGTCTTGGCAATGTTTTATCTTTCCAAAATGTTAAAATATGTCAGGTGGGATGACGGTGGAATTTGGTAAGGGAGAAACATCAAACAAATAATCTGCTTGCTGTTCTATCAAACAAACTTGATATTGATATATTTTGTCAGATATTTTATTTGGGCCCTGAAATTAAAACACAAATTCAAATCTCTCCCTATTCCATGGCACTTTTCCTCATTGGTAGCTATTATGAAGCACAGCTGTCTTAGCTCCATATTATTTTAGATATTTATCCTAAGACTATACCACTGCTGAGCAGCTGGGCCTGTGATGGAACAACATAGAATTAATGGAATTCTGAAATAGGGAGTAGAATGTTTTTAATTAATAATGAAGACAAATGTTATGAATTTCTTTATTTCCCTCTTGCTATGGATACACATGCCCATGTCAATGCACTATAACAAGCATTACATGTAGATTTCCATCCACAGAGGCACAGACATGTTGTGCACACCTGCAACCCCAAATCCACCCAAATCTTGGATTGACACAACAATATACCTCTTACTAGTCTCAAGATTATCCAAGATCAGTAAACTAAAATATGTTTGACTAAAGTCAAATAGCATGTGATTCATATACATTTATAATTCTGGTTATTCATTTTTTTTTTACTTTATAGACAAAGCTCTAACTATATCTTGTCATTTTATAGCATATATCCATCAGAGGTAGCATGGTATAATGGATGGAGTTCTGGGCTTGGATTAGGAAAACATAGGTTTGTTTTTCTGCCTCTGACATTTATTATTAGCTGTATGATAAAAGGCAAGCCACTTAACATCCCATAACCTACATTTTCTCATCTGTAAAATGCATAGCTTACCAGATTATTATAAAATTCAATTATGAAAATCTATTACTTTGCAAACTTTATAATACTACATAAATGTCCAATATTTTATTTGCAAAGGTATATGGCTACCAACATAGATCTACTTATAGAGGAATTCAACAAGGTATTGATCAATAATACTCTTTGCTCTTATTTTGATTTGGCCTTCTTTGTTTTTCCTAACATTTGATTCACTCTAACACTTTATTCTTAGACAAGTTTCTACTCTGCTTTATTCAATAAATATCTTTTTACTTTGCTTCAAAACTCCATATCCTATTTCCTATTCTTTCTCCTCCTGTGACAAGATTTTTCCCTGGTTCCAATTTTTTGGCACATGGATTCATAATTAAATAGCATTTGCTTCTCTCAACCTTTGCTCTAAAATCTTTCTGCTTATACCTTTATCCTAGTCTGAAAACAATTAGTAACTACATTTCCTCTCTCTGTCAATTGTAATTGTAATTAAGGCCTGGTTATTTCAAATGAACTAAAATATGATGATATTTTTTTCTTGTTTTACATTTACTTGATCTCAGTTGCCTGAATATATAATAAACTGAATATGTAGATTTTGATAATTCCATTTTCAAAGAAAGGAATAGAATATGCATATGTCTGTACGTGTATATAACAAATAGAGCCACTGGGGAGAGGAGTATGCCTGGGGCTCAGTAATTATTCTGTGTCCACTACATGTGATCAAGACAGGGTTTGATCCTAGAAGATACTAATCCCTAGAAAAGGGGTCAGACATTTGTTTAACTCTTTTGTTAGTTCTAGCACTTTAGGAAAATATAGATGAAACTTGGATATTCACTCATGTCTAGGGTGTCTCAAAAGAGGACGACAAAAGGATACAATATGGAAAAAAAAATTGAGGACAGTACCTTATTTCTTACCCAATGAAGTAAAGCCTTTTAAAGCCTTTCACAAGTACCCATTAAAGAAAGACTTTAAACAGAATGCAATGACATAACTACTGTTACATATTCCTTAGAGGGTGTTACGAAAAACATCTATTTATGATTAAACTTAAGTGACTTCTGAACAGCTATTTATATTTCCCCTTGGGTCTATACTGTACAAAGTCTTTAAGCTCTATGTTTCCTGATAAACTGACCCAAGAGGTAACCTCTGACCTCTAGTAGGGGTGTCCTGTACAGTAAAAAAAGCTTCCCCTAATTCAAGCATCTCTTATGAAGGGAGTTAGGATATCAAACCTCTTGAACTTCCAAGGTTGATTCCAACACTACATGAATTCACCTCATAACTGCTAGTTGGTTGATGATGTTTAGGAAAAGAACTATACAACTCAAAAATAAGTCATGGGCCCTAAAATTTTGGTTTAGCTAGTCTAGTCAAGTAACTGCTCTTAGTGCCATTTGAAAGCCCTTACAAAGCAGCCAGGACAAGGGCAAAGGATGTATCCTCAGAAAAGAATCTTCAGTAGTACTGATATAATCTGAAAAGAGGTAACTGAGATCAAGTCACTCTTTCTTAATGATTTATTCAATCACTGGTTTTCTCCAACAGACAAAAAGGGGATGGCTTTTTCACCGCAAAAACAAGCCCTTTAGAGCTGAGTTACCAGACCTAGAAATTTACAGGGGAGTTCTAGGGTACAGTTTATAAAATAATTTTAGGCCCATGCTAACAATGCTCCCTGGAGTTGAATTCTAATTCAAACCCTCCACTTGGCTTAGAGGCAGCAACCCAGCTGAACCCTCATTATCTCCTCCAAACAATTTTAAAATGATACCTTAAACCAATCTTGTTGTTACAAAACCAAGTAAAAGTCAAAATGAGATCTATTTGCAGCAAAAGAAACTTAGGAGATGTGAAGGAGACAGCTTTGACACCAGGGTGTATATTTGTCTGGAGTCTACACATGCAACAGCAGCAACAGTGGCCACAACAGCAGCAATAGATTCAGGGGCTCTCAGCCCAGAGATGGTAAGGTGGATAGCTACTGGTTAGAAAGTGATTGTGTGATAGAGGCTGGCACTAAAGGAAGAGTTTTCTCCTTGCTGGGGGAGGCCCCAGGAGGCTGGAATCTGGAGAAGCAGGAAGTTCCCTTCTGAAGAGCAGTTGGTCTCTCAGTTTGGAGAAGCTAGAAGAGAGAAGGTTGAATAAGACTTTCTCCTGAGGGTTACCCAGTTTTTCCTGATTGTGACTGGAAATCCTTCACCCCAACATTTTCCAATCGAAAAAAGACTATTAAAGAGAAACCTGAAAGACATTTTGAATCTCTGTCATACTTTACCTCAGTTCCTGTTGTCCTGGGTCTGAAATGTGGCCAAGGGGCCAAACCTAGGGTCAGTCAACCTGACTTTCTCTCAGGGGGCTTAGGCTGCCAAGACCTGAGTTCCCCCCAAACTCAAGGAGGGAGGAAAAGGGTTTTAGCTAGAGAAAGGGTCTCCTTTCCCCACTGTCCTCTCCCATTCTTTCCCTGCCAGTTATTGCTTTGTATTTCCCTGGTTGAATTAATTGGCATTAAAATAGTTATCTTTTCCCCAAGCTTCTAATCAAGTGTGAGTGAATAGATCAAGGGGAGAGGCATCTTCCTAAAAAGAAATCCTTTAGTCTCTAGTAGTGGAGAGGGGACAAGAGGGACAAGAGCAAATCTGGGAGAGGAGCCATAGTTAAAGAAGGAAGGCAGAAAAGGGGGAAATCTTCAAACCTCCTCTCCTCTCTCTGAGCCAACCTTGACATCAACATCTCCTAAACATCTCCTAGATCCTGTTCCCTTTACCATCCCCAAATCTTTTCTCCATTACAAATGCATTTGATCTTTTACTGGCATTGGGTACTGCTAGTGCTAATCGGCAACTCCCTTATCCTTATGTAGTTCCTGTGCAACAATTCCAGGGTAGAGAGGCATACTGACAGCTAGTCATCATGTGAGCTGAGACCATGTTCTCAGTTCCAAGGCAAAGAAAAATGCTAGTGCTTGCATTTTCAGGGGACCAGAGGTCTGTACTGGGTAAAAAAATAAACTTTAGACCAAAAGAGCAGTGACCATATCTCTCCCAGGATCACATCTCATTGGGAGCAACAAAACCTTGCAAACCCCAGATTTCTGAAAACAATTGCTTGAAAAACCTGGGACATTGTCTTCCCCCTTGCAGGTGAGCAGAGTCCCAAATTTAACATGATAATTAAAGTCAAGAAACAGGCTGGAAAATTAGCAAACAACAACAAAAAAGAATTTCACCATTAAAAGTTACGATGGTGGTAGGGAAGGACAAGACACAAACTGAAAAGAAGATGACAATGTAAAAACTACAAAGAAGACCTCAAAGAAAAATAGTAATTGGATACCAACCCAACATCAATCCTGGAAGCATTAAAGAAAGAGATAAGAATTGTAGAGGAAAAAATGCAGAAAGAATGAGAGTGACGTAAGAAAATTATGAAAAAAAGATTAATAGCTTGGTAAACTCAGACAAAAATACTAAAGAAAATGACTTAAAACAAACAGAATGGCAAGAGGCACAAAAATTCATTAATGAATAGAACTCTTTCAAAAGAAAAATTTTCTGACTGAAAAGAGATACAAAATGTCAGTGAAGACAATCATTTCTAAAAAAATTAGAATATCCAAGGGGAAGTTAATGGCTCCATGAGACATCAAGAAATATTAAAAATAAAAAGGGATTAGAAAAGAAAATAAAATGTGAAATATCTGTTTAGAAAAATGACTGGTGTGTAAAAAATAGAATGTGGAGACATAACTTAAGAATTTTTGGACTACCTGAAAGCTACCATCAAAGAAAGAAACTAGATATCATATTTCAAGAAGTAATAAAGGAAACCTTCCCTAATATCTTAGATTCAAGAGGTAAAATAAAAATTGAAAGTATTTATCAATTACCTCCTGAATGAAGTTCCAAAATGAAAACTACCAGCAATATTATATCCAAATTCTGGAGCTCCCATATTGAAGAGAAAATACTTCAAGCAGCCAGAAGAGAAAAAAATTCAAATATCATGGAACTGTTTGTAGATGACATGATAAAATCTGTAGAAAATCCTAGAGACTTAACTAAAATGTTAGTTGAAACTATCAATAATTATAGCAAAATAATAGGATATAAAATAAGCCCACAAAAATCATCAGTATTTTAATGTATTACAGACAAAGTTCTACAAAAAGAGATACTTCATTAAAAAAAACAAAAAGAACAAAATGTCTAAAAGTCTATCTTCCAAAACCAATTTGGGCACTACCTGAACATATTCATAACTGTTTTTCACACAAAGTCAGATCTAAGTAACTGGTAAAACATTAACTATTCATGAATGGGTAAGGACAAAATAATTAAAATTACAATGCAACCTAAAATAATTTACTTTTTCAATAGCATCCCATTCAAAATTACCACAAAAACATTTTATGAAGCTAGAAAAAATAAAAACAAAATTCACTTGGAAGTAAAAAGAATTAATGAAAAAATATAAATGATGGAGGTCTAAAGGTCCCAGATCTTAATTTCTATTACAAATCAGTAACTACAAAAACTATCTGGTACTGGCTAAGAAAGAGAAGGATAGAGCAATGAAATGGGACAGACATACAACAAACAACAGTAAAAGATTATAATAATCTTTTATTTGACAAAAACAGAGATCCAGGTTTTGGTGTTAAGATATCAGTATTTGGTAAAAATTTGGGGGATAACTAGAAATAAATTTAGCAGAAAAATTAGATATAAAGCTGTACCTTATACCTTTTACTAAGATTTAAAATGGACTCATGACTGGATATAAAAAATTTATACATAAATTAGTAGGACAGGGAGTATACTACTTATCAGATTTATGATGGTGAAATTTATAAGTCAACAATATAGAAAGCATTATGATATGTAAAATGAACAACTTTGAATACATTAAACTATTTTTTTTTATAAATAAAAGAAATATTGCTAAGATTAGAAGGAAAGTAGAAAATTGGGGTGGGGTATTTTTCTTAGACAGCCTCTTAGAGGTTTCATATCTAAAATATACAGAAAACTTTGTCAAATGTATAAAAAGAAGAGCTATCCCCTAACTGATAAATGTGTAAAATATATGAAAAGATAATTTTGGGATGAAGAAATCTGAGTCATATGTAGGTATATGAAAAAATGCACTAAATCACTACTTGTTAGAGAAATGCAATCAAAAACATTCTGAGCTTTAATCTCACACCCACTAGATTGGATAAAATGACAAAGGAGCAAATGACAAATATTGGAGAAAATGTGGGGAAATTGGGACATTAATATACCATTTTTGCAGCCAAAAACTAGTCCAACCATTTGGGAAAACAAATTTGAATTATACTCAGAGAATTATAAAACTCTGTATAACCTTAGACCCTGCAATATAATTGTTGGGTCTGTTTCCCAAGAACATCAGGGAAAAAGTACGCAAATGTTCCAAAATATTTATAGCAGCTGTTTGAAATTCAATCCCAAAATAATGTCCTTTGTAAATGCAAATATGAGCGTGGCATTCTGTGAACCAAAATTTTAATATGGAGCCTCTTTCAGATAATTGTCCACACATTGATTTAGGTACAAGATGAGTGAGAAGTATTTTTGAAATTTGTGTCCTTGAAATCAAGCAGTTTTCCACAAAAGTATATCCTATAGGTGGTCTTGTACTTACTGTTTTATTTTTTCCTGTATTTCAATCATTCAAAGGAATTCTTGCTGTCAATTATTTAAAAGGAAACATAATTTTTTTCTGTGAACTAGTGTAAGCTTCTTTTGAGGAGTGGGGTTGTGCCAAACTCACAAACTTGAAAGTGAACATGAAATGGCATCTTTAAAACCATGTGCTTGCTGCTGGGGAGCCTCCATTAATTCCATATTTCTTCATCCTTGGTTGGACATTTTTCGTGAAGCCTATTGTTCTAATATTGATATGCAATTTCCCTTTATTATTCTGTGTCGAGGTTTCCTTTCCCTAATGTGAGATGTCCTCAGTGCAGAGGAAGAAGTTGAGGCAAAGTCATGGTTGCAAGGAAGCACACATTCTTAGGGCAACTCAAATGTTGCTCCTTCAATGTGAAGTGTGAGAAGGAGGCCAGAGAGCCTAAAACCCTTAGGGGACTAACCCTGTGTTAACAAGCAGCAGCTCTGCTAGAGGTTGTCTTCTTCCCTTTTAATTTTTTTAATGGGGAGTGGGAATCACATTTTAAGTTTTTTTAAATCAACAAATATTTAATATGGCAAAAATGAATTCTAGTTGTTTACACTGTTTTTCACCTTATTATCACCACCTCAACAAAAGATTATAAGTAATCTACTTCTCACATCTTCTTTTTTGCTCCCCAAATCAAATAAACTGGTTCTGAAAATTGTTAATATCCAACCTTTTTTTCTTAATTTCAGCAATTTAATGGTCAACATATTAGATATTTTATATTCAGTAAAAAAGCTTTATAAAATCTCCTTATCTAACTATTGGATACGTAGGTTGACACATGCTTCTTCTGATTCAGGAGAAGGGAGAAAGACTTGTTTTCATTTTGGACAATATGAACAAGTCCTTTTCCCCAACTTCTTCCTTTGGAGATAAAAAGATAATTAAATATGATGTGTAGAAGCTACAGTTGCTTAATGATGCATGGGGAGCTGACTGAGATCTTCAGCTGTGACCTTATTTCCTTCTCAATTTCAATTCTATTTCTAACTTTTTACTTATTTATTTGTTATATTAAAATATCCAGGTAACTCCTTGCCTCCTTAAAAACAAAAATCATTGTGGTGGCAAGGAATTGTAAATTAAAAAGAAAAACCATAAATTGGAGAGTGGCTAATCAAATTGTGGTATGTGTTTGTGATAGAACACTATTTTATCATAAGAAATGATGACAGTCTAATTATTTTTAAAAACTTGGCAAAAGGGGTGGCTCAGTGGATTGAAAGCCAGGCCTAGAGATGGGAGGTCCTAGGTTCAAATCTGGCCCCAGACACTTCTTAGCTATGTGACCCTGGGCAAGTCACTTAACCCCTATTGCTAGTCCTTACCACTCTTTTGCCTTAAAACCAATACACAGTATTGATAATAAGACAGAAGGTAAGGGTTTAAAAAAAATCTTGTCAAGAACTATACAAGATGATGAACAACAAAATGAGTAAAGCCAAAAGAACATCATACTTATCTTAAAAGCTAATATCTATAAACTATATAAACTATTTTATTAAGCTAAGTATTAACTTTCCAATATCCAAGTTTCACACTAGGAGTCCAATCAAATGGGCCAAGATCTTCAGTTGTTTGATATCCAAGCAGGTCCAGAGATCTTTTTACTGATGCTGCCAGCAGCCAGATGCAAAAACCTCTTTCCTCTATTGGTCTCTAAAGAAAATCTCTTCTAAGCCTTAAACTCAGGTCCTTTCAGGAAAGAAGTCATTTGGGCACAGAATCTTTCTCCAGATCTCTAGCCTCAGGCTCCCATGTGACTCTTAGTCACATGCTCCTGTCAATCACTCAGGTTTGCATCTCTCAGTTTTTGCAAACCTTTCATCCTTTATCACAACCCTAAAGGAGCAGAGGGCTTGGAACATGATATACAAGGAGAAAGGACTAAGGATTATAATAAAGAATCCCTACCTACCAAAACTGAGTGCCTTCAAGAGAAAAAAATGAATATTTAATGATATTCAGGATTTTCAAGCATTCTTAATGAAAAGACTATAGCTGAATAAAAAATCTGACATTCAAACAGAAGACAAGAGAAGCATAAAAAAGTAAACAGGAAAGAAAATCACTTGTGATTCAATAAAATTAATTTGCTTATATCCTTATATGGTGAAATAATCATAAAATATGTAATTCATGAGAAATGTATTACTATTAATGTAAAGGAGTTACATAGACAGAAGGCACAGGAATGAGTCAGTCATCTTGGAATTATCTACCCCTCCCCCCAAAAAAATGAAGAGATGTGAAAGAGGAATGCACAGAAGAAAGGGGGCTGGAGGATGAGAATAGAATAATTTTTCTTACATAAAAGAAGCACCTAAAGAAGAGCCTTCACAATGGAGGGAGAAATGGGAGACTGCAATGCTTATACATCAATCTCATTGTAATTGATTCAAAAAGAAAATAATTTATATATCTATATGTATATGTGTATGAATTTATGAATTTACACACATATGTATTCTTCCCTTTTTGAAGCAGTTTTATATACAATTTTGAATAACTGCACAATATGGAATATATATGCATACACACACACACACTCTGTTGTATATAGATATATGTCACCAAATAGGTAAATAAGAGGACAAGGGAATAAGAAAAGGAGGAGATGATAAAAGACTAGCTTAAGGGAGAAAGTAGTTCAAAGTAAAATAGATGTATGATGTTGAATAGGATAGAGAGAAGAAAAAAGCAGGATGCAGGGAAATATATAATTAGTAATCATAAGTTTAAATGTGAATGGAATTAACTCAACCATAAAAAGGAAGAAGATAAAAAGTCAGAATACCAATCAGAATACAAAAATATGTTTAGGAGAGAAATGTTTGAAATAGAAAGACAATAGAACTAAAATAAAGGGCTTGAGCAGAACATGATATGTTTAACTAATTTTTATTTTAAAGTAACCAGGACAATCATGAAAAAAAATTAGAGCAAAAGCCAAAATAGACTTAATTTAAAAAAAATTACCAAGGAAATTACATTTTGCTGAAAGGTACCACAGACAATTAAGTATTATGAAAAACTTTTACAAGTGTCTCTAATAAAGGTATCATTTCTCAAATAAGTACTGAGTATAGAATTAGGTCAAATTTATAGAAAGGCAGTTTTCAGAAAATAACAAAGTTATCTATATTCATATGAAAAATACTCCAATTCACTATTGATTAAAGACTAGTGTAAGAATAGTGAAGTGATCCAAATCTTGTGGAAAACAATTTGGAACCAGCCCAAAGGTTCTCCTCATGCCCTTTGACCCAGCAATACCACTATTAGGTCTGTATCCCAAAGAGATCAAAGAAAAACGAAAAGGACCTAGACATTTAAAAAATATTTATATCAGCTCTTTTTTTGTAGTGGACAAAAATTTGAATTGATGGAATACTTATCAATTTTGGAATGGCAAAACAAGTTGTGTCAAATGTTTGTAATGGGGTACTATTATGCTGATCAATACAATGATCCAAGACAATTCCTAAGGACTAATTATGAAAAAATGCTATCTACTCTCATAGAGAAAACTGATGAATTCTGACTACAAATAAAATATAATTTTCTCTTCCTTTGCTATTACTGCTTTATTAAAAATATGACTAACATGGACATGTTTATTACATGATTTCAAATCTATAAGTTATATCACTTTGCTTGCCTTCTCAATAAATTGGGAGCGTATAGGAGATAAGGAGGGAGACAATTTGGAAATCAAAATTTTTTTTTTAAATAATATTTTATTTGATCATTTCCAAGCATTATTCATTAAAGACAAAGATCATTTTCTTTTCCTCCCCCCACCCCCCATAGCTGACGCATGATTCCACTGGGTGTCACATGTGTTCTTGATTCAAACCCATTTCCATGTTGTTAATATTTGTATTAGAGTTTCGTTTAGAGTCTCTCCTCTGTCATGTCCCCTCAACCACTGTAGTCAGGCAGTTGCTTTTCCTTGGTGTTTCTATTCCCATAGTTTATCCTTTGCTTATGAATAGTGTTTTTTCTCCTAGATCCCTGCAGATTGTTCAGGGACATTACACCACTACTAATGGAGAAGTCCATTACATTCGATTATACCACAGTGTATTTGTCTCTGTGTACAATGTTCTCCTGGTTCTGCTCCTCTCACTCTGCATCACTTCCTGGAGGTTGTTCCAGTCTCCATGGAATTCCTCCACTTTATTATTCCTGGAACTCAAAATTTAAAAAGAAAATAGTTACAAATAATAAATTAAAATATTGAAAAAAATTTAAAAATGAACCCTCAAAGCTATTCTATTTTGGACATGCATCATGTGTGTGGGATTGTGAATATGTATGTAGACTATAAAGTGAATATGGTATATGTGTTACCCAAGTAGGTTCCATATGTCCATGTGGATTTGTCTAAATATGGCTCTTAGGAAAGCATGAATAGATACCTCTAAAGTTTCCTTCTTCCCTCTTAAAAGGGAGACTTTAATAATCTTCCTAAAGGCAAGTAGGAAACTTAAGATTTAAGGTGGTTCTTCTGTTCTCTAGGGGGGAAGGTATAGAGGTATAGAAACTAGAAATATATCTTATGGCCTCTTGAATATTGTTAATTTAGGTGAAACATTTTTCAGATTCAAGAAAAAGATTTTCTTAGTTACTATCTTTTGCCAGAAAAAAAAGTGTTCTCAAGCTAAATATGAAGACTTGATTTCTTTCTCAGCAAATACCAGTTACATGAAGATGATCACACATGCTGAATAGCACACAAACCCAAGTATCCAAAGTTATAGCAAAGAGAAATCAGAGAAATTATAGAAAGAAGAAAATACCAGTCAATATATAGAATACTCCCATTGAAAGTAGAATAACAGAGGATGATGGAGAGAGACATAGAGAGACAGACAGAGGGACAGAGACACAGAGAGAAAGAATTCCAAATCTCATTTATGCAAGGAAAATTTCCCTAAACCCTCTAGAAATAGGAACATGCTCAAGACTCTAGATTCTGTACATGTAAACTTTTTCCCTAGGTATTTATCTCCCTTCAATAACTAGATTCCAGAAAATGGGTGCTAAGTAATTTCAGTTGAATTAATTTTACTTTAAAATTACTGGGCAAATTCAATTATAAGTCAAGATTCTTAATCAGATCTTTACTATCATGGTATCATAGCTTTTCTTTTTTTTTAATTTTGTGCATTGTCTCCCCTAGTTAAAATGTGAATTCTTTCAGATCAAGGATTATTTTGATGATTTTAGTCAGCTAATTTGTACAGTGATTAGTGTACAGGTGACTGAAAGCTCCACAAGGGCATGGGATATCTTTTGCATATGCAGAAATGAGTATTAATTCTTGTAACAATATCTGTCACTATTCCCATGTTTTTCCCCCTCCTTATTTATGTGCTCCCCTTTCTTTTTTTTTTTTACCAAAATACTTTTCTTACCTCTTCCTTTCCCCATCTTCATGCCAAAGAAGCTGAAACACCATATTATCAGAGCTAGTAGGGTTGATTCAGAGCTTCCGCTCATTCTTTCACATGGTATATTATTCTGACTTTAGCTGTGGAAATGATAGCCACAGTGAGCAGTCTATGTGGGTGGCTCAATAGAATTCAGTGAAAATTATTCTCTACTGTTGAAAAGAATGATAGGAGTAGATGAGAATGACAGGCCAACTATCAGCAGGTAGAGTGTCCCATTATGCTCCTTGGAGGGATAATCTCAGTTTTCATTACTCTTACATGTTTATTAAAGGACTTTTTTGGTTTTATTTTACTGGGGGGGGGGAGGGATCAGAGGGAGGAGTGGATCTGAATGGTATTTTTCTCTACTACAGAAAAAAAGAAAAAGTGCTTGAGGAAGAGGGGAACAAGAAAGCCATAATATTTAACCCCTGCCTTTTAGCAGAATTTAGCCATCTTAAATATATTATTTATATGATATATTTATTATATATTTACATGTAAATATATTTTTTTATTTCTAACATAAGTATATTATTTAAATTGAGTCAACTGGGTGGCACAGTGGGTAGAGTGCCAGGCCTGGAGTCAGAAAGATTCCTCTTCATGAGTTCAAATCTGGCCCCAAACATTTACTAGCTATATGATCCTGAGAAAGTTACTTGTTCCTGTTTACTTCAGTTTCCTCATCTGTAAAATAAGCTGGAGAAAGAAATGGGAAACTACTCCAGTATTTTTGTCAAATGGAATCATAAAGAGTCAGGTGCAAAGGAAATGAAAAAACAGAAACAAATATATTATATCAAGGAATTAGCCTTTAAAGAGCTGCAAATGTTAAGGATTCCCCAATAAATATAAACTTTATTGAAGGCATGATTCAAAAATGTAGGTCTATCATAAAAGGAACTAAAACTGAAAACTTGATTCATGGAACAGAATACAGTCTGGTAATTCAGAGGAAGAAATTCAGAATGCTGATGTACTGCTTAAGGATTAACATCTGCTGACTGGGTGGTGGAATGGGAGAATCCTGGGGACTTCTAATTTAGAGTTTTGCAACACTTGAGGAACAGATTGAAGTTTCACAAAATTGCAGCCACATCGAGAATGTAAGCACCTCTCTCTGGGTGAGATGGAAATGATCCAAGTGATTTTGCTGTCAATATTTTATGGAACTATTTAACCTGAATATCTAAAAGGGTCTACACATAAAATGATGCTAAAGGATAATGGAGCAAGACCTCAGGAGTGTTTTTAACAGTAGTGCAGATATCAGAAGGGAAACATGAATTTGAGTATATGCATATCAAATTATATGTTCTTACTGGGAGAAGGGGGGGGCTGTTGCCTTTCTCAAATTTAATTCCAGCTATTCTGGCAAGGAGGCTGGTCTCAATGGAGGTATTTCTCTCCTAATCTTGGGTCTCACTGATTATAAATATAATATAGCTTATAGGCAGAAATGATCACTTAGGTCATTTCTCATTACACTAGAAGTTAGCACAGAATTGCTTATCTCATATTTCTCAAGGGATACTTCTTTCGGTTGGTAAAATGAACTTGCAATCCAATAAATATTACTTTCTTTTGCATTTTTTCTTATATTTACTTTTATTTTAATGTTCAAATTAAATTAACCTTTCATTCAGATTTCCCTACTAGCATTGTAGAGTTGAAAAAGTATTTGGAGACAGAGTTCAAAATTAATTTCTGCTATTTACTGACTATGGACCTGCAGTCAAATTACTAAAAATTATCATTTGTGAAATCAGAAGATTTGACTTGATGATCTTCAAGGTTATTCTCCAAATCTCTGATCCTAAATCTCACTTCTACTCACATTTCTTCCACCTTCAATCAGTTGCTTTTTTCCCCCCAAAGACTTAGACATATCTTATCATATTCTTCAATATTCGTTATTTCTCATGTTCCTCTTGACATATGGGATTAGAAGGGAAAAATTAACATATTCCTCCATCCCTAGAGACACTTTCAGGATCTCTGTCTGCTGAAGTTATTTGACAACCACATTTTAAGTTCACTCCATGTTGTCTATTTCTTTGTTGTTGCCTCTATGAAAACTATGGTCAGTCTTTCCCCTCTCTAATAAGTTTTAGTTCATAGTCGCAATTGTCATTTCCTCTACCTACTTTGAGCACCCCAACATCCCAGTTTTTTAGCCTCCTCAGTTCCCTTGATTACTTTCTCTGGTTTATCCTAATCATAAAGGAGAGTTTTCATACCTGAAATACCTCCAACATCAACCCAACTTTGTGTACCCCAAAAGCCAAAATCTCATATATATATATATAAAAAAATATATATATATATATATATATATATATCCAGACTGCATTAAAGAACATAATGTCTAAGAGGAAAGAGTTATGTTTCCACTCTATTCCTATTCAGAATGTATATATATGTGTATATACATACATGCATGTTTATGCATGATATAAACATATGTAGATATAGGTGACATTAACACATGCATACTCATATATAGTGTGCATGCATGAAGACCTTTTTCCTCCCTATATATATCACATGTACATATAAATATAGATATTTATATATATATATACATATAAACTTACAAGTATTTGTCTAATACTCATTGACATATAGGCACACACATAAAGAGAGATATATGTACATAAATCATATATGTATATTATACATATTTATATTGTATATATTTTATACATATGTATAAACAGAGAGAAAAAGATACAGGAGTATTATATGTTTGTGCATATATAGTGTTGTGTAATTTCTAACCACAGGAAAGCAAATAAGAGAAACTAAGAGTTCAAGCCAAAAAGAAATAGGTCCATTGGGAGAGGGTTGCTCTTACAAAAAAGCTGGACTTCTAGTCAAGACCAAAAGACTCAGAGACTTGTGGGAGGACTTCTTTTATGGCCAGAGAATTAGACAATTTATAGATTAGTTTAAAACTAATTCAGGACAGTGATAAAAATAGAGAGATGTGGATAGGTTGAAGTAATCAGAAGTCACTTGATAGACAATGGGGAAGTGAGGGAGCTTAAACCCTACTTTCTAAGCCTGATGACGTCAAGGATGATATATACTAAGATGACCAGAGCAAGGAGGAGGAGCCAGGCCCCCAAGTGGGGCAAAAGCCTGATGATGTATACTGGGGTGTATGCAAAGGTGAAGGAGTGACACCAGGCTTCTAGCAGAGGGGAAATGCTCTATGCTAATGAAGACACACTCACAAGTTCAAGACCATGATTGCTGAGGGGGCATGATATAGCAAGTTTAAGGCTAAGGCTAAAACTGTGGCCTATGCTAACAATGATTCAAGTTATCTTACTTTAAAACTTATACTAAAATAATCATAAAAGGCCTACTAAAATCACTTATACTAACATTACTTAACTATCTTAGAATTACAAATATGTTTGTTTTATGATTATCTGAAGACTACTGTTAACATTAAAAATCTAATCCTCATATTAGGGGCTTAGGGAATTTTTTTAGGGATGTGTATAAATATATACACGATATTGTGTTCACTTCTTAAAATATTCATGTCATTTGTATTTACACAACTTTATTTTCCAATATGTCACTCCCCTACCCAGATGGTCAACAAAAAAGTAAAAAAGGAAGTACAACAAAACTAAATGGCAACCAAATCCAAAATTAAATACATTATTCCATACATATTATTGTTTAACTTGCCTTTGCTACAACAAAAGTTGCTCTAAAAATTTATTATCCCTATAAGACATTTTAATCCATATATATCTGCAATAGAATCTACAAGTCAGAGTATGCACATTTTAATAACTAACATTATAATTACAAATTATTTTACAAAATGGTTGAATCTATTCATAGCTCCACTAATAATATATAAATGTCCCTGTATTTCCATAACTCATTTAACATTAACCATTCCCTTATTTTATTCTTTCTCAATTTCCTGTATGTGAGATAAACCCAAAGAGATATTTTAGTTGTCTTTCTCAAATTTTTAGTAATTTAGATGAACATTTCAAATAATTATTAATAGTTTAGAAATCTTTTTCCTAATCATATATTTGTTTTAGCCTCCAATATGTCTTGGTTACCAAACTATTATCTGACATGTTGAATATAAAAATATTTGCCAGATGATACTCTTCTGTGTTAAATTCTTTATAGTTCCTCTGGACATCACATTTTAGGAGGGATAATGACACGCTGCAAATGGCAGAGCATGTGAAGGTACACAAGATCATACCATATAAGAGTTGGAATAGGGAACTGAGAATTCTTAGCCTATTGAAAGAGAAGACTTGGCAGGTGGTGAGACAAGCATGATAGCTATGTTCAAAAATTTGAAGGGTTGTCCTTTAGAATAAAAATTACATGTGTATAAATATATATGTATATATATATATACATATATATATATATACACACATAGATATACATTTCTACTTAGCCTCAGAGGGCAGAATGAGGGGTAATAACTAGAAATTGTAAAGAGGAAAATTCATCTTGATTTAAGTGAAAATATCCTAACAGAGAAAACAAAAAGTGAAATGAGTTGCCCCAGGAAATAATGTGTTCCTCTTAACTGAAAGTTTTCAAGCAAGGTCTATAAAGTATACCATAGGAAAGATTTCTATGCTTCAGTGGTTTAAAGATCAACTTTAGTTTTAACTGCAGAAAAAATCATAATTCTTGTCTTCAGGCAATTGGGAAGTACCTACATTTGTGTGTTTTAAACAAGGAAATTTGAATGGGGAAAAAACACCTAATCTCAATAGTAGAATATTTATAAAGAAATATATTATATTTAGAAAAAAGGTAATTAAATGTATTTTCACACTATGGAATGCCACAAGTAGCAAGCTGGTAATAAAAGAAGAAAATAAAATATATAAGGGTATACTTTTATCCAGCTATGATAATGCTCAAATTCATGAGAACTTAAAAGGGATTTCAGAGAGGTGATATAATTTGCTTGATTTGCTCAAATGGTATTAACCATGTGCTTTGCTTATCCTACTATCTACAAATAACAGCATGCCTTTTCATAGGTCTATTATTTATCCCTGTTTTTTCTTATCTGATAAATTCAATTCTAAATGTTAAAATGCCAGATTAATATTTTATGTTAACTTGCTGAAAACAGCATTTTATGAGAGATGTATTGGAGTCAGTTAGGACTTGCTGATAGAGAGCTGTCAATGTGGAATCTAGAAATCCCCAATTTTGACCTTTTCACAAGAGAGTTCTCCTGAGGGAGACCCCAGACCCAGGAGTTTCAGACTAACAGTAGACCTTAAAGTATTTTTCATGGACTTAACAAACTCAATCAGATATTAAGTACCTTTTGTCCTGATAGTTTCTCACATTGTGTCAAAGTCCTGTCTCAGGTAGCCCAGCTGAATCTTTCCCTTTTGTGTCCATTGTAAGGCATCATCCTCTTACTGATAATCATGTCTTAGACCTCATTTCTTTATAGCCATTGTAAAGCCAATCAACCATACACCAAGTTCCTACTTCCAGAAGAGGTATATAACTTCCCCAATTGCTATCATCTTCAGTGGTGATTTCTCCCAGGGATACTGTTTGCCCATATGCCAGGGCCTTTGGCTTTGTGTGATTTGGGGCATTGTGACTCTGTGTGGAAGCCTAAAATTTTTAACTCTAACCCTCTCCTGATTAAAGACTTGATTTTTCTGACTATTTAATACTTCTATGTTTTTTTCCAAGTTAACAGAACCAATCATTAAATTTTCAATGGGAGTTTTGTCATCTCAGAAATTGGCAAACACTAAAAATGGCAGTATGACATTGCTTTTCTTTTTATTATTGATTGTTTAGATCTATATAAGTGATGGATAAAAAATGTAAGAAAAGCACATTAAGTTTGAAAGTGTTTCATGTATTTTCCCTGGAGAACAGATTATTAAATATTAACCCTGTCAACTTGAAATCTGGAAACACCAAGTATGAAAGGACATTTCTTTATCTTAACTCAATCAAGTACTTAAAGTGTTTTACGTCAATCAGTCAGAAATTTGTGAATCTTTTGATAAGAGTTTATACCCACAGAGAACAAGAGGTAGATCCCACAAACACTGCCACCCTGGGCAGTTTTAGGTAAATTGAAAGCCTTCTATAGGTTTCTGTGAAGAGGAGGATATTCAGGAAATGAAGTGGAAAAAAAAGAGACCAACATGGTCTGGATTCTATTCCCTTCCTTGGTTTTTGGAGAGATTGGTTTCTTAGCTCTCTTTGCTGCCTTGGCTTGTGGAAAGACTGGTTCTAGAGATTCCTTTCTTGGCTTGTGGAGAGACTCTTTGCTTGGATTCTGTGTTGGCTTGCTAAAGATAACAAGACTTTCATGTGGAGATCAGGACTTGAGGAAGCCCTTGCCAGGGACTGAGCCGGACTTCACTGGAAAAGCACTTAGGGCTGGTAGTTACAGACAAAAGAGTGGTTGCCATAAACAGTGATCATGAAAATAGATAATTTTTAGTGTCTTGATCTTATATCAAAAATAAGTGGTCGCCAAGGGAAAAATTCCCAAATATGAAATACCCAAGTCAGCTGGGTTTTATGGAGATTTTAATTAATGAAGGAATTAAAGAAAGGGAGAGAGACAGAGTAAGAGGAAATAATAGGAAAGCTAGGGCCTAGGCCATTGGCCTAGGCCTTTCTTTTAAGAGAGAAAACTAAGTCAGTCTTTAATCACTCACCACAAAATCTTTCCAAGCAAAACTCTAGTGTTCAAAGAGACTCTCCAGTTCAGCTCCTGAGCTCAACTAAGTTCAGTCACTGAGAGACCCCTCAGTTCAGCTAAGCTGAACTAAGTCCAGAGGCCTCTGACCTACTTTTAAAGAGAATTTTCTCCTATGTTACCTCCCCTAAATTTTCACATCGACCAATCACAGTAGATGTTTTCCAAAGGACTGACCATTCTTAATTCATATCTTGTTATAACCTTCTTAATTCACATCTTATTATCACCTTCTCTGGGTAGACTAAAACTTCTGAGTAATTCACATCTCTTTGCTAAGCTTGCCCTTTTAGTGATTTATTTAACCTTCATAGGTACTTAGCACCCTTTTGTATTAGATCTAAAAATAGACCTAGCTTAAGGGCTTTTGCCTCACTATAAATATGAGTTAAGTACTTTTTCATTGTTCAGTAAGGAGTTTACAACTTTATCTTCCCCTAAGGTATGCTTAAGTATGGGTGGAGTAATGTAAAGTTCTCACATACATTCCTGACTAAGTACCTCCATTGTTTAAAACGGGGAATAGCCTTAACCAAATGTTCTAAGGTAGAGTCTGAGAAATTTTAAGATTCACATAGGCTTGCTAAAGCTCTGTCTCTTTTCTAAACTTCCTACTTTCACTTTCTCTTCCTCCTTGGAAATAAAAACTAACAGTCATTTTGACTTAAGGGATATTTTATAAAAGGCAATCATTTTTATAACTCTCATATTGAATCAAAAACCTAAATTTAAATCTTATATGTCTGCCCCTGTCCCCTAAGAATTTACCCCCAAGGGATTTCCTAGACTCCACATTTCAGGATGAACAATAGACTTGAAGGTAGACCTAAATCAAATGTTATCCTTTTGTCCTGGTAGTTTCTCCCATTTTATCAATGTCCTCTCCCAGGCAGTCCAGTTCTTGGCTGGACCTTTCCCTCTTTTATACATTGTAGAGCATCAGCCTCTCCCTGATAATCCTGTCTTGGACTTCTCACTTCCTTTTAGCCATGGTAATGTCAATCATACTTCCATGTCCTTAGTTCCTTGAATGGTATATAAGTTCCCCAAGTTCTATTATTCTTTGTAGAATCATCTAATATTCTCCCAGGGATATATCCCCAGAGGCCCAAGGGTATTGATTCTGTGTAGTTTGTGGCACTTGGTTATATAATAGCAGCCAAATCATTGGACCTATCTCTTTACTGATTAAAGACTTGATTTTTCTGACTATTTTAGTAGTTCTGTGTTTTTCCCAGGTTACCAGCCCTATCATCTCTTAAATTCTCCTGAATTCATTCAACTTTCTTCTTGTTTAGAATCGACTTTTAGTCTAGATGATGTGAACGTTAAATAAAAATATTTTGATAACTATTTCAATATGATTATTTTCCTTGGTACATCTAAGCATCTTATTTTATGCATTTAAAAAACTTTGATAAGGGGTCCATAGACTTCACCAGACTGTCAAAGGGTACAAAAATATTTAAAAACTCCTGTTTTACAATAAACAGTTGACAGAGGTAAAAAGAACATCTAACATTTCTCCTTGTTCTTTGTATTCTCTTCAATCCTCCTTGTTATATTTGCTAATCTTTGTCAAATCTTAATGCTTCATGATTCTCACCCCTGCTTCTGCTTCTATTCAGGTGATACCAAACAAAGCTGGAGGAATCTATATAGCCCTCCATTTAGGGTCCATTACAAATTTATCTTATCTAATCTTAACTAGGTCTTCACTAAAGGGAGAAATCTTTACCATTTCCCCTACCTACAATCTAAATCTCTACCACCCTCCCCAAAATGACTGTTTCAAACTTTCCCTTCTTTCCCCAAGGTCACCCACAATCATTTTATCTAACAGTCTGTGCTTAAGAACATGCCTCATATTTTTTTTTTTCTGAAAAACAGCTATTTACAAAAATCTTCCTCTTCTCCCCTTTTCTAGACTTCAAAATGCAAGGTCATTAGCCCTCATTATTTTTTTGATGAATAAGTGATGCCCCTTCTTAACAAAGACACATATTTGTTGAACTCAATACAAGATCTCTTCTATCTTCTCTATCAAATTGTCCTCTCTCCCTCTCTCTGTCTCTGTCTGTCTCTGTCTCTGTCTCTCTGTCACTGTCTCTCTCTCTCTCTCTCTCTCTCTCTCTCTCTCTCTCTCTCTCTCACACATACACACACACACACACACACACACACACACACACACACACATACACAACCATACAGCTCTAATCTCTTACTATATATTGGTTCTTTGATGAGGATTAAAAATATATTCCTAGCTTGTTTATTCTTATTTAAGAAAAACTTATTTGACCTACCATCACTGATCTCTGATTATCTTTTAGTACCTTCACCCACATATAATTTTGTCTCTGTGCACAGATGTTACCTCTCCCTTAATAATATTAGCAGGAATAGTTCTTCATTTTTGTCTTTTTATCTATAGCACTTAACACAGTGTCTGATAGCAGGTGTTTAATAAATATTTCTTGGTTGATTGTCATTGGAAGATATATAATTTGATTCAAAATCCTTTAACCTAACTTTCAAGAGCCTAATCCTACACTACCAATTTAACTTTTACAATTTCCAAACATAAACCTTCTACACAATACCTTTTCAATGTATCTCTCATGTTGTAACCTTTTTAGAATTATTTGTGCATATTTCTAATCTTCCTACTAGTGTGTAAGTTCCTCGAGGCCAAGAATATTTATTGTACATAATAAATGTTTGCTTAACTAAATATGTAAATTCCCCCCCCCAAGTTCATTGTATTAAAATAAATGACTGGATTCCTAACTATATTGGAAGAGCTGATTAGGACACCTGATCCCAAAGGGACAACTTCAGGAATTACAAGGCTCCAGTAATTAGTTTAAAAATAGAAAAAAATGTATTAAGTTTAATGCAAATTGAAGTATTGATTTGAGTGGCCAGGAGGCAGGAGCAGGTGGAATATTGCCTCCTTGAGGAGATGGGGTCTGAGATTCTTATACCCTCTTGACAACAGGACCTATGTGACTAGAGATGGGATGATGGTGGGGTGACAAGTTATGAGACAAGGAAGAAGGTGATGTGGCTTATGCCATTCCCTGAAGACAGAAGGAGTGACTTGTTCAGTTCAGGGGATGATCAGATATCTGAGACACAAAACAGATGCTCATCAGAAGCAAGCTGGTAGGTGCCTATCTTGATCATCAAAAATGAGGGGAGAGGCAGGAAGGAATGTCCCTCTTAGAGACTTATCATTTGGTTTCAGTTGCTCAGTCACCTTCTTTTAGATAGCCTTTACAAAAATGGAAGGGAAGAAAGGAATTCCTTTTTTGACCTGGGATTTCTTTGTGGTTTGGGAGTATCTAAAGGAAGCCGATACCTCCATATCATAACTATTAACAAAGAAGAATTAAATAAGTTATTAATTAGTACAACTTCATGGAAACTTCTGAAATTCAAAAGATATGTGCATTTAAAAAATTATTCATATCTCATACTAAAATATAGCCTTGAATAAGAAAAAAATGAACAATATAATGAGTAAAGAGCAATCTAACATGTTCAAATGCATAACAGAAAGAAATACACTTCTTGAGCTGAGTTTTAAAAATGCATTTTGGGCACACTTACCAAAAGAATCCATTACTTTAATACTGCTCAGAAAATTTATTTAAAACAAAAACATATTGCTCTATAAAATGGAACTATAACAGAGAATAGTCCTATTTGGAATAGTACAATGATAATATTTATTAAACATTTCAGTAAATTTACAAAAAAGTGGAAGAAAAAATGTATGCCTTGGGAAAGAAATAGAACAACAAAGAAAAAATAATATTGCTTGATTTGTTGTTTTTAAAAAATGAACCTTCAAAATTTTGTCTAAGAAAAAGCACCAAATACAACATAGATCATTTTATTATTACACAAAAGGAATATGATTTCAGTTTATGAAGGTAAATAGCATTTGTATTCCTGTGTAAACCATGATTAATTCTTTTTACAATATGTTTTAACCACAGTAAGTATGCAAACTTGAGATTTATCTAATATAACTTTTCATTTTTATCACTAGACTTGTAGCTTTCATAATATTAAGCCTGTAGGATTTAAGATAGCTACCAGAACTGCCAAAATAGCAAATGACTAGCTGATATTAAAAGATGCCGTTTTGCATTTATATTGTATAAAAATAATATAACATTTGAATTGAAAATACAACTTCATTAATGCTAAAACAAAATGAATCCCAAATGCTTGGATTACTTACTCATGTCTTCAAGAAAGTAATTACCTTCCATCGTATGTGGGTGCATATATACAGGGATAATAAAATCCCTTGTTTCATAAATATATAAACTTTTGAGGCAGCAAAGCATTTTAGATCAATTGCTAGCCTTGGAGACAGAAAAATCTAGTTGTACTTGCAAAATGTCTCTTACTGCCTGTCTTACCTTGAACAAGTCACTTCACTTCTCAAGGTTTAGGACAACTCTCTAAAATGATAACTTGCAGAGAAGGTACCTACCTGCATTAGCAGAGGAAGTTTCCTCACCTCAGAGTTCCCTGTTTCCTACTTTTCATTTGAGACCACAAAAAAGTTTTGAGGATCTTATTATGGTAATGAATGTCTAAATGGTAGAATAGAAATTTAAATCCATATCTCAACTCCAAATGTGGCATTCTTTTCAATATAACAGATTGCTCTATGCTACATTTTTGTCTCTTCCTTCTGACACATACAACCTGAATAAATAATAAAGAAGAATAAATAATAAAGAATAAAAAATAAAGAAAAATAAAGACACTGGTCAAAGAATTTGATGAGCAGATCCATAAAATCCATTATTAATTGGATGGACCAATTGAATGTGATGCTAAGTATTCACAGACAAGATTGGAAATAATAAAATACATCTGAAATGATATGGAGAACCAGAAAAGGCTATGCAAATATAAAATATTACACAATATACTAAATATACTTATTATTAAATATGTTTAATGATGTTAAAAATGCATACCACATTATTTATTGCAGGAAGAAATAGAGCAAATTCATTAACATGGAATTTGATTACCAGTGCTTTTATGTGCTACCGATTCTCATCCCAGGAATACTCGTGGATACATTGATTTTGTGAGGAGTGTGTGAGAGACAGACAGACAGACAGAGACAGAGAGAGAAAACTCTCTTATCTACAGTTACATTACATGAAATATGGAGATAAGAAGGAAGAAATCAGAAAGAGATTCTTCTATTTTATATTCACCTGCAAGGGCTAGAACAAATTTGATTCCATAAAAGCTGCTGCTATTTAAATGGAGGAGAGATAGTCTCAGCAATACTTGGATACTTCAGAGACCATTATGTGATGTCATGAGGGTTCGTACTACTATCAGTGATGTAGGCTGCAATCCAAGTTATGTTTTATCACATGCTCTCCAATTTCTGTCTATGTGTTTCCATGTATCATCTTTCAAAGTTGTATCAATACTATTTAAAACCTATCTTGTAGTCTTTTAATCAGTGTTTGAACTATTCTTTTCCTATCCCTTGCTTTATTATAAGGCCTAGGCCCTGTTTAGTGCTAGCACATGGCTTAAAAGGCATTGTTTCTCGTATTATTCTGTCAATGATTCATCTTTGGCTTTAAATCACTTTTAATCTCATGGTGCAGTGGTACCTTGCAATTCTCAGGCATATGGCAATAACAGTCATAAAAAATGAATGGTTTGTGATGATTAGAAGCAACTTAAGAGACAGACATGGTGGACTGTGCCTATAATCCTTGCTACTAGGGGAGGCTGAGATGGGTAAATCACTCTAATTCAGAAGTTCAGAGCTGCTAATGCGGCTAAGTCCATCAGATACCTGCACATACTCAATTATCAATGTGGGAAACCATAGGGAGCTGGAGGTGGAAAGATGGGCAACATCAGGCTGACAGAGGACAGGCAAACTAATCTGTGTTTAAGAGTGGACCAGGGCAAAGCTTCTATGTCTGTCATCACTAAAGTGGGACTTATCAGTTACTGCTACACTTCTAGTTTGGTGAGATAGGTAGCAGTCTACAGAAACAGATAAATAAAGGAAAACGTTAAAAACAGATTATGAGACTGTGATTGCAATATGAGGCATTTTTTTGGCTTTACTGAGATGAGGAAAGGTAAAAATAATTAGGTCATTATATTATTGTTGGCATTTTATCACTTTTCATAGTATGTTGGGGAAAAAAAGGAAGCATAACCTAAGTCTAAACTTCATCCCAGATTTTGAGGGAATAAATTCCAATGGGTTCAGAGAAAAGATATATTGGATCCCAAAGACAAAAGTGCTTCTATACAAGTCCATCTCAGGAGGAGCTAGATACACTCAAGAATGAAATTCAGAGAATAGAAAGGAAAACAGTATCAGTGAAGAAAAAAATAAGATTTGTCTGATAGATCAATGTGATTAGACAGGGAATTTATGAACCAACTTAGATCATTTTTTTAAAAATTTACAGAAAATGGATTCAAGGTGAAGTTAGAGAGAGTAAGCAACAGAAACAATAAACCTCAGAACAAACTGAAGCTGTTAAGGGAAAAGAAGGACAATGAAAGGTTCATTGGTTCTTTGGTTTTGTTTATTAAGTAAAGTTCCTTACAGGCAAGAGGTAGAGATGCTTTATTTTACTTTACTTCCATTTTCTCTGTAAGGAGAATTACTTTTGCACTGGAAGTGATTTTTTTTAAAATGAGGGAAAGGAAATTGATAGCCAAGATAAGCATGGAGAGAACAAAAGAATACTAAGCCTTTCAAATCTCCTTGGCCAGATGAACCTCATACATGGGTCTGCCGATAGGCAGATTGATCACCATGCCACCATTCATAAAACATGCGAAATGATGAAAAATGGAAGTCACAACATAATGGAAGTAATACAATCTCTAATTTTAAGAAGAAAACACAAAATATAAACCAGTGAGCTTAACTTTTCATTTCTCAGAAAATTCTAGAAACATTACAGAAAAATTTGGCAGATATTTAGAAAGGAAAGCAGTTGTCCAAACAAGACTTAGAATACATTATGAGATGCAAAAAAAGATAATTGTGACTATATTAAATGAAAAAAGGTTTTGCACAAACAAAACCAACACAATTAAGATTAGAAGGGAAACAACAAACTGGAGGGGGAGGGGATATTTATAGCAAGTGTGCTGGGAAAAAGCCTTTTTTCTCAAATAGAGAAATGAGACAAATTCATAAGAACACAAAGCATTCCCCAAATGACAAATGGACATAGGATAAGAACAGGTAATTATTAGATGAAGAAATTAACACTATATTTTCTCACATAAAAATGCTCCAAATCACTATTTTTATAAAAATTCCTTTCCTACCATCTTAGAGTCAATACTGTATATTGATTCCAAGGCAGACAAGTGGTAAGGCCTAGACAATGGAGGCTAAGTGACTTGCTCATGTTCACCCAACTATATTTGAACACAGGACCTCCCATATATGGGCCTGATTCCCAATCCACTGAGCCCATAACTGTCTCCACCAAATCACTAATAATTAGAGACGTATAAATTAAAACAACTGAAGTATTAGACCATACCTATAATACTGGATAATATGACAAAAAATAAAAATGATAAATGTCAGATAGGATGTAGAAAAAATTGGGACACTAATACACTGTGGAGCTATGAATTCATTCTGGAGGGCAATTCACAACCATGCCCAAAGAGCCACTAAACTATGTAAGCCCTTTGACCTATCAATACTTCTACTAGATTTGCAATCCAAAGAGATGAAAGAAAAGGGAAAAAGATCTAGTTGTAAAAAACATTTCCAACAGTCCTTTTTGTGGTGGCAAAGAACTGGAAACTGAAGGGATGTACATCAATTGGGGACTGGCTGAACAAGTTGTGGTTTGTGCTTTTAATATAATGCTATTATGCCATAAGAAATGACAAACAAGATGATCACAAAATAAAATATGGACACATGAAGTGATGCATAGTAAAATGAGCAGAACCAGGACAACATTGTACGCAATAACAGCAATAAAGTGCAAAGATCAACTATGAATGACTTAAGTATTATAAGCAAAGAAAATTGCTTCATGAGAGAAAAGGCTATTAATCACTAAAGAAGGAACTGACATTCTTCACTTTATTTCCTTCAAGAGTTTCTTTCAACTACAAGCAATATATGACTTCTTTCACAATATGATAAGCATGAAAATATGTATTGTATGATAACACATGTACAACATGTAAAATGGAGATTTGAACCCCAGAAGTCCTTGGTACTTCCCAGATTCCCTATAATCTCACCTGAGTCCCCACCTGGGCAAGATCACAATTTGTATTTAAACTGGCTGTAACTCCTACTTCAGCCGCTCTTTCTTCCTCTACTTGGAGATGGCAAGATCTAGTAAGATGTGAATGGGCTAATCAGCTTTTGTTGTCTCTCCCCTCTATTTCCCCCTTATCTATAACTATTGTACTTTTCCTCTTAGAGGTTAAACTTTTGTATACACCTGCAGTTAGAAATTTTTGGGGTGCAGGATGCTTATTAGTGATCAATTGGGGAGATTAGTCCCCCAATCATCATCAGGGGGGATTGTGATTTTTAAATTCCCTCCATCTTGCTTGGTCTAGCACCCAGGGATGTGCACACCCACACTACACTGGCATATGCTAGCTAATGACAAATCAGAAACTACTAATTTCCCCCTGGGCTGTCCTAAGCCAAGCTTGAGCCACTATTGGCACATGTGATATGCAGGAAATGAGGTAGAGAACAGCCTCTGGAGTTCTTGTTAATTTCTGTGGAGAGAGCTAGACGCAAGTTTGATCCTAGAGCTCGAGCTTGGAGGAACGGCACGGTCACGTGACTGATAAGGACTGACTCCCTTCTCTGCCTTGGCTCTCCAAGGCCTTAACCGCCCACATTGGTTCAGCCTGAGCCAGAATGGTTTTGAGTTAACCTCCTTTCCTTCTTTCCTTCTCTCTCTTTCCCTCTCTTAATTTCTTCCTCCTGTTGTAATTAAATCACTATAAAACTCCATTCTGACTTGAGTGTTTCATTTAGAATTTTATAAATAAAATTCTTGGTGACCAATAATTATTACATTCAGTCTCAACCCTAAATTTAACCATAACAAACATCTATCATATTATCTGCCATTGGGGAGAGGGGAGCAGTGGAGAGGGAGAGAGAAGTTGTATCAACATGTAAAACTTTTTTAAATGAAAAAAATGAGTTATTTATTTCAGTTTGACCCCAAAAGGCTAGGCAGCATAGCATCATCAAGGAGAAGTCATGCCATCCCAATACTATACAAACTATTTTTCCAAATAGTTTTTTTTGTTTTACCAAATTCCTTTTATGAAACAAATATGGTGCCAATTTCAAACCCAGGTAGATCAAAAACAGAGAAAGAAAACTATAGACCAATCTCCTTAATGAATATAGATGCAAAAATCTTAAATAGGATACTAGCAAAAAGACTCCAGCAAGTGATCATGAGGATTATTCACTATGATCAGGTAGGATTTATACCAGGAATGCAAGGATGGTTTGCTATTAAGAAAACCATCCACATAATTGACCATATCAATAATTAAACCAACAGAAATCACATGATTATCTCAACAGATACAGAAAAAGCCTTTGACAAAATACAACACTCATTCCTATGAAAACACTTGGAAGTAGTGGAATAGAAGGGCCTTTCCTTAAAATAATAAACAGTAGATATCTAAAACCATCAGGAAGCATCATCTGCAATGGGACCATATTAGAAGTATTCCTAATGAGATCAGGAATGAAACAAGGATGCCCGTTAACACCTCTATTATTTAACATTGTACTAGAAACACTAGCAGTAGCAATTAGAGAAGAAAAAGAAATTGAAGGTATTAAAATAGGCAATGAGGATACTAAACAATCACTCTTTGCAGATGATATGATGGTCTTCTTAAAGAATCCTAGAGAATCAATTAAAAATCTCTTGGAAATAATCAACAACTTTAGCAAAGTTGCAGGATACAAAATAAAACCACATAAATCATCAGCATTTTTATGTATTTCCAACACATCTCAGCAACAAGGGTTAGAAAGAGAAATCTATTTAAAATCACCTGAGACAATGTAAAATGTTTAAGAATCTATTTACCAAGACAAACACAGGAATTATATGAACACAACTACAAAACCCTTTCCACACAATTATAACTAGATCTAAATAATTGGAAAAACATTAATTGCTCATGGGTAGGATGAACTAACATAATAAAAATGACAATCCTACGCAAATTAATTTACTTATCCAGGGCCATACCTATCAAATTAATAAGAAACATTTTTATTGAATTAGAAAAAAAATTATAACAAAGTTTATTTGGAAGAAGAAAAGATCAAGGGAAATAATGAAAAAAAAGTGAAGGATGGGGGCCTAGCAATAGCATATCTTAAACTGTATTATAAAGCAATGGTCATCAAAACAATATGGTACTGGCTAAGAGACAGAAGGGAGAATCAATGGAATAGACTTGTTGTAAATGTCCTCAGCAAGACAGTATATCATAAACCCAAAGATCCCAGCTTTTGGGACAAGAACCCACTGTTTGAAAAAACTTCTGGGAAAATTGGAAAACAGTATGGGAGAGATTAGGCCTAGATCAAAATCTCACACCCTATACCAAGATAAATTCAGAATGGGTAAATGACTTAAGTATAAAGAAGGAAACTATAAGAAAATTAGAGGAACAAAGAATAGTTTATCTGTCAGATCTATAAGAAAGGAAAGTATTTAAGATGAAGCAAGAAATAAAGAATATTTCAAAATGTAAAATGAATCATTTTGATTACATTTAATTAAAAAGATTTTGTACAAACAAAGCCAATGCAACCAAAATTATAAGGGAAGCAACAAATAGGGAAAAAATCTTTATAACAAAAAACTCTGAAAAATGTCGAATTTCTCAAGTATATAAGGAACTAAATCAATTGTACAAAAAATCAAGCCATTCCCCAATTGATAAATGGGTAAGGGATATAAATAAGCAGTTTTCAGATTAAGGAATCAAAACTATAAATAAGCACATGAAAAAGTGTTCTAAATCTCTTATAACTATAGAAATGAAAATCAAACAACTCTGAGGTACTACCTCACACCCAGCAGATTGACTTATATGACAGAAAAGGAAAATAATAAATGTAGTAGGGGATGTGACAAAATTGGAACACTAATGTATTCGCTGGTGAAGTTGTGAATTTATCCAACCATTTTGGAAAGAAATTTGGAACTATGCTCAAAGGGTGTTAAAAGACTACCAGCCCTTTGATCCAGTCATACCACAACTGGGTCTAAAACCCAAAGAGATAAAGAAGAAAAATATGTATACAAAAATATTTGTAACCACACTCTTTGTGGTGGCAAAAAATTGGAAAATGAGGGGATGCCCTTTGATTGGGGAAATGGCTGAACAAATTGTGGTATCTGATGGTGATAGAATACTATTGTGCTAAAAGGAACAATGAACTGGAGGAATTCCATGTGAACTGGAATGACCTCCAGGAATTGATGCAGAGTGAAAGGAGCTGAACCAGGAGAACATTATACACAGAGACTGATACACTGTGGTACAATTGAATGTAATGGACTTCTCTACTACTAATCAATGGTCCAGGACAATTCTGAGGGACTTATGAGAAAGAAAACTATCCACATTCAGAAAAAGAGCTGTAGGAGGAGAAACACAAAAGAACAACATTTCCTTGATCACATGGTTTGATGGGGATATGATTGGGGATATTGACTTTAAATGATCACTCTAGTACAAATATTAATCATATGGAAATAAGTCTTAATCAATGATACACATAAAACATAGTTGAATTGCTCACTGACTATGGGGGGGTGGAGGAGGGCAGGGAGAGAATATGAATTACATAACCCTGGAAAAATATTCTAAATTAATTAATTAAAGAAATAAATTTTAAGAAAAAGAAAAATTCATGCCACCAAATAATCTCATTGCCTTTCTTGTCAGAATTATGAAACTGATAAATGAGGGGGGATTTTGTATATGTTTTAAATAGATATAAGGAAAGTTTATAATAAAATATTTCACTATTCTTGCAGAGAAAAGATAAAAATATATTTATTAGATGGTGTTACAATCAGATGGAAATCAAGACAAATTGGATGATCTGATTCAAAAATAATTGTTAATGGTTTATTAGCAACATAACAGGAGATTACCAGTGACTCTGATAAAGACATAAATATGTGCTCATGAAACTTGCAGTTCACAGAATGTTATTCAATATAGATAACAGGCTGATATCCAAAAGGATTTCATCATGTTAGAGGAATGGTTCTCAAACTTTTTGGCCTTTTAGCTTCTTATACTCTTAAAAAGTAGTGAGTACCAAAATAGAAATTAAGACCTCTTAATACCATTATGATAAATTTTGACTTCATGGACCTCCAGAAATGGTTTCATGGTCCTGAGTCACACTTTGAAACCCTCTAGCCAAGAGAATGGCTTCTCTATTTTATTCTATCGGGTCTATAAGAAGATAAAATGCAATATGAGTAAATGTAAAGTCTTACACTTGGGTTCAAAAGATTAGTGCCATAAATATAAGATGGCAAAGGTATGGTTGGGCAACAATTTTTAATATACCATAATCTCAATATGCATAAACATCCATATAGCAGCCAAAAATACTAATAAAAAATGGAATTTTGAGGACATAGCTTCTAGAAATAGAGAGGTGACAATAACACTGTACACTGATCTTTTTAGACATCATCTGGGTTATGGTTTGAGTTCTGACCATCATGATTTAAAAAGGACATCAATATATCAGAAATACTTTAATTGTATGAGATGAACTAGTTCATAACTGATGTGCCTTTTGATATACAAATTTTGGGACTTGAACATTATTTAATTGTATGGTGTCTTTTTTTTTTTTTGGTAATTATCTGCATGAATACAACTGATTCTGGAATCACTTAAAAGGTGATTTCCAAGTGTATATATTCAATTCACTTTTTGTAAACACTTTCATTTATTTTTTTAGAGCATTGTTCCACTTGATAGAGAGATAGGAAAATAATTACAGAAGATATATTTTTAAAACTTTTTATTTAAGTATTTTTCCATAGTTATATAATTCATGTTCTTTCCCTCCCTTTTTTCTCTCCCCCCTCCCAACAGAGCTGACAAGCAATTCCACTGGATTATACATGTATTACTACTCAATACCTATTTCAGTATTATTCATTTTTGTAATAATCTTTTAAAAACTAAAACCCTACATCCAATACCCACATAAACAAGTGAAAAATTAAATATTTTCCTTCTGTATTACAGAAGGTACATTTTAAAACTATATTTGTATATTTTTTCAGATTTGTTTTACATAATCATACTTAGTTGTCACTTATCTAGATTTAAATAGTATTTTACTTATTACCGAAGGATTTTCATTAACTCCAATCAGATGTTTTGTCCTAATAACAAAGTTATCACAAGTTCTTTTCTAGCATTTTCTACTATGCTTATTGACATTAACTGGAAAAGGCTTCAATCTTGGTCTGAATAATAGATTATATAAGTTTTTTAAATACCAGTCTTAACTAAAAACAAAGAGTCTAATCATCCATGAATTGCTCATTTGCTGATGTATTTTTTGGACAAGGAATCAATAAAACAAACAAAATTACCATATGACCAAGATAGACCCCATCCTTTTCTGCAAACACAAAGGAAAAACAGTGGGGAAATAAACAAAGAAGAATTAACTAAGAATTACAAAATGATCAAGTATTTCTATAACTCTTGCTACTTGAAAAATTGAAATTGAAGGATCATTTGAGTTTAGGAGTGAGCTGCAGTGAGATTAAGCCTATTAAGGGCTATCTCATGGCCAGCCTTGTATAGGGAAATCCCAAGTAAGGAAACTCCTTCTACCAACATAAGCTGTTCCCCTCTCTTCAATTTATAATCTTTGAAAGTTGCCTTGAGTCCTAAAAGGTTGAATAGTTTGCCCTGAATCACATAGCCAGAGTGTATCAAAGAAGGGACTTGAACCAAGGTCTTCCTTGACTTTGAAGCTGCCTCTCCTTCCATTCTGCTCTACTGTCCCTGGTAATGGTAAATGGAACAGAGATCAAATAAAGTAAAATCCTATGTCAAATCATATCAGGGGCAGGAAAGAGAGAGTGGAGAAAAACAAAGCCCACATTATAGTGTTTGTTTTATTTTTACTGTATTATATTTAGAGGAAGCTCCAATTATTATAATATAATGGCTTAATACAAAGAGATAGATGTAGCATCTGTTTATAGTCCAAAAAGTCCCTGTAGAAGTCTAACTTTGGGATCTGAGATTCCTGGAAGACGGGTCACTAGAAGTGAACAACTACTCTAATCTATTGTACTCTTGAAACCAATCAGCATACATTGGTCAAACTTTGAGAAGAATGCATTTGCCCTCTTGCTGAACTGAAGTGATCAGCTGATTGGCTTTATTGAATAGATTGATTAGATTAGGATATTGCAAAAAGATCATATTGATATTGTGCTTTAAGGTTTGAAAAATTATTTGATATATTATCACATTTAATCCTTTAAACACTGTTAAAGACTTTTAGGTAATGAAATTAAATTTCTGAGAGTTTAGTCAATATTTCCAAGTCATATAATATAAAAAGGAATTTTTCATTCCTTTTTTAAGTTAATGGGGGACCTGGAGGTCCTCTTACCATAAAGATGTGTAGGGATTAACTAGCCCACAGTTACAGGAGACAGAAACCATAGAGAAAGGAAGTGAGGTAGAAAAAGGGTATAAAAGGGGCCTGTGTCAGGTGGTTGGTCTATCAGTTGCTGAAAGTTAGGTGCAGACAGTTGCAGGGAAATTGGCTGCTGGGAGTGTTTTGGGTTGGTGGTTGGTATTTAGTTGCAGTAATATAAAAGGAAAGCCTGAACTTACTCATAGGGCTTTTGGCTTTGGCCTTTAGAAGACTTTTGGTTTTAGACTTTAGAGGGCTTTTGCTTTAGCCTTTAAAAGACTTTTGGTTTTATTCTTTAGAGGTCTTTTTGGCTTTGAGGTTTTTGGCTTTTGGCTTGGGATATTAGGTTTTTTTCTTTCTTGAAATTTTGGGTGATGGTTGGTCTTTGTTGACAGACCTAATTGGGGTTGGATTAAACACTGATTGGGTTGGTTTTGATTTGGGTGGATTGTTTTGGAACTTTGTGGGGTGGTTGCTATTAGTGGTAGTTATAAGCAGTTATAGGTAGATATGGGCAATTTTATGTAGTAATTATAGGTAGTTATAGGGTAGTGTAAGGATAATTTTATGGTTGTAACCTAATCTAAATTACCAAATAAATTACCAAATAAAATACCCAAGTCAGTTAGTAAATTTATGGTGGTTTAAGGAGAAGGGATAGGGAAAGGGTATAGGAATTCTCACGCCTGACCTGTGCCAGGGGAAGTTCAAAGTCCTCCACCACGAGGTCTCTAAAGATTAGTGACTTTCTAAGAGGGTAGTGTTTGGAAGGTAAAGTAGAAAGAATCAGCCTAAACTCCAATAGAGCTCAGTAAGATGTCTCACCTGAACTAGACTACTCAGTTTCTCACAGTATAGTATCAAGGAAAACTCACTGCCAAACTGGACAAGAGCTGCCACTACATCAAGATGCCAGGATGCTTAGCATGCTCAGCAGGCTGCCACCAGCCACCTGTCCAATGCAAAAGAGGCAGGAGAGAGGAAGTGATGTGAAATATATAGAGGGTTTTACATCACTTTCCTGATTCTCACCTGTATCAATGGTAGTGTAAGCTTGATTTAGGACAGCCCAGGGGTCTGTCAGCTATTTCTGATTTGTCATTTGCTAGCCATGTCTATCACAGGCCATCCTCCTAGATACTTAATCCTTAAGTATGGGTGTAGACATTTCTGATTTTGTTAGACTAAGTAGGGTAGAGTAATCTAAAGTTCACAGTAGTTAGTTAGGCAATTTTATTTCTCTACCTCTTTCCTATATTTCCCTCCTTTACTGTATTCTTTTCTATCTCTATTTTAATAAATTTGTTAAAAGCTGCTTTTTTATTTTTGTCAAACCCCTATTTTAACTCTTACAAAAATAAATATCAGAAGCAGAATTTGAACTCAGATATTACTGTTACTAGGTCCAGTGGTTTATCTACAACAACAGGCTAACCTTTTGGATTATAATATTCTGAACTTATATCGAAAGTGTTGGCCAGATTTAATGAGGCCAGTTCTCTCTGCAGTGCTAGTTTGTTTAACAATAATCCCACTGTGAGCACAATGGGCTGCACTTAGACCACAAACTGGCATTGCTATGTAAATGAGATTGTATCTAAGAAAAGACAGTATATAAATGAAGGATGCTTTTATAAATGGCCTTATTTTAAAAGAGTATGCTTTTCATTTCAGTTTCTTTATCTATAAAATCTATGAGAGCTGTGAAAATCAAAAGAGATAATGTGTTAAGAGTTTTGCATTCTCTAGGTAGAATACAATGCTTCTTCACCTTTAGCAGTTTTTGAGTTTATATGGATAATCACCTGCTTATGAATCCCATCAGACTGACTCTTTAACAATAATCTATTATTAAAATTGTACTCAAAGGTATTCTAGTTTTGTAGGACCTGAAAAATTTTGTACTCATGGCCTCAAAACCATAATGAGACATGTAGTGTGAGATTAATAAATCTACTTTCTTTATATTACTCTTGTATTCAAATCATACTTTGAAAAATGTGAAATATTCCTAAGAAATGTGTATGATGGTAGGTGGAATGATATATAGAGCTGAACATGTAATCTAGAAGGCCTGAGTTCAGTCTCCCCTCCTAAACAGATCCTTAGCTGCATGACAGTGTATAAAACACTTAACTTCTCTAAGACTCAGTTTCCTTATCTATCAAGGAGGTATTATAATAATAGTGCCTACCTTACAGGGTTATTTGGAACATAAAATGAGAGAGCACTTGTAAAATATTATAAAATGCTAGTTGTCATCATCATCATTAGATAATGGATTTTGAGCAGGAAAAAAAAAACCCAGAGGTTGAACTGGGGCAAAAAGCAATAGAGCAAGAAGTATACATAACATAATTTTTCTTGAAATATAACATAGTCACAATATTGTCTTCTTTCTGAAGATAAAATGTTAGAGTTTCTAACTACTCAGGGTATTAAATGCTAGAAAAAGTTCTCTCTCTTCTAAATATGCCTTTGTTTAAGGAGACAAAATAAATCCGACAATATTACCAGTACCTGCATATTACATCTGCCTCTGTTTCAATTATAATATTATTTAGGGCACAAAAATAGCCATAATAAAGATATTCCTGTTCCAACAGAACTTAGTGCAGTTCTTTTCTTACCATCAAATCTGGTGGATTTCCATTTATCATTCAGAGAAGAGTGGATACATATGACAAATGCTATTCTTTAGAACAATCAATGAAATGTCAACAAGTAACAATGGCTAAAAGACCTAAGTAAACCTAGTTATAGATATAGTACAAAATAGAATACTGTCCAAAGAGGCCAGTGCTTCCCTTTCCAATGTCTCTTTTTTGATTAATTTCAACTTTCTATCACAAAATTGATTTTAAAAAAGAAAGAATGCATAGGAAGAAAGTTATAATCAAATATATTGTGGATTTTAAATAGTACCTGTCAAATTAACTACATGAGCAATGCTCATATTAGGATAATGCCAATGACTTTTGAAATAATGAACAAAATAATCTTATCTATCCACTAAATTAGCCATTGAATACAAATAGAAATTGATCCTGGAAGCTGAGAGGATCTTAAAATTCTTAGACACCTTGTGGCTTTGACCAAAATAAGGTGCTACTTTTTCCTATCCTGCCAAATGGAAGAAATATTTTAATAGAGATATTTTAAGGACAAATGCTTTTTTAGTTTTAAAAGACATAGTTCTGAAAAGCAACCTCTAAATTTCTGCATTGAAATAAGATCAAAATGGTCATTTTTATCCCTTAATTATTGCAAATAATATATTTTATTATACATTCCATAAACCCTCTATTAGATTAAGATAAAGATAAAAATAATTGTCTTCCAAATAAATACAAACTATAAGACAAGCAATTTACTCACTATACCAATCTCTGAATGTCTCCATATTAAGAAATTCTTTATCATAAATATAACAACATATACACATTCATTTCCCAACAGCTACACTTTTGGACTGGACTCTGCCATCATCATGCTTCTAGCAAACCTCTTCACCCAGAATCATAACTTACAGAGAGAGACTACATCATCTTTGATGCTCATACCTCTTTAGTACCCTTAGTACTCTCTGCCCTCTGACTAGAGGACTAGAGGACAGAGCAAAAAACTACCAAAAATTCTATTTAAAGAGAATTCACAAAACAGCCAACTCTTCATTTTCTATCAGCTGCACTCTTAGTATTAGACTCTCTGATACATTCTCCCTGGTATTCTCCCTCTGGTTTTTGGCTTCCTGTTGCCTTTTCTTGATCCATTAGATGACAAGCTCCTTGAAGATAGGAGTTATATTTCTTTCTTTCTTTTTTTTTTACTTATATCTCCAGCACTTAGCGCAATGCCTGGACCACCGTAGGTGCTTAATAAATATTTATTGACTAAAGTTTGGTGTTACACAAGTAGTCTTAGTGAAGTTTTAAACTATTAAAACTTAATATGTATGCATGTAACAGGTAGGAGTCTTAATATAAAGATATAGATATAAATGTGTTTGTCTATACCAGTATATGTGTACACACATACATATATATACCATAAATATTGGAAGAGACAGTGTGCAGACTAGACATATATATTTATTGGCGAGGGCAATTTCCAGTATAGTTATTTACTCCATTGAAGGGATAGGTGAGAAAGAGAGATTCCCTAGGAGGAGAAATGGAGAGGATGGATAAAGAAAATTATCTCACAGAGAAGAGGTACTAAAGAAAGAGTTTTTATAGTGGAGAGGGAAATGCAAGGGATTAGAAGGAGGGAGGCAAGCAACACTTGAACCTCACATTTAAATTGACTGAGAGAAATAAAATATACAGTAGGACCCTGTATACATGAGAGATATGTCCTAAGACCTGTAAATGGAGAAGATAAAGGGAGGAGAGAGAGAGAGAGAGAGAGAGAGAGAGAGAGAGAGAGAGAGAGAGAGAGAGAGAGAGAGAGAGAGAGAGAGAGAGAGAGAGAGAGAGAAAGTGAAGGGATTGTTTCTCTCCTCCATTATTTATGGTGAGAGGTAAGCCAAGTACTGCCTCCACTGGAAAGGATGTGACTCCAGAGAGATGTTGTTTTGAGAAATGGAGCACAGGAGACTGGATAGGGATTGATTCAATGAGGTGGCACTATGCCTCCCTCAGAGGAGCTCAGGTCCCTGAGGTCAAATCTATCTCTGTGAGGCAAGATGACCCCTTGTGATTTCCACCTCCCAAAGGGATATCAGCTGTCAGCCTCTGGGGGTTTAGGTATGGTCAACTGTCAAAGAAAGAATATCAGTTTCCTTGATCAGAGATACTGAGTCACAGGGGTTTGGAATAAACCCTCTCCTTGAGCGAAATGTGACAAGCCCAAGTTTTGGGGTTGTCATAGATAAGGACAGGATTTCAAATCCTGTCTCAAACTATTTTAACCTAATCCTCTTGTTTGCTTGTCTAAGACAGGTCCAAACCCAAAGTCCAAATATTTCTAAATAATTATTTGGAGTTAAGTGAGGCAAGTAATGGCAGAGGTATGAGGGAAATGGGAAGTGGGTGAAAGGGAGTCCTAAGAATTGTCCCTCTAGCAGATTGGCCTTCAGAGTCTGGAGGCCAGAGCCTTCTGGACCCTGGCCTCTCTTTTTGCCAAATGCTTCTTGACCCAACTCTTAAAGCTAACTAAACCCTAAGGTACAGTTAAACAGGTAAGGGAGAGAGAGATCCTAGGGAAGGATCTGGTTGGCTCTGGCCAGAGTGAGTCCAATCTAAATCCTTCTTGAGTAGTCAAGTAGCTGTTATGGAAGAGTCTCAGTGGAGGTTTTTTGAGGTCCCAGAAGGAAGACAGGTCCCAACTTGGTGAGCTCTTTCTCAGCTTCCAGAAAATCCACCTTCCTCAGTCACTTCCTAGGCTGGAAGAAGCTCCTGTCAGTTGGTTTTAGATTTCTATCTATTCCTCAGAACTCTCAGCTTTCTCTTTGCCCCTTATCCATGCTCCTCAGGCTGAATCTGTCAATCAGCCCGACTTCTCAAACGCCGGATCAGGTCTCTTCTTCCTTTACAGACTTACAGCAGATGGCTGCAACTATAGATATAAATAAACACATGCTGACCCCCTGTATATGTGCGCTCTCTTCTACTCCTACCTCTTCACTCAGTGATCATGTCTTTGTGTGACACAGAAGGGTCGTTGCATACAATTTCATGATGGAGTTGTGTTGTTGTGAGATTTAGGGATATTATTTAATGTTGGAGTTGTGTGACTCAAGCTGCTGTTTTGTTGTAGAAGCATACTATTTGGACAGAACATATCATATATAACAGAGGTTTATAATCACATAGTGTGTGACTCAGGTGTGTCACTACATAAGGAGTCATGCAATTGTCTGACAGTGGTGGCATTGCATGACACAGGCATGCCATGGTTTGGCATTGCATGACAGACCTATGCCACTGTGTGATGCAGGTGTAGTACTGAACCACGTACATGGGGTTGAAGGACAGAGAGGTATGTCATTGCAAGCTTTGTGTCACACGATGCAGGTATGATATTGCATGATGCACTATGTGTTATATAGTGTTGTGTGATGGGAAGTATATTGTACAATATGGATCTTCCATTTGTGCCATGGGGAAGTCATTGCATGTGTTGCATATTATTTCATGTTTTTTCATGATGGATGCATGTCACTGTGTGATGCATTTAATCTTGCATTGGTAAACAATGTCATTAGTGACATATTGTGGTGTTGCATGACATAGGAATGTGGTTACATGGCATTACACACCTGAATTAGGTATATCATTTTATATAAAAGATGTGTTGTTGCATTACCCACCTGCCATCATTTCCCAGAGGCATACTGCTCTGTGACAGTCATGTCATTTCATGACTGAAATGTGTCATTATGTAGATAGTAAGTGACATGGTATTACACAATAGATTTGTGTCATTGCATGCTATTAAGTGCTTGAAATGTGTCATGTGATTGCATGACAAAGGTTTGTCATTATGTGTGACAAATGTGTCATTGCATGAGAAGACTGTCATCATGTCATACATGTATATTGATGTGTGGTCTTACATGATAGATATGTCATTGAATGACAATGGAATGTCATTATATGGATGTGTGTTGTGTGATTCAGGCTAAATAAATGCCTGAATATGGCACCACATGTTTGCCATTATGTGACATGACCATTTTATTCTATGAAAGATATATAATTATATTATAGACTTCTGCCATTGCATGCCATATGCTGGTTATTTCATGACATTTTGGTGGGGCATGGAATAGGCATGTTGTTGAATGACATTGTATGACACAGACATGGAGTTATAGGAATATTCTTCTCCTTGTGGCATAAAATGTCATTGTATGATGTGGGTGTGTCATTTTGTAACTTAGACATGTCATCAAGTGTTGACTGACTCTCTACGTGACTTGCTTATGTTGCTATAGCTAGTTGATGTCAGAGACAGAGTAGATCTCTGTTTTTTCCTGTATCTAATCCTGCCCACCTATCTTCTCCTCTCTGCTATAAATCAATAGGTTATTTAAATATTCAATTATTTCATAATAATTACATATTATGCATTATGATAATGTATAATAATACAATAGTATATATAAGGATGAGGACAGGGAGATTTGGAATTCTGAAGATGAAGACTAAAGGAGGTTGAATGATAGCTGAGGAGCAAGGGCTTGTGGGACAACTAACAGTTCTGAGAGGATTCTGGGAATCCTCTTGGTCTTCTGCCTTGGGACCTGAAGCTGTGAAGTCCAGTTTTGGCCGAGCTAAAGCTTTACTGAAGCCACCTGAGAGGGCCCTGCTTTTTTCTCCAAGCTTGTTGCTGATCTCCCATCAAAGATACAACTACTGCTCTCCTCTTCCTGAAGAAAGACATCTCAGTTCTCTAAGGGGGAATGATTGGACCCTAAAAGGAAGGCACACCTCCCTGCCACCCTGAACTATTTCTTACGTATTTCTCATAGGACAAACAAACTAATACTTAAGTCAATAAAAGAGGATATTTTGCTAGGAAGGAGCAGAGACATCTGTGGGCACTGTTACAGGCCCATCAGATCACAGACTATAGAGGAATTTGCCCCTCCCCTCAACCAATTACCTAATTCCTCAGTAACAGTCAGATATCTGTATTGGCTTTTTAATTATATTAGGAAGGATGCTTCAAGAAGTGGGGATAGGCCTCAGGCCCAAGACCACCACAATGGCAAGGCCCAGACTAAGGCCTGCCACTGAATCCTCTTGAGGAAGGGGCATTGAGACCATTCGTAAGTGGACTGACTGAGCAGAGACATCACATTCTCTCAGCCATTTCCTCAAAGGGTTCTGAGTGATAACTGACAGCCTGTTATCACTGGAGAGAGAGAAGGAGCTACCATACCTTATTTAACATAGACACTCTCTCATAGCCTGTTCATGCTCCCACAATCCACCAATACCTCACTGGTATATCACCTTATACAGTGACCTTAACCCTTTTATTATAATAACAAGAAGATCCATCTTTACATATAGCATAATTTATATTACATATAAAATATTAAGACAATATGATAATAATGTCAGAACTTCAGGGGCCGTCAATCCAACTTTCTTATTTTACAGGTAAGGAAACTTGGACCCAGAGAGATTGAGTGACTTCCTTCAAGTCATATAGACAATAAGCATCAGAAGCCAAATTTGAATAAGTGCTGCAATTCCCATGCTAGTCCTCTTTTTTTACTATACTTCTCTGGGGTCTTTTACAGGCATAATAGATATAAATTTCACATTCTAGATAATATTTTACCTGGCTTTCTCCAATAATCAATTCTCTTTATGCTGTAAATATATTAAATTAGTTTCTCTACTAAAAAGTATTATATTTTTATGAGGTTTATTAAAGATTATTAGAAATCAAGGATAAAGAAATACAAAATAAGAAAATCACTTGCCTAGGGCTGATTAGCCCATTCACATTCACTTACTACATCTTGCATGCCATAGAAAGACTCCAGGGCTTAGAAGCAGAAGAAGAGAGGACTTGGGAGGCAGAGAGCCCTTTAAATACTAAATTGTGTTCTCGCACTCAGGTGAGATTATAGGGAATTCTGGGAAGTACCAAGGACTTCTGGGGATTGAAGTCCAGGCTTCAAATCTCCATTTTATAATGCAAAAGGTTGGTGTGAAGATGACTGAAGTCTATATTTTAAATTTTTGATATTTGGGGGAGAATGAAAAGGAAATTCTAATCATTTTGTATCTGAATAAAGAAATGCAATATTCTACTTAAAAAAAAATAAAACTGGTTCTGCCAGCCCATAAATTCTAGAGGCAAGGGAGGGAGGAAGGTCACTAGTTTAAAACCCATTTTATATGGACAGAAAAGAGCAAGATTGAATTACAAGCAAAAGGAGTAGGTATACCAAAGAGATTAAAGATACACTAAAAGAAACTACCAGTGCAAAAATATTGATTGTGCTTCTTATGACATAAAACTGGAAACTGAAGGGTATGAGAATGGCTGAACAAGTTGTGGTACATGCTTGTAATGGAATACTGTTGTGGCATGAGAAATGGTGAAAAAGATGATCACACAAAAATCAACCCTTGGAAAGACTTACATAATGTGATACAAAGTGAGGTGACCACAACAAGAACATTGTAAACAGTGTTTAACTTGGAAATAACACAACTACCAAAGTAGTCAGAAAAAACAAGTGTTTAATTGGGAAAGGGATAAACCCAATATTTGGCTCTTCAATCAGAGTTCAATACCAAAATTTTTACAGGGTCTTGTAGGATTAAAACTGAGATATTGTATCGTTGTTGTTATAAAAGAAGTTTGTTTCAGGCTGCTGTGAGCTGTGGCTCTCAGTAGCAGTGTAAATGACTTGAAGCCTACGCAAGGATAACTGCCAGAGACAGATTAAAAAACAAAACTTCTATTTAATAAGGTTTAAAGAAAAGGTAAGGATAGTTAAAAGGTGTAGGATATCAGCCATAGCACTGCTGGGTCTGTACCCCAAAGAGATAATGGACAAAAAGACTTGTACAAAAATATTCATAGCTGCGCTCTTTGTGGTGGCCAAAAACTGGAAAACGAGGGGATGCCCATCAATTGGGGAATGGCTGAGCAAATTGTGGTATATGTTGGTGATGGAATACTATTGTGCTAAAAGGAATAATAAAGTGGAGGAGTTCCATGGAGACTGGAACAACCTCCAGGAAGTAATGCAGAGCGAGAGGAGCAGAACCAGGAAAACATTGTACACAGAGACTGATACACTGTGGTACAATCGAAGGTGATGGACTTCTCCATTAGTGGCGGTGTAATGTCCCTGAACACTTTGCAGGGATCTCGGAGAAAAACACTATTCATAAGCAAAGGATAAACTATGGGAGTGGAAACACCGAGAAAAAGCAACTGCCTGAATACAGCAGTTGAGGGGACATGACAGAGGAGAGACTCTAAATGAACACTCTAATGCAAATATTATCAACATAGCAATGGGTTCAAATCAAGAAAACATGTGATACCCAGTGGATTTACGCGTTGGCTATGGGGGGTGGGGAGGAGGAAAAGAAAATGATCTATGTCTTTAATGAATAATGCTTGGAAATGATCAAATAAAATATATGAAAAAAAAAGGTGTAGTATATGATGCCTAATTCTATGGGGGAGGGGGTTGTCTACCTTATCCCACTCCCAAATTAGGACCTCTCATGAGGTTACTTCAACCTGGGGTCCAGGGTTGCTCTGATCTCCTTAAATCTACCACTAAAACCCCAAATTCTATGCTAATTAAATCTATGCTAATTTATCAATATCCTTGTATATGTCTTAAAAGTTTATGTCTCCTGCTCACTCTTCCAACTGTTACTTCTTCTGGGTTCAGTAGGCTTTGGGCTTAGTCAAGCACTGGCTTAGTCAGGCTTCTGGGCCTACTCAACTCTGCAGTCACCCAGAGATAAAAAGAACAGGTGTTTCTTCTTTCTTCTGGTCTTCTTAGTCCAGCCACTCCCAAACTGCCACTTTCTCTCCTCTCCAAACTGCCACATGGGTTTTCCAAGTTTCTGAAGAAAATTCCAGAGAGCAAGCAGCAACCAGCTACTCCCAGAGCAGAGGGTTTCTCCAAAAGCCCCTTTTTTGACAGTGGAAGCTCAACTCCTGGAGTTCCTCAGAATTCTTTACAGGAACTCTGGCCCAAGATTCTAAGATGGGCTTAAAACTGAGATGACAGTCCTTTCACTCAGCCTTTATCCTATTAAATCCCAAATTCTTAATTTATCTAATAGTCTACATTCTACACTCTGAGGACATTATCCCTGGGAGTGACACCAAGGAACAAAAGAACTTGGGGGACCTAAATACCCTTTGGGGAAAGGGGCAGTGAAAGATGATTGATATTACCATAGCTACAAAGAAATGGGAATGTTCAAACTATATAGACAGGATACAATCAAGCTCAGGAAAGGAATCATTGCTAGAGGCTGGGGTTAAGAGAAGGGGCTATTTACAATGGATACTAAAAGGATGGTCCTGGCCCAGGTGTGGGTCTTCTTGGGAAAGGGTCTCTGAGACAATGGGGAAAACTAAGGGAAATTTAGCATTTGCTTAGCTCCATCTAACTGAGATTATAATTTACTTTAGGGTCTATTATTCAGTCTGAGACTAGCTAAATCTGAAACTTCCCTCAGTGTGAACTCTCAAGGGAACTTGGGGTCCTGATTACATGCTAACCCTAAAGTTGGGGTTCATCATATCTTACTAGGCCACAATTTTGGGAGTTTCCAGATTCCATGTTGACAACAGTTAATGACAATAATGTATGTTAAACAACTGTGATTATATTATCACCAAGGTCACAAACCTGGAAAATTCCAAGAGACTCATGATAAAAAAAAAAGGATATTCACTGCTATAGAAGAAAACAGAGTCTAAATGCAAATTGAAATATACCATTCTTTATTTCCTTTATGAATTTTTCCCCAGTGAAAAAATGTGTCTTCTTTTACAAAATGATGAACATGGAAATATGCATTATAGAATAATATATGTACAACCAGTATCCTATTACATGCCTTCTTGGGGAGGATGGATGAGTGGAGGGGCATTGATTGCAAAATGTCAGAAAACAAAAATTGAAAAATTGTATTGGCATAATCTGGAAAAAAAATAAGAATTTATTATAATAAAAAAGAGAACGAGAAATGTTCTGTTCCTTTCCTCTGCAGTTACAGCCTTACTATTTCCACCCCTTTTATTATGTATGGTAATTTAAATCCATTTTCTATTGCCTTTCTATAGCATTTCCACATATGGTAATTGTTTAAAAAATGAAACTTCTCTGCATTCATATCTGTGTACTTCCAATATGAATGTTCATTTCTACCAGGATTTAAGTGTATTGGCTCTTGTCCTATGTTTCAATTTTATTTAACAACAGTAATTTGTCAGACAATTAGACTGAACAAGGGCAATGAAGAGCTACAGTAATTTCAGGATGATTTTTTTCAAAAGCAAAACAAATACATTTGTACATGCTCTACTGTTTTAGTAAATCTTGTTCTAAGCACAAACTGGCAGTCTTTTGAGAAAAAAAATCTATTCTCTTGGTTGCTATTTCTGTTTAAAACTTCACTGAACATTGCCATAATTTCATATTGATCACAATTTTAATTCTTCTGACAAGTTCTGCCCTCACCATAAATCACTTCTCAACAAGGACAAAGAGGAACCTTTTACTGTAATTTTTTTCCAGAGTAGAAGGAGATCCTGAAATCATTTTTAGTGAGTCATTTCTCATCCTTTAGTGACCAACTGGAACAGAGGACTAATCAAACAAGATGTAATATTAAAGAAAACAATAATAGTCATTAATTTATTAGAGTACAGTAATACTGTCAAGTAAAGACACCCCCCCCCCCAAGATCTTAATTCTACTAAATGACCAAGCAAAGAATAAAATAAACCTTATCCTTACATTTTACATACTCCAATACAATGTGAAACCTTCTGGAAGAAATGTAATTAATGCTAGAACCAAGTCTTTAGCAATGTGAGATTGTGACAACTCTATTGCTAGTGAAAAAAGAGTGGCCTGATTATCAGAACAAAGACCTATTAGAGGTGGATCCAAGACCCAAGACAATGCTTGGGTAAACTCACTCCACTAGTTAAAAATGATAAGGTTCCTGTCTTCATTCTATTGGTGCCCTCTTACATCTCTATGTAGACATCCTTGCCTATCAATCAAATGGGGCTTTATAAATAAAAACGATTATTACTCTAATTTCTGCTACTAGTATTTTAAATATATTTCCTTAAGGCTCCCTAGAGATGGTTATCATCCTTATGCTCAGAGGAAAAAAAATGGATGGTCACTGCTTAGTCCAGATTCACAGCAGATCATGCAATTTATCTTGGATTTGTGGGACTACAAAACATTTGTGAAGGCCTTTTTTTCCCTCTCAGTACTCTTAAACTTGATGTTTTTCTCACTGATATATAGATAGAGGACAATCAAGGTACATAGAAAAAAATACTGAATTTGGAGTCAGAGGATGTTACCAGTGTGGCATTAAGTAAATCATTTAATCTCTACAGGATTCACTTTCCTCTCCCATCAGATAAAAAGATTCTATTATATGATCTCTTAAGTCACTTCTATCTCTAAATTTAAGGTCCTCTAAGCTCCCTATTTTTAAGTACTTACAATGTGCCTGGCTCTATGCTAAGTACTAAGGATACAAAAGAGTCAAAATACAGTCCCTATTCTAAAAGAGCTCAGGGTCAGGAAGACAACATGCCAAACACTATGTATAAAATATATATATATATATATGTGTGTGTGTGTGTGTGTGTGTGTGTGTGTGTGTGTTTTGAGGTGTTCATACATAGAAACACACAAATATACACATATATGATATATTATGTTTTTAATAAATGCTTGCTGATTTACTCATTTACTCACTTTCTTGAATCCTGACATTTCTTTTTAGTTTCTTTCTATTTAATATTGTTAAAACATTCTCACTACTTTCAATATTCTTTTCCTTTATAATGTATCAGTGACTTCCTTTTATTTATTTCCCCACAAAATCTGTTGCCTCTGACAGTCCCACACCTCCAAAGCTAAGGTGGCCAGGATCCTTCCTTTTATCCCGTTCAGTGGAAACAAATGTTCCTTTTCTTTGATTCTCTAGAGAAGGAAGAATGAAGAAGGGAAGTGGGAAAAGAAAGCACATAAGACAATGACACAATCCTACCCATTTTTTTTTTCTCTTGGTGATGAAGGTAGCACTCTTAAGGAGGCTTTGGTCTTACCTTTGGTCAAAGTGATTGGCATCTACTATGAATTGACATTACTGAGTTGCCATTTCAGCTATTGTCTGTCATGTCATGTGTATGGGATGCTCAGGGAGGGGTAATATCTCTGGTATGGAGGGCTTGTCGTGCCCTACTAGGGCAGCTCACCAACCTCTGACCCTCACCTGACACCCAGCTCTCACTTGTGGCTCCCAGTAGCTGCTAGCATGCGGCAGCGGCCACACCCTGGGCAACGGGTTCGACAGGCCGGCTAAACCTTGTGAGGGTAGCCATCGGGTCATCGACCCCTGGTGAACCAGGGCTTTGCTCACCCAGCATGTGAAGACTGCTTCGGCTGAACTGATGGAAGAAACCAACAAGAAGGTTCAACGGCTGAGATGGCAACGCAGCAAGGCACTGTGGAGTGCTTAGGGTGTGTTGGAGCACAAAGGACAACATGGCCATCCAATGCAGCTGAGGAAGTCGCCAGGTGTAACGACTTTTCATGCCACTGGACCCAGGCTTCCAAGGCCGAGAGAGTGAGACTGTCTCTGTGCATCGACTTTTCCACTTAAATCTTCACGCACAAGTGTCTTTGTGCACAAAAACACACAAAGACAATCGTCATCCTCAGTTACTGAGAGACTACTACTAACACTTTCTGGCCCAATTTGTGTTTTGGGGTTGTATTTTTGTTGTTTTATTTTGTCGTTGTTTTTGGCAAAGATATGGTAGTGATTCGTCATTTCCTTCTCCAGTTCATTTGGCAAAAAGGAAACATGGTTAAGTGACTTGCTCAGGGTCATATAGCTAGTGTCTGTGGTTGAATTTGAACTTGGGTTTTCCTGACCCCAGGCCCAGCGCTCTATCCACTGAGTAATCTAGCTGTCTCTTATTGGGTTGCAATTGATGAGGGACCCAGTTGATCCCTTTGAGAACTGATGCTGGCCTCTTTACTGTTCCTTATGCATGGCACTCCATTTAATGAACCAGGGCATTTAATGGGCCATCTCCATGCCTGGAATTCTCTCCTCCCTCATCTTTGCTTCCTGACTTCCTTCAAATCCCACCTAGATTCTTACCCTCTGTAACACTCACTTCCCAATCCTACTTAATGCTAATACTTCCCATCTATTGATTATCTGTAATTTATCCTCCTTATAACTAGTTTATACATAACTGTTTGCTTGATTCCTCCTCATTAAACTATGAAATCTTTAAGAACAAGGACTTTTTTTTCCATCCTATTTATTTCTAGCATTAGCACAGATACCGACACATGATAAGCATAGTAAAATCATAAAAAATGCTTACTGTCTGAACTTCTGGATCTCTGGATCCAGATGCATATTAAAAAGTTATTTTGATATAGTATTTAAACTATGTGTCACTGTTGTGATCATATAATCCTAATAAATTTAAGGTTAATATGAGAACTTTTAATCAATTCCTAATAATTTTAGAAATAATATAATTCTAGAAAAATTATTCTTTGAGAAAATTAATAGATTAAACAAAATGTCATAAGAATACTTAGTTTTCTAATTGAGAAAAACTGAAATTATACAATAATCCAAATCTTATTTATTCATTGTGATATCACTAAATTTTACTTTCCATATTTTGTAATGAAGTAAAAATATGAATTATCAGGATATGTAAATTCTTTTACCTATTATACTAGTTGTAAAATAAAACATAACCTCCTCTTTTTAGCTTTTAAAGCCCTCACAAACTGATTCCAATCCTTTTTTTCCCTGTCTCAGTAAACACTTCCCCCATGCACCCCCAAACTCTTCAATCTAGACAGATTGACTTTATGTTCCTCAACCTGGTTACTCCATCTCTTCCTCAATGCCTTTGAAGTGGTTATGCACTGACTAGAATATAATCATCCCTCACTTACATATTAGTGAATACCTTACCTTTAAGACAAGACCAAGAGCCACCTTCTACATGAAACCTCTCCTGTCCCCCCAAAAGATTAGTGTCCTAACTCCCTTCTGCAGTAATTGTATTTAACTATTTTATGGGGGTGTATTTTGGAGTTTATTATCTTTAAATACATTCAGAATATATTTATAGATAAATTCAGTACATATATAGATGTATTTGTCATCCTATTTATCAAAATGCAAGTTTATTATTAAAGGTATTTATATTTCTATACTTAGCATAGTAGGCATTTAATAAATGTTTGTTGGTTACAATTCCTAATTCATGTTTATTCAAACTAGTATTACTTCAAATAAAAATGAATAAATGTTAACTGTGAATTATTTGTATCAGTTATCTTAGATATAGATAGTAGATAGATAGCTAGATAGATACATAGATCATGTGTTTATTAAGTGGTTTTTAATATGCTAGCTACCATGCCAAAGGCTATATGAAAACAATATCCATTGGATCAGAAAGTATATGGGGAGGGAGAGTGTAAAGAGTAAGAAGAATGGAAAATTAGGAAGGTGCTAGATTATGGCAGTCTTTAAAAACCAAATAGAGCATTTTCTATTTCTATTTTCTATTATATATATATGCATGCATATGTATATATGTGTATGTATGTTTATATAAATATATAAAAGCAATAGGGACCCATTGAAGTTGATTGAATGTCAGGGAGGGAGAAGGGGGAAGCAGGGATGATATAATCAAACTTAAGTTTTAGGAAGATTAATTTGACAGCTTAATGGAAAATGGATTATAGTGAGGGGAGATGAGTCTAAAAGACCGACCAATATGCTATTGGAATAGGTCGAGTGCAAGGAAAAATGAGAATGTCCTGAAGTGATAGCAGTTTCAGGAAAGAGAAAGGAATAATACAAATGCTTTTAGAAAGACAAAATAGCAGAACCTGGCAACTGATTAGATGCGGGATGTAAAATATTATGAGAAGTTGAGGATGACATGTATGTTGCGATCCCAGGAGACTTTGATGATGCTGGTATCCTCGACAGTAATAGGGAAATTAGAGAGAGGTAAGAATTTTGTGGGAAAAATAATTAGTTCAATGTTGGAAATTTTTAATTGGAGATGTCTTTGGGACATTCAGTTTAAGATGTCCAATAGAGATTTGCAAATTTAAGACTGGAGATTGAGAGATTCAAATAATCAATGAGAAGAAATATTAATTATCAATGACCAATTTAAAATATTCAAAAGAACGATAGTGGGAATACTCAAATGAAAGAAGTCTTGAAGTATCCTTTCAAACCTAGCAAGCTATTGAAGTAGTTATAGCATGGGAAAAGTCACTGTAGGGGCAGCTAGGAAAAACAGTGACTAGAGCAATCCATGACTGGAATTAAGAAGACCTGGGTTCATGTCTTGCCTTAGACACTTCCTAGCTATGTGACCTTGGGCCAATCTCTTAATCCCAATGCCTAGCTCTTATGTCTAAGACAGAAGGTAAAGGATTACAATTTTTAAAAAGTCATTGTGAAAAAGACTGAGAAAAACACACATGATAATTGACTGCTATTAATTGATTAAATTATTCTACAATTTAGAATTATGCAGGAAAATACATTATACTAATCAAAATTCAACTACTAATACTAAATATACTCTGAGGAGGTTATTGATCAAAAAAGCTCCATTTCTGCAAAATAATATTCAAATATACATTAATTCTTGTAAGAAAAAGTTGTAAATAAAATATATGGCCAACAATGGGCAAATACCTGAACAAATAATGGTATACTGATGTGATGAAATCAGAGCTGTGATGGAGCCAGCTGGTACTAGCTCCAAGAACCAGTTGCTAAATTTTTATTATTAGTACTCATATCTTATAAATTGGGAAATAACTCAAATAAAGGATTGTTTAATTTCTTTATTGATTTTCTAGACTTAAGGAAGTAATGAAGAAAATGCTATTAATGCAAAGTAAACTTAAAAATATGTATTTCCCATTGGGAGAGGAGTGAGGATTGGGTTGATTGTTACATGTTTACCAGCATGATAGTAATTGAAGTATAATTGTGCTGGAAAAGGGAATATGCTACTGCAATAGGATTCATCATTGTTTCTGTTTCTCACTCTTTACTATAATTCCCTATTCAAAGTGATATGATGTCCACCCAAACAAAGATGTACAAAGCTTAATATACATTGTTATATAACTCCTTCCATAAAATCTTTTCTTTTAAAAAAAATTAAGTGCATTGTTTTATAGTTATATTCTAATTATGTCACACATTCCTCTTCTTGAATCACTATCTCTTATAAACTACTGTTTATTTGTCTACATTTTTCCAGTATCATAACTGATGCAATTAATTTAGCAGCCATATTTAAACATTTCTACTTTTCTCCCTGCCCTTTAATTTTTAAGTCCTCAATCAGATCAGCCAATATTTAGGCAAAACATTTTCTCTGAACCTTAAAAATTGCTCTTTTGGGCTAGAATTTAATATGACTGCTTATAAATAGAATATATTACCCATAGTTAAATGCACATAACTATTTTTCTAATTGAATTTGTGACTTAAATATGCAATTTAATTCTATTTATGTTTTCACTCACAGTAACATGTTTCTGACATCACAAACAAATAAAGGCTAAAAGAAAGATGGAAACCTATGAGGTTATTTAGAATAAGAATCATGCAGAGATTCTTAAACTGGAGTCTGTGAATTTGTGTTTTGTGTATTGATAGCTTTATTTCATTATAATATATTTCTTTCCTAATCCCATGCATTTTGTTTTTATGTATTTTAAAAAAATTTTATTTGGTCAATTTCAAACATTTTTCCTTGGTTACAAGAATCATATTCTTCCCTCCATTCCCTCCCCCAACCCTTTCCCATAGCTGACATGCAATTCCATTGGGTATTACATATATCCTTGATCAGCACCTATTTCCATGTTGTTGGTGTTTGCACTAGGATGTTCCTTTAGAGTCTATATCCCCAATCATATCTCCCTCGATCCATGTATTAAAACAGTTGTGTTTTTTTTCTTCGGTGTTTCTACTCCCACAGTTTTTCCTCTGAATGTGGATGTTTTTTCTTGTAGATCACTCCAAGTTGTTCAGGATCACTATACTGCCACTAATGGAGAAGTCCATTACATTAGATTGTGCCACAGTGTATCAGTCTGTGTACAATGTTCTCCTGTTTCTGCTCCTCTCATTCTGCATCACTTCCTGGAGGTCATTCTAGTTCTCATGGAATTCCTCCACTTTATTATTCCTTTGAGCACAATAGTATTCCATCACCAACATATACCACAATTTGTTCAGCCATTCCCCAATTGAAGGGCATCCTCTCATTTTCCAATTTTTTGCCACCACAGAGAGCGCAGCTATGAATATTCATGTACATGTATTTTTCCTTATTATCTCTTTGGGGTACAAACCCAGCAGTGCTATGGCTGGATCAAAGGGCAGACAGTCTTTTAGTGCCCTTTGGGCGTAGTTCCAAATTGCCCTCCAGAATGGTTGGATTAATTCACAGCAATGCATTAATGTCTCCACTTTGCCACACCCCCTCCAGCATTCATTACTTTCCTTTGCTGTCATGATAGCCAATTTGCTGGGTGTGAGGTGATACTTCAGAGTTGTTTTGATTTGCATCTCTCTGATTATAAGAGATTTAGAATACTTTTGTATGTGCTTATTAATAGTTTTTATTTCTTTGACTGAAAATTGCTGATTCATGTACCTTGCCCATTTATCAATTAGAGAATAGTTGGATTTTTTGTACAAATGATTTAGCTCTTTGTAAATTTGAGTAATTAGACCTTCGTCAGGGGTTTTTGTTACAAAGATTGTTTCCCAGTTTGTTACCTCCCTTCTAATTTTGGTTCCATTGGTTTTGTTTGTACAAAACCTTTTTAATTTGATGTAATTAAAATTATTTATTTTACATTTTGTCACTTTTTCCAAGTATTGCTTGGTTTTAAAATTTTTCCTTTTCCAAAGGTCTGACATGTATACTATTCTATTTTCACATAATTTCCTTTTTTATGTTCAATTCATTCACCCATTCTGAGTTTATCTTGGTGTAGGGTGTGAGTTTATGTATTATTTTAATGGAGTCAACTGGTTTCACCAGACTACTAAATGGGTCCATGAAATGTAAAAGTTTAGCAACTCTTGTAAAATATTATCAGAACTCCCCAACTTCTGACTTTTGTAAGGGATCCAGAATAAGATTTTATTTGGCTCTTGCATGAAAACTTGAGTTAAGTTAAGCACTAATATTTAATGTTTAGTGGGAATAAGTAATGATCTTGTATGACTGGAAAATGCTTAGCCTGTTGACGCATATAACAGTTCCTTTAACCACTGATAAAATGGTCTAGTTGATGGAGTATACTCTGGATCAAAAGGATATGAATTCAATGCCATCTCAGATATTTACAACAGTGTGACCCAGAGCAGGTCACCTATACTCTATGTGCTTCAATCCCGCTTGTGTGAAATGAGGAAGATGGTCTAGTCTAATACACAGGAAAGTCCACTGGTAAATCAATAATGGTAAGAAATTTTAAAACTTCCTTCACTATAGATTATCCTCTGGGAGGCAGGGTAGTGTTGTCCCGGAAGTCTCAGAGGCAAGAAGAACTAGGTTCAAGTCCTACCTCTAACCCATACTGATATTCTGACCCTGGATAAATCATTAATCTTTCATTTCTAGTAGAGGGAGTTTCCCCACCTGGGATTTCCTTATAACAATATGGTCCCTATCTTTAATATTCCCTTATTGGCCCTTTCTGTGATTAGAGCTTACCTAAGCTGTCAAATACTAACTCTCTTATGAAGGTCAATAGGAAGACAATAGGAATAGACAGAAATATGATGGAAATTCATGTCAAAGGAAAGGAAGAAAAATCTTGTGTTCAATACAACCAAGTTAAGAAGTATGACTAAGGACAGCTGGCCAAATAAAGGTAACTTTAATAAAAACAATTTCAATGAATTAGTGAGGATAGTTTTCAGATATCAAAGATTTAAATAGGGAACAAGTACTGAGAAGATACAGGTACTGTTGAAAATATTTCACTTAATTTCTTTCATATATTAGTTGGCTTTCTCTACTTCACAGTCACAACTTATTTTGAAAACAAAGTCTCAAAATGTAGTGGACTGTATTCTCCAAAGATTGGAAATAAAAGATTTGAAATCTACCCTGAGGCTATTGAAAAGAATCATTCTTTCTCTAACTGTAATTTCATCAAATCACCCATATTAAAATAACCTTGGGAAATGAGAGTTTACTTCAATGCCATGTTTCATTAATATTTAATAAGGGCTCTATCTTTGGACAACAGATTTTATTTTAAGCTATATTTATTAAACTTTTCAACAACTGCTTTTTCTGGAATATGGTGACCTTGGTGCTCTTCAGCAAAACATAAAACTGTTATGGAAGTCACAGACATGATGTTAAGCTAAATAGCATTTGTTTTAGATGTTATCTAGCAGAGATTAGGGAGCTTAATATGTGAAAGTTTCTTAAAAATTAATTGTCTTTTGAACTTAATGATTGTAATTCTTATATGCTACCTAATTATATGTTTTTTTGTTTCATCTTACCTTTATATTTAATAATTTTAAGCATTTTATCATGAGTACAAATAAATCTGAAAAAAATGTTTCAACAATTAAAATTTAAAATGCAATTAGGTTGTAATTAAAATTATGGAAAAATAATATTTTAAAATTCTCATTTGTCCTTTATTTTGCTATTTGACTCATATGATTATTTTAAATATTATTTATTGGAAGATTAAGATTATAAATATCCTAAACAAGTCAACAAATTATAAAAATTTTAAAGCATTTTCTTTTTTTCCATTTATATTGAAATGAAATATGTATATCTGTATGTTTTGTTGTTGTCATTCAGTTATTTTCAGTTCTCTTTGATTCTCCATGTCACTATTTGGGGTTTTCTGAAGTTGTTTGCCATTTCCTTTTCTACCTCATTTTACAGATGAGGAACTGAGGGTTAAATGACTCCCCATGTCCACACTAGCAGGGGACAGCAGAGATAGCAGTATGGTACAAAGGAAAGACCAATAAAGAATAGTTAAATCCTGGTGTAATAAGGAAATTAGTTTGCATCCCAATAATATAAAGGGCATTTGTGGCTTTCAAATAACAATTCTGAAGATGAAGGGATTTTGCAGTTGGGATGCCATTTTAGAAGTATTTTTGCTTTGAACACATATACTCTTTGAACACTGAAGATTGTATTGAATTGAATTGAACATTGAAGAAATGTATCTCCCCTAAACATGTATCTCCCCACTTAATGTTGTTCCAGTCTCCAGCTCAACCCACACAGGGCTTGTTAGCCAGAGGGCTTGGTGTTGAATTAAGCAAGGGTTCAACCCATGTGGCTTCCTCTAAGAATGGGAGGACTTTCAGGAACTAAACTCTCCAGAAACCAGGAAAGGAGGGTCAGCTTTTTTTACTCACCCAATCCAAAGTCCAAATGGAGAAGATCCAAAGCAGCCTTACCAGAAGCAGGTCAAGTGCCAGAGTCCCAGGTCCCAGTTAAGCCAAAGACTGAAGTCCCACAGTGAAGCCCCAGAGAAGAAGCTCCTCCATGCCCCAGATTCAAGCCAAAGACCTTCAGGCTGTTTTTATGGACCTTTCTTTACATCACTTCCTGTCCCTTCCTCCACTTTACAGAGATCAATTGCAGTCTTTACATTTTCTTAGCATTGCCCAATGGGGCGGTGTTTATAGGTTCCACCTCTCTTTCTATAAGGGTATAAACTCATCACAAAGGATTCACAAGTTTCTGACTGATTGAGTTGAAAGGTTGGAGCTCTTTAAGTGGCTTGGGAGCTCCCCCATCTAATGCCAAGTATGGGTGTTCATGCTTTTGGTTGATTAAATTTAAAAGTAGGTAAGAGCAGAGTCAATCCCATCTTCACACCCCTATAGGTGTTTCCTTATTATGTGTATTCTACTGTTGCTGCTATGGTACTTTGTGGAAGAAGGTATAGTGTATTTCTTTTTTTGTAGGATAGGGTGGAGAGCTTTGTCACTAATTTTGTAGTACAGTTTAATTAAATGTCCTTTGCCTTAAATATCTGTGTCTGGTAAAATAAACTCATTGATGGGAACTTGCAAATTATAGTTTTAAATAGATTCTTCCCTATAATATGCCTGGAAACTGTGATACTTTTAGGGAATTAGTGAGTGAAAAAGTATACTAGGTAATACATACAAATATCAATTATTGCTATTTTTGCTATTATTCCTAAAATAAGTGCAAAAAATCCCCAAATGCAAGTAAACTCTTCCCCCCTTCTCCATCTTTAATGCTTCTATGAATGCTACCAGATCATATGTCATAGTAATTCTTACTAATGAAAGGAAAGGTTTTTAAAATATTATTATATTAGCATAGAACATGTAAAAATAGCATGACTAAGGTTTTCTCATTATGTTTAGACTAAGAATATTATAACTTTAAAGACCTGTGCAAGTTAACTAGAAATAATAGGGAATAATTAGTTTAATGAGTGGAAGTCTGACATGGTCAGACCACTGTTTTTATGAATGGCATTTTGGCAGATATATGGTGGCTATAGAGTGTAAAAAATAGACTCGAATACAGGACTACAATCCCCACAAGCCTTTGCTCCACTTCCTCAAAATGCTTTGTAATCTCACGGGAATTCTGAGGTGGGCCGAGATTGAGGAAGGATTTAAGCTGATGGCAAAGGTTTTTGGGTCTCTTTTGGTTTTCCATTTTGGAGCAGAGGCATCTCTTCCATGATGTGAGGTTATTTTGTCTAGGCCTCTGGCCTAGGCAAATGTTTCTTACTTGTATATTCTTTAATCCCTAAAAAACCTCTAAAAAATATAATACTCCTTGTAGAGAGAAACTAATTTCTACCTGCCTCAGTCTCCCCTAAATTTTAATCTTTACAAGAGAGAGGTAAGAGATCTAAAGTAAGGAGACCAATTAGAAGGCAATTAAATAGCCTCCTTTTAACTATAAGGTATTAATATTAATATGTGAATACCAGTGTAGAAAAGAGATCAGACTCTTGATAAATATTTATAAACTGAAATTATTCTCAAATAATTAAAAAACTGGATTCAAAGATGTAGCAGATTGTATTTTTTATCGTTACCAGTAAAATACCATGTTCTATCTGTGAAAGAGAAAAATAGCAATTTCCTATGAGGTAGATAATGATATAAGACAAAGTAGGACAAACCGAGAGAAACTAATGAAAAAAAAAACTGATGTGAGACACAAACCACCCATTAAGCTGCCTCTTCTCATTATCTGTGTTTCTCAATCAACTTTTCTTCTTCATCTTTCATTCACTACTATCAAATGATATCATATGTTTTCACAACATGAATAGCAAATATCAGTGGTTTCAATCCACTTATTTCTTGGTTTCAGTTCCAAAACTTAAGCATTGCTTCACATTGATCCTGGAGAGGCTCCTTTAAATTTGCTTCCATGTTTGCCATATCACTATAATCCAGGAGAGGATATGTTTGTTGGCAGGAGTGAGAATATGAGAAGTAGAGTTTGGTTTTTGTCCAGTCGGAAGTTAAAGATCATGGGACATCAAAGCAGAATAGGGTAACCTCAGGAGACTTTAGAACTCTCTGTTGGATGAGGGGTAGGTAGCAAAGGGAGGGAGTTGCTACTCAGAACTGCAGATAATCAAGAATAGTTGGAGCCTTTTTTTGCTCCCTGAACTGCTGAAGGAGTGACCTGGTGAAACAACATTTGTTGCTGCACTTGAATTGTATGAATTTATTCTCTGTACACTTTCATCTTCTCCTTTGCTTCATTGCTACCTGGAAAATGATCATCTCTTACTCTAATTGTTTTATTAGGTATCAGTAAATGTGTTTTCAATTTTTGTTTTCCTTCAGGTGATTAATAAGCTGATTTTCATTGCATTTTGAGAGTGCTTGCTATATGTGAGTGGACCATACTATGAGTAAAAGACAAAGATACACCAAGACAGACAGGTACAGACAGACAGACAGATGGAAACAGAAAGACAGAGACAGACAGAAAGCCAGAAAGAGAGAGTATATCACTAGTTTAAGGACACTTGGAAGGGACCAGAAAGATTTCTGTTCTTTTCATTCCACTCTCTCAGCATGAAAAAGATGTTATTCCAAATCAAAATTAAGATGATTTCATGAAAAGGTTCCAGACATAAAATATGAAATTCTCTCTACGACAAAGAAAAATAGCATGTTAAAGAACTCGTCAATTTCTGAAAATCATAGCACTTTCCCTTTTTTTTTCTTAAGTAACTGCCCATCACTAATAAGTGGTTCTCATATCTTACTTTTCTACCATTGGTTCTTTGAGTGATAGGAGAAACAAAATCCTCTGGGATAAAGATGATAAACATAAATTACTCCATTTATGTCTCATCATAGTAAGAAGGAGAATTTGGGTCCCCAAAGGTTATACCAATAGACCATATGCTCTGGAAGGTCCTACCAGATTAGAAAGAATTAGATTATCTAGTTTCCAATTAATTTTAAATTTGCCTCTCCATGAGCCCTTATTAATTATGATTTATATTGCATTATGATCTGAAAAAATTGCATGTATCATTTCCGCTTTTCTACATCTGTTTGCAATGTGTTTATGCTCTCATAAATGGTCAGTCTTTGTATATATGCTATGTGCAATTTTCTCTAAATATCTATTAACTCTATTTTTTTCTAACATTTCATTCACTTCCCTTACTTCTTTCTTATTTATATTTTGGTTCAATTTATCTTATTCTGATAGGGGAAAATTGAGATCTCCCACTATCTATTTTCTCTTTAAGCTCCTTTAGTTTCTTCTTTAGAAATCTGAATGCTGTACCATTTGGTGCATATATGTTGAGTTTTGATATTTCTTCATTATTTTTGTTGCCTTTCATCAAGATACAATTACCTTCATTATCTTCTTTTAATGAGATCTATTTTTGCTTTAGTTTTGTCTGAGATCACAATTAGCTACTCCTGCCTTCTTTGTCTTAGTTAGAGCCCCAAAGAGTCTGTGCCAGCCTCTTACCTTTACCCTGTATGTGTCTACCTGCCTCAAGTGTGTTTCCTGTAGACAACATATGGTAAGATTTTGGTTTTTAATCCATTCTGCTATCTGCTTCTGTTTTATGGATGAATTCATCCCATTCATATTTACAGTTATGATTACAATCTGTGTATTCCCCTCCATTTTGACTTCCTCCTTTAATAATAACCTTTCACCTTTCCCTCTTACCTTCCCCTCCAGTGTTTCACTTTTAGTCAGTCTCCTTCCTTTCCCCTCCCTTATATTACTCCACTTCCCACCACTTCCCTTCTTATTCCCCTCTTACTATAAGACTTTTTGAATGCTGCCCCCAACCTCTCCCTCTTTTCTATTATTCCCCTCCCCACCACCTATTGCTTATTAATCTTCTGCTTCGATATAGGGCAAGAATCAATTCTATACCCCAATGGATCTGACTATTCTTCCCTCTCTGAGCCAATTCCAATGAGAGTGAGGTTTAAGTATTATCTATCAGCATCCTCTTCCTCCCTCCCATTGTATTAGTGTAAAGGTTAAATTTAATGGTTGGACAATAATTTTATGAAATTATGTGGTCTTCAATATTTATTATATCTTGAGTCAGAAATGTATTTACTAATATTTACAAAATGTAGAAGAAACAATAAAGTAGAGAAATGTGAAGAGGTTAGAGAGGTTATCTATCCTATCAACCTAAATGTTTATTCAGGTCTTCTTAATCCAAGCAGAGATTAATTAGCTCTCAACCAGGAAGACTGTTAGTGAGCAATCACTTGGCCTCTCCAAGATGGAAGCTAGTCTTTCCAGATGCTAGGAAAGGAATCAGCCTTTCACTCACCCAACAAAGTAGTTGATAAGTCAGAGACTAAGTTGAAACTGACCTCCAAGCCCACAATCCAAGCCACAGTCTCCAGCAAAGCTCCCTTGAAGACTCTCCCAAGTCAGAAGACTATTTTCAGAAAAACATCTCCTCAGACTATTGACAATTTCCCCTGAGGGAGTTTAGGGCTTGCTTTTTATTGTGACTTCTGGTCTGTTACCCTCTTCACAGGCACCAATAACAGTTTCCAGATTGTCCAGCACTGCCCAGGGGGCAGTTTCTATGGAATTGACCTTCTTACCTTCTGAAGGTTAAGCTTTCAAAAAAATGATTCAGTTAAGAGTATGAATTTTCTAAGTTCCTTGCTAGCTTCTCACCTAGTACTAAGTAGGGTATTCAATCTTTTGTTGATTCAATTTAAAAGTAGACAAGAGATAGTAATCCTGTCTTCAGTCTAGTGAGCTACTAAGTAGGGATACTTAAGTGAGTGTTAACTCAAGATAGATAATAGAGTAAAGAATTTTCTTTCACATTGGTCTCATCCCCTATCTTCCCCCAATGCTTTGTTATATAATATATTTTGCCCCATTTTACTTCTTTTCCCATTTCTCTTAGTATAATCCTCTTTTTCACCCCTAGTTTTTCAATATTTTTGACATATCATCTTAAACAGTCTACCACCTCATTTTCTATGTGTATTTCTTCTAGCTAATATAATAATGATAACAATTTTCAAGAGTTACAGATATCATCTTTCCATAGAGGAATACATTGGACTTTATTGAAGGCCTTAAATTTTTTCTTTCTTATTTATCTTTTTATGCTTTTATTGAATTCTGTATTTGACCATCAAATTTGTTGTTTAAGTCTGGTCATTTTTTTGAGGAATGTTGGAAATCTTCTATTTTATTAAATGACCATTCTTTTCCCTGAAAAAATATAGTCAATTTTGTGGGTAGTTGATTCTTGGTTGTAGATCCAGTTCCCTTGCTTTTCAGATATATCATATTCCATGCTTTCTGTTCCTTCAATATGGACACTGCCAAATCCTATGCAATCCTTACTGGAGTTCCATGATATCTGAGTTGTTTCTTTCTAGCAGCTCGTAGTATCTTCTCTTTGGCTTGGGAATTTTTGAACTTGGCTCTAACATTCCTAGGAGTTGTCATTTGGGAGTTTAATACAGAAGGTATTATGTGGATTCTTTCAATCTCTATTTTACTCTATTGTTCAAGAATATTGCAGAAATTTGCTTTTCTTCTTTCCTTTTTTAAATTAGATTGATCAGTACTTTGTTTATTCTGTTTGTTTTTTCAAAGTACCAGCATCTAGTCTTATTTATTAGTTCAATAGTTCTATCACTTTTTATTTTATTAATTTCTCCCTTCATTTTTAGGCTCTCTAATTTGTTTTTCTTCTGGGGGTTTTTAATTTGTTCAAGTTCAAGTTTTTTGATTTGCATGTCCAATTCATTGATCTCTGCCCTCCCTAATTTGTCAATTTATGAACTCAGGGATATAAATTTTCCCCTGAGTACTGCTTTGGCTGCATCCATAAGGTTTGAAAGGATGTCTCACCATTGTCGTTTTCTTCAATGAAATTGTTAATTGTTTCTATGATTTGTTCTCTAACTGATTTTGGAGAATCATATTATTTAATTTCCAATTAATTTTTTTGGCTCTCCATGTACCCTTTTTGATCATTATTTTTATTGCCCTATGATCTGAAAAATTTGCATTTATTATTTATGTTTTTCTGCATTTGTATGCCATGTTTTTAAGACCTAGAATATGGTCAATCTTTATGAATATAACATGTGGTGCTGAAAAGAAGGTATATCCCTTTTTGTCCCTATTTATTCTTCTCCATATATCTATTAACTCTAATTTTTCCAAGATTTCATTCACCTCTTTTACCTCTTTCTTATTTATTTTTTGATTTATCTAAATTTGATAGTGGTAGGTTCAGATCTCCCACTAGTATGATTTTACTATCTATTTCCTCTTTTAATTCTACTAGTTTCTCTATTAGAAATTTGGGTGATATACAATTTGGTGCATACATGTTGATTAGTGATATTTCCTCATTGTCTATACTCCCTTTAATCAGGTTGTATTTACATTCCCAATCCCCTTTAATCAGGTCTATTTTTACTTTGGCTTTGTCAGATATCATGATTGCAACTGCCTCCTTTCTATCAGTTGAGGCCCAATAGGCCTCGCTCCAACCTTTAATTCTGACATTGTGAGTATCTACCCACCACAGGTGTGTTTCTTGTATACAACATATGGTAGGATTTTGGATTCTAATCCACTCTCTTATTGTAGAGGGTGTTCTATGAACTCTTTCAGTGTCTATTTTGCCCCCTTGTTCAAGAACATCAGGGCAGTTTTCTTGGATTATTTCTTGTATTATGATGTCAAGGTTTCTGTTTATTTCTGGCTTCTCAGGTAGACCAATGATTTTCAAATTGTCTCTCCTTCCTCTGTTTTCCTGATCTGTCACCTTGTCAGTGAGATATTTTATGTTTTCTTCTATTTTGCTTTATTAATTCTTGCTGTTTTGCAAGATCATTGTCTTCCAGTTGCCTAATTCTGGTCTTTAATGACTGGTTTTACTTTTCAGTTTGGTCTATCCTGATTTTTGTGGCTTCCAGCTATTTCTCCAATTGGGCGTTCTTGTCCTTTTGACTGTTGTTTTCTCTTTGAATTATTTCCCACTTTTCTTGCCAGAAGGCTTCCATCTTTTTGATAAGCTCCAAATTGAATTCTTCCAGAGCTTGTGGACAATTTCCATTTTAGGGGGAAAGCTTTGACTTTGTTTGAATTTCTTCCTCTATTTCTTCTGTAGCCTGGGTTTTCTCTTTGTAAAACTTTTTCACGGTCAATGCCTTCTTCCTTTGTTTCTTAGAGGGTGTTTTTTGGTCCTGGGCACAATTAGCCATCCCTGTCATGGTTTTTACTTTCCTTTTTATTCAGAAATCTGAGTGAGATGGGATGGTTCTCTGTTTATGGAGTTAAGGAGCAAGGTTTTTGCCTGAGGTAAGTTCACAAATCTCCGCAGCCTCCACTGTTCACAAGAGTGCCCTTGGTCTGAGCTCCCCAGAATGCCAGGGTTTCCGGTGTAACTGCTCTCAGGGGTAGGGCCCCAGTGGTCCTAGTAATTTCCCAAAGATTTAGATGGGCCCCTTGCTCACTCTAGATGTGCTCCTCACTCACTCAATGTTTCTGGTGCTCAATGGCTCTGACTCTGGCTCAGTAGGTGGGATTGGGGAGGGTAGATCGGTTCACGTTTGGGTAAGAGCTTTTTCACCCTCTTATAGTTTGGAAATGCCCAAACCCCACATACCTTCAATGCTGCACCCTACAAACAGAGTTCCTCTGTTCTTCTGAAAATGTTCTTTATGGGCTTTTGAGGTAGTCTATTTCAGTATGTGCTGGGGCGAGGAAGCGTCCCATATCTAGACTGCTGCCATGCTTACCCCTAAGCCTCCCGTAAATTATATTTTCTAAAGGAAAATGACTTAAGAAAAATGAGGGAGAAAGTGGAGAAATTGTCATAAATGTTCCTGTACTATGAATACATAACAATTTATGTGAAATATGTATATAAATAAAAATATATGGAAAGTATTTATATTCTACATTTGAGTATATTTAATTTATGCCTAATATATACAAAACAGATAAATGTATCCCAATTGTATTCCCCACATATTCTGTTTAATAATTTCGTCTCTCCCTCTCCTTTCAGTCATGTTGAATAAATCACTCCTGTTGACATTTTAATGTCTTTAGGTTAACTGTTTATTAGTTTTTCACTCCACTGATATTTAAACACTAAGCTTGTTTTTTTATAAATAGACTTAAAATAGAAACGTATATGTATAGAAGCTTTAACAAGACAACTATAAAAACTTATAAATGTCTGTGAAACTGTGCCAATCAATTTGAGGACACCTTTCAGTGGTGCAAGTCACAAGTCCCCCACATTTTCTCATTCTATATAGTTCTTACCCTTGTTTATAGTCATTAATGCATAGATGATTCAACTAATGTTTTAGAATACTTTCTCTGCTTCTTTAAAGACTTATTGGGTTTCTATTGGCCCGCATTCTTTCTTTAGCCTCCATTTCTTGATTTCTTTTATGTTATTTTTCAGGTATGAGTCATAGTTAAAATACATACAACCTGGTTTTATTCACTATCTTTTGGTAGAAAATTTTTTAATTTTTCTTTGGCATATAGTATTCCCAGGAGAATATTTGGGGCAACTCAGTGAATATAACACCAAACTTGGATCAGAAAGATCTAAGTTCAAATCCAGTCTCATATGTTTACTAACTATGTAGCGCTGGGCAAGTGACTTAGTGTTAATGTACCTCAGTTTTTTCATTTGTAAAAATGAGGATTATAATGCTGTCTACCTAACAGTATTATTGTGAGAATCAAACTGGACTTGTAAAGTCCTTAGGAAAGTACTTGGCATAGAATTGGTATTATATAAATATTAGCTATTAATATTGATGCAAACAATTGGCATTTGTGGCAAGAAGTCATTTGTGGTAATTGAAATTGATAGGTAGCTTCTCAAATGTAATTCCACTAAATCTGGTAAACCAATTTTGATAGTCCTATTTTGTATATGAGTTGCAGTATGGCATCTGTCCCTTTGACAAATACACCATGAATTCACAGGAAAAGAAGAGAAGAAAGGAGAGGAGAAAAGAGAACAGAAGAAAAAAGAGGAATGGGAGAGAGGAGAAGTAAGAGAAGAGAGGGAAAGAAACACAATGAGGGGAAAAAAGAGAAAGATACAAAAATAGAAACATAGAAAGCAGAATCAACTAAATAGAGTAAGAGGAAAACATAAAGACAGAGAAACAGATAAGAGGGAGAGATAGACAACCAGAGGCAAAAAAGAGAGACAGAAAGTCAGAGACTGATAGAGAAAGAGATAAAAAGAGATATAGAAAAGGGAAAGTAATTGAACAGAGAGTCAGACAGATAGGGGAAAAGAGGAGGAGAGAAAAAAAGAGGGAGAAAAAGAGGAGAAAAGAGAGAGGAGTAAGAAAAAAAGGGGGGAAATAGAGAGACAAACAGGAACAGAGATTAGAGAGAAGAAAGAGACAGAGGCAGAGATGAAAAACAGAGATAGATAGACAGAGACTGAGATGAAAATGAGAGACAGAAACAGAGACTTCACTCTATCTTTCCAGAAGAAGGAAAAATGACTAAAAGGTATATTTAGTATCTAGATTATAACATGTAGTTAGGTGGACCACTTATTACTGAGCTGATCCATCCATAGTTCACAACCATTAGGCATCACTGAAAATGCTTATTATATTAATATAAATAATGTTGGTTTTAATGTTATCAAAAAATCTTCAACAGGGAGACACATGTGCAAAGTGTTTGTCACTATAATGAAGGATATCCAAACCAAAATCCAAATGTAGCAGTGAGGAATACCAGATTCTCTTGTTAATTGATGATGTAATATTGATTACCTTAATCCTAAGGGTCTCCAAAATATCATATAATATTCAAGTTCACTATTTCTTTTTCTATCATCTATCTATGCATATGTTGTTGTTCAATTGTTTTATACTCTTGTCCAGCTCTGTAGATGTAGTATTATATTATAATTATACATACATTCATATACCTACAGTGGGAGTGATTTGATTTTTGATCCCATTGATATCAGTAACTTGTGAAAGAGGAAGCTAAGTTCTCTCTACTAAAGTACCTCCATTATAATTTCTAGTCTTAAATAGCTGAGAGGTCAAGTGAATTGCCCAGCCACAGATTCTGGAAATGCCAGAGGCATGACATAAACACAGGTCCTCCTGATTCTAAGACTATCACTCTATCCACTATGCCATGCTCACTCACATATAAATATTTTATTTTATGTGTGTATATAAAATGTGTATATATTATATATTTGTAAATATGTTTATATAGAGATATATTATATGTATATATGCTATGTGCATGTATTTTTGTTTTATATATGTGTATGTGTGTGTATACATGCATTATCCCTTCCTATTGCAGGGTTTAGGAGTGCTATACCCCTTTGTAAAAAATAAAATTATATTCTTAATGAAAAATATTATATTTAAGGGATTTTTTAATTAAGTATCAGAAGTAAAGAGATAAAGAGGATACAAAATAAAAACCACGTGCCCGTGACTGATTAGCCCGTTTAAAATCCCCATGCTTAGCTTACCACCATACTTGCTGCATCATTCCAAAATGAAACATGAGAATCTCCCCATCCTCACATTATATCCTCTGTCTATAGGAAGTATATAACAACAGGAAGTCAGTAGGGTCCTGGGAAATGTAGTTCTTTTTTTTTAGGGGAACAGATGTTTCAATTATACCTTCTGCCCTGAGACACATGGAAGACTAACTAGTCTCGCCAATGGGTCTTGTAAACATAACCAACTTTGAAATTACAATAATTTGAGGATAAAAGGAAAAGGGAACACAATCAATGATTTCTAGGCACATTGACGAAAAGCTAGTTAGGGGGCAGTCCCCTTCAGCATAAGAGTATGCATACAAAAACAAATGCATACAACCCCACAAAGTTCAAATCATAATATCACAAAGTTCACTCTGGATCTTCTGGTGCAGTGTGTGGTCTGTGGAGGCATCTTCATAGTGCCTTCTTCAAACAGTTCACTTTCTGGATTCAGAGAGGTAGCATGTTTCTTAACATAAAATTACTCTCAAAAATATTTAAATCTTGCATTTTAGAATAATTATACACCTGTAAGCAGGAAAATCTGTATACAATTTTTGATCCTCCTTTCTTATCAGAGATCTAAATTCTTAATTTTTCTTTCATAGCATTTACAATAACATATTTATGAGTTACTAAACTTTTTAAGATATCTCTACATTTCTAGACTTCATGTGTCAATTACTGGTTTTCAAGTTCTTTTCAGGAACTTTAACTTTTTATTTGTTTTAACTTTAATGAAGAAATCCTATATATGTATGGTATTAAAAGAGAAAATATTTTGATATTATGCAACACTATGAATATATTTTAACATTTTTTCAGTTTTATTTTTTTGGTAGAATTGAAAATTTTTATTTAATTAATTGATTTAGAATATATCTCCATGGTTACATGATTTGTTTTCTTTTCCTCCCCTTCTCCCCCCACCCCCCCATAGCCAACAAGTAATTCCACTGGGTTTTATATATGTCTTTGATCAAGACCTATTTCCATATTATTAATATTTACATTAGTTATTAATATTTGCATTAGGGTGATCTCTTAGAGTCTACATCCCTAATCATATCCACATCAACCCATGTGATCGACCAGTTGTTTTTCTTCTGTGTTTTTACTTCCATAGTTCCTTCTCTGGATGTTAAAAGCATTCCTTCTCATAAGTCCCTCAAAATTGTCCTGGATTATTGCATTGCTGCTAATGTCCATTACGTTCTATTGTGCCACAATGTATCAGTCTCTGTGTATATGTTTTTCTTGGTTCTGGTCCTTTCACTTTGCATCAATACTGGGAGGTCATTCCAGTTCATATGGAATTTGAGCACCATAATATTCCATCACCAACAGATCCAACAGATACCACAATTTGTTCAGCCATTCCCCAATTAAAGGGCATTCCCTCATTTACCAATTATTTTTCACCACAAGGAATGAGACTATAAATATTCTTATTCAACTCTTTTTCCCCATTTTCTCTTTGGGGCTTAAACCTAGCATTAGTATGTCTGGATCAAAAGGCAGACAATATTTTAAAGCCCTTTGAACATAGTTCCAAATTACCATCCAGAATGGTTGGATCAATTCACAACTTCACCAGCAATTCATTAATGTCCAAATTTTGCCACATTCCCTCCAACATTTATTACTTTCCTTTGCTGTCATATTAGCCAATCTGCTAGGAGTGAAGTGCTACATCAGAGTTGTTTTGATTTGCATTTGTCTAATTATAAGATATTTAGAACACTTTTTCATATGCTTATTAATAGTTTGCATTTCTTTATCTGAAAATTGCCTATGCATGTCCCTTCCCCATTTATCAATTGGGGAATGGCTTGTTTTTTTGTACAATTTATTTAACTCCTTATAAATCTGAGTAATTAGACCTTTGTCAGAGGTTTTTGTTATATTTTTCCCCCAATTTGTTACTTCCCTTCTAATTTTAATTGCATTGGTTTGTTCACACAAAATCTTTTTAATTTAATGTCATCAAAATTATTAATTTTATATTTTGTATTTATTCTAACTCTTGCTTGGTCTTAAAATCTTTCCTTTCCCAAAGATCTGACAAGTATACTATTCTGTGTTCACATAATTTACTTATAGTTTCCTTCTTTATATTCAAGTCATTCAACCATTCTGAATTTATCTTGGTGAAGGGTGTGAGATGTTGAGCACAATCTAATCTCTCCCATACTGTTTTCCAATTTTTCAAGCAGTTTTTGTCAAATAGTGGATTTTTGTCCCCAAAGCTGGTATCTCTGGATTTATCATAGACTGTCTCCTGAATTATTTTCCCCAAGTCTATTCCACTGATCTTCCCTTCTGTATCTTCACTAGTACCAAATTTTTTTGATGACCACTTCTTTAGTTTTATATCTGGTACTACTAGCCCCCAATCCTTCACATTTTTTTTTTCATGAATTCCCTTGATATTCTTGAACTTTTGTTCTTCCAAATGAACTTTATTATAGCTTTTTCCTAATTCAGTAAAAATGTTCCTTGGTAGTTTAATAGGTATGGCACTGAATAAGTAAATTAATTTAGGTAGAATTGTCATTTTTATTATGTTAACTTGCCCTACCCATGAGCAATTAATGTTTTTCCAATTGTTTAGATATAGTTTTTTTTAACCTTATCTTCTGTCTTGGAATCTATACTGGGTATTGGTTCTAAGGCAGAAGAGTGGTAAGGGCTAGGCAATGGGGGTTAAATGACTTGCCCAGTGTTACACAACTGGGAAGTGTCTGAGGCCAGATTTGAACCAGGACCTCCCATCTCTGGGCCTGAGTCTCAATCCACGGAGCCACCCAGCTGCTCCCTAGATCTAGTTTTAATTGTGTGGAAAGTGTTTTGTAGTTTTGTTCACATAATTCCTCTGTGAATTGTCTGTTTGTCTTGGAAAATAGATTCTTAAATATTTTATATCATCTAGAGTAATTTTAAATGGAATTTCTCTTCCTAACTCTTGCTCCTGAGTTGTGTTGGAAAAACATAAAAATACTGATGATTTATGTGGATTTATTTTGTATCCTGCAACTTTGCTAAAGTTGTTCATTATTTCGACTAGCTTTTTAGTTGACTCTCTAGGATTCTTTAAATAGACCATCATATCATCCACAAAGAGTGACAGCTTGGTCTCCTCATTGCCAATTTTAATAACCTCAATTCCTTTTTCTTCTCTAATTGCTATAGCTAGTGTTTCTAGTATAATGTTAAATAATAGTGGTGATAACAGGCATCCTTGTTTCACTCCTGATCTTATTTGGAAGACTTCTAGTTTATCCCCATTGCAGATGATGTTTGCTGATGGTTTTAAATATATACTGTTTATTATTTTTAGGAAAGGGCCTTATATTCCTATACTTTCTAGCTACTTTCAATAGGAATGGGTGTTGTATTTTGTCAAAGGCTTTTTCTGCGTCTATTGAAATAATCATGTGATTTCTGTTGGTTTGGTTATTGATATGGTCAATTATGTGAATGATTTTCCTAATATTGAACCATCCTTGCATTCCTGTTGTTGATATTTGCACTAGGATGTTCATTTAGTGTCTACATCCCCATCCATATCCCCCTCAACCCATGTATTCAAGTAGCTCTTTTTCTTCTGTGTTTCTGCTCCCACAGGTTTTCCTCTGGATGTTGATAGTGTTGTTTCTCATAGATCCCTCCGGGTTGTTCAAGATCACTGAATTGCTACTAATGGAGAAGTTTTTGACACTTTTTAAAGTTTTCTATTGAACATTACATTGAGGCACATATTGTTAATTTAATTTGCACGTTTGAAGACTGATAATTAATATTTAAGAATAATGTATGTGCTTATACTCTCAAATTGATAAATGGTTCACCAGCAAGGCAAATCCAGAGTTTGAGAAGAATAATCTAATTGCTGATGTAGTAAATTGCATTATTCAAAAAATAAAGCATAAAGATAATTAAATATATACATATATATTTTCTCACTATAGAATATTATGTGACGACTGATCAATAGTGCTTATAAATTACATATTTCCAAATAAACTCACCTACTTCATTGCTACTTATAGCATCAAAGGAAATAAAATTCTCTAGAGTACTATTTTGCTTCAAAACTTCAGAAGAGGGGAATAATTCCTTATATCTACTGAAGAGAAGCCTATAAAAGATCATTTCTATACTTAGAAAAACTAATAATCATTATAACTAATATTTGTTTAGCACTTAAAATGTGCTAAACACAATACTTATTTGATTTTCCAACCCTGGAAGAAAGGTGCTATTATTAACCCCATTTTACAGAAGAGAAAACAGGAAAATCTGAGTTAAGTGATTTGCCCATGATCACACAGCTAATAATAAACTCGACCAAAATATGAATTCTGGTTTTCCTGACTCCAGGTCCAGTGCTCTGTCCACTATGCTACCTAGTTGCCCATAACATATGTTAATTTTACATCTCCATTATGAACATTTTTCATTTTCATAATTTTACATGGGTGATTGAATCATTAAGATCTAAAAGAATAAAGGAAATATAGTGATCATCAGACCTTTTCTGATTTCATTCCTCTGTAGATACAACCCAAGAACCTGAGAACAGCAATGCCTTCTCAGAACAAAAGTCAGACACTCTAGGTATAAGTAGTAGGCATAAGATTACTATTGGGAACACAAAGGAGAAAATCATGTGAAAGGCTTTTTACATACAATGGAAGGATTATACAGTAAATCACCCTTTACTTCACTGAACAGCAGACTCCTTTCCTCTCCACCACCACCTCTACCAAATTTAAGCAGGTAAAGACTATGTGGTCTTGAGAAAGTCCAGGTAAAGACTGAGTCTAAGCCAAATGAGTCCCTTAGAGAAAGGAAATGACAAAATATTACTGTCTCAGTGTTTTTTGCTTGTTGTTGCTTTTGAAAAAGTCTTGATTTATCTACAAAAATACATTTCCAATTTCTGACCCTCTTTGTTAGATCACAGAGAAAAAAAAAACTGTATGGTATCCATGACCTAAGCATGCTGAATATGGACAGACAAATCTGAAAATGAAGCTAAATATAGTGGTTCCTTAGTACTCACCATTAATTTGTTCCAGAAGGCAGTTTGAGTACCAAAAAGGTTGAGTACCAAATAAATTTTTTTCCATAAGGAATAATGTAAATTAAATGAATCCATTCCAGACATCCAGAAAACTAAGATTTGTAGAAGGCATTATATGCATTAATGGAGTTGTATTTACTAAATAAACATTAATAATACAGGGACATATGAAACAATAATTAGATTAAACAAAATAATTTTTAATTTAACTTTAACTAAATTGAGAGGAGTTTGTTTTCTAAGGGTATGGAGGGGAAGAGAAATCTTATTGTCTGGAAGAAAAATCACCTTCCATAATATCTAAGGGCAACTGTCCTGGATAGTATTTTTTCTGTCCTTCCTCTTTTCTAATCCTTTTCACCACTGAGCCCTGCTCGAGTTTCAGCAAGTGTAAACTTCCCAAAAAAATCTATCCAGTGATATTTATTTTTGTCTGCATTTCAAAATTCCTCTAAAGTGAGAAATGGTCTAGTCACTTAACAAAATTACAATTCTAATTGTTAAAACCTTATCAGGGTGATATTTTTCAATAAAGTTTTTCACTTCTATCCATTTTTCACACATTTCTTTGAATAATGAAATGAGGTTATCCTCCTTTCTTTCCTTCTCAGCTGAAGAAAACTCTATCATCCACTAGCTGTTGCTGCTCCCTTTGAAGTTCCTGCAGCATCTTGGTATTGTTTTTTTTTTCCTTTATATTCCTGAACTAACATTTGATCTTTTGTTTCTGCTGAAGTGATCATATACTTTCCAAGATCATGATGCCAACAAGTCCTAGCAAGAGAGTCCAGTGCCAAGAAAACATGGAAAAAGGCAACAATTGTTTCTCACCAAAAGTGTTGAATATCAAATTTTGATGATACCAAACTGTCAAGTACCAAAGTTTGCCTTTACATTGCTTCTTCATTCCACAAATGTAGATTTGACCTTGTTGGTTCAGATGTGCCAACACTTCCTAGTATGTGTGTTAGTTATTCTCATGATTTTTTGGAACATTATGGTTAGGATTGAATCAGAAATAACAGACTTGGTCTCTTTTCTAGGAAAGGAGATTTAAGTTGGCTCATAGCTCCATATCTTGTTGTTTGAATTGATGTAAAGCTCTAGAAGCAAATGGTTAAAAATGAATTGGAAAAAAAGAAGGAGCTTACGATGGGAGGGGAAATGGCTTAAAACAGTCCAAAAAATATTTTTTGTTTCTGTAAAATTGTCAAACTTAATGTTCTGGGTTTTGAGTTAAGTGGAGGTGAGCACAAAGGTCCACATTTAAAACACAACATTATTGATATGTGGAACTTCACTATCAATAAAGTTTTAAAAGCTTTTGGGAATGAAAACAACTCATTCTGTTCAGATTTTTTTTTCTTGTTAAATTGCATGGACTCACACTGCTTTTCTCTGGACCCATTGGGAATTATGACAAAGCATCACTCTGGGACATCACAGTTGCTACAGGAACTGGCATTGAAGAACTGCACCAGAAGGCTGATATTAGTGTTGAATTCTTGGTACAGACAACAAATTCTACAATTGCTTTGCAAAATTACAGTTATTTTATACATTCTTCCTTAATTATAAGCCTTCAAGTGTTATTTCAATGTCAGTGTGGTTCTCAACACAACTGAAAGTAAGGTTGAGCTATTTCCCTTGACCTGTAATGGACACAATGAGAGAGTCAGACCTCTATGCAAATGTCCATCCTCTATTTTCCAATAATGTGAATGATAACTCTCTTTTGTTATTTATACTTCTTTGAAAAAATTAACAAATGAACACTACTAAACTGAAATACTCCTTTCTGCTCAGTTTTACAGATTTAAAAACATATAAAATTTAGGACAGGGAAAAGCTGTATAGTAGCCTAAAAACTCAGCATCCCAAGATTTCATTATGAAATGTACCCCCCCAAATACTTAAGGGATTCTTTGCATCTGTACTCAAATGACTCAACTGTTTATTTGATGTGTCCTAGCTTGCTGGCTGTGGACTGATATATACATGCAATACAAAGCACTTGAGCTGTGAACACAGCACATTCAGTGTGGACAAGGAGTTATAATAATACTTCAGAGTTAGTATCCTGAAAGCAATCTCTTGAGGACATAGCCTGAGAAGAATTTACAGTGATTTCCCTCTGAATCTAGAGTTGGGAGAAAACCATCCTGATGTGATGGATGCTTCCATCTAATATCCCATCAGTCTAACTTTGAAAATGAAATAAACATCAGCCATGGAATCAGATTAATTTAAATTGCTGCAATTTTGATCCATAATTTTTAATCTCACCCTGATATTAATTGCTTCCATAGTTCCCATGAATATGACTAAGCAATGAAAGTTTCCAATTCCTCTTAAATCAGTGTTTGAATCACTAGTCTCCAACTGTGACCTGGGGCAATGGATAATAAGTCTTTCTTCTACCTTTAGTCTGTGTCAAAAACACAAAGCTCTGAAGTCTCTTGTTCTGAAGGTGAACTTTTATCCCCCTGAGAAATCTATTAGCAAGGAGCAATATGAAGGTGATGACACCCTACTATTAAAAAAATAAGAATGAAAGTGTCTGAATGATTTAACTCTTGCAGGCTACCGACACCTTTCATTGTAAGTCAGTTCTCTTGTAAAACCCTAATGATCTTTCTGGCATCTTTCTTATAAATGTGGATTATTAATAGAGTTTTAACTTATTGATTTAACATGCTGAATAATCATTCTTGAATGGATACATAATGCCACTTGAGCTAAATAATTGATAATATGAAGAATTGCTGGGAAAATCTCTGATAAAGCAGAGGAAGAAGGAGGATGCTGCAGAAAGAGACCCTGGCAGAAAGATATAGATGTAGTCAGTAGAGGCCAGCACTGTCAGGCCAAGAATATCATATGATTAATTGCTCTATTATTTCCCACTTGGTGTATAGAAAGAAAAGAGAGCAGATTTAAAAACAAGTGGTTAGGACAAAGTGGGAAACAGGGCAATTGATGGTTTGGATGTTAAAAAGATCATAGGTCCTCATAATAATAACACTTAGATATTTGCATTTTTTAAATATTGTGTGCACATTATCTTATGATGTACATACTTACATAAGTAAGTGATGTTTTCCCCAACAGGCTGCAAGTTTCTTGAGAGCACAGAATTTTTGTCTTTGAATGCCAGCACCTTAACACAGTTACCTGGTACTATTGGTGAGTAACCAATTAGTGTTTATTGATTGATTCTCCCCAAAAATCCTTAGAGGTAGGTGATCTAAATATTATCAAACATTTGTTCAGATTAAGAAACAAGGGCTTCTCAGAGATTCAGTAATTTGACATCTTCAGAATGTCAGAATGATGAGTTGACTTATCTTCTTTATTCTCTCTAAAAAGGTATTAGCTTTCTGTGTTCATAAATAAAGGGTTCATAGTCTTACAAATGGAAAGGGACTTAAAGTTAATCTGTCACAGATCCTCTTCATTTCACAAAATGGAGAAACTGAGCCCTGGAGAGAAGATGTTTAATTCACAACATTGGCTTTGCTATGTTTACTTTGAGACTCGGTTTGCAACAAAACTATTTGAAAACAATGCATATTTCCCATGAGCCACCATCATTTTGAATATTACGCATTTTGAGTAAAAGGTGCCATCAAATCCTGTCATTTCAGAAAAGAAAAATAGCAGTTCCGTGGTGATACCAGTGCCTGAGCAGATTGCTTCTTCCCTATGCCAAACAATTTTACTAACAGGAAATTTTCTGGATTCTAGTTTTTAGGCATTGATGTACATGGCAGAAGGCTACCTTTTTAGTCTTCTATGTATTACTGAAAATAGAACTGTTTTAAACATTTTAAGGTAAACATACTTTCAGTTTGTGGTTGAATTAAATAATTATAAGGCATTTAAAAGCATTTAATATGTATGAAACTATGATCAGCTCTAGGGAAGAATACAAAAATAAAGAAAATTTCTATCAAAAACGTGCCTTCTAATAGGAAGAGACAACACAAATAGGATAACTATAGAGAGGGAAAGGCAATTCAGTTTGAAATGAGAGAGATGGCGAATGGTGCCACAAAGTAGTAGAAGGACAAACTCTTTCTGGGATAATTAAAGAAAGGATTTGATTATGGATCAAATTGAGGGAAAGTGGCAGAGGAAAAGGGTGAAACGTGGTCATAAAATACATGTAAGACAATGGCTGGAAAGTAAAATGAAGCATAACCAGAATCAGCAATCAGAAGAGCAGGAATCCAGGGTGATGGTGGGGAAATGGGGAAATGTGAAGTCCTCCAGAGTAAGTATGGTTTCTGTTCTGTGAAGCAAGGTAACAGATGACATAACTAGGGACTTTCTAAATGTCAAATATTATTTTCAGTCAGGATAAGACAATATCTTCCAATGGAAGGTGGCAGAGATTTAATATCAATAATGTTTTTCTTATTAGCTGCATGATCCTGGATGAGTCCTTTCATCTCTGAGCTTTACTTTTCTCATAAGCAAAATGAAATAAATAACATAACACCTGTTCTTATCCCATAGGATTGTTGTGAGTACAACAAGGAATTTTTGTTGTTGTTCTTGTTAAAGCTGGGATAAGATAACTTTAGAATGTTGTGTCCCTATCTGTGTTACTCCTTGAACTTGTACTCATACTTGTGGGTTGGGTCACCAGATGTACAATTATTGTCAAAGTTCTAGGGATAACCCTGTGGGGCTACACTCCTAAAAGCTCCTATCAGTATTCTCTCTATTAGCAATAAGTCAGTAGATTTCTATTAGCTCTTAGCAAAGGCTTTTACTCAGATGACATATAAACTACTCCCCTTAACCTGGGACATACTCTCTGACAAATACACACAGAACCCATGGGATGAGTGGGTGTAATTTAAAGTATAGTAGAGCAGCCTCTAGGGATTAAAGGTGAGCAATCTCCATGGAATACCAACTAGTTCCTACCAGTGACAGGAAAGTACACCTAGCAAAAGTGCCACGGAAGGAAAAGAATGTGAGAGAAATACGAATGTGCCAAGGAAATTAAACCAATATTACTTCCCATCAGGACTCAGTAGAGATAGTCCAGGAACTCCAGCTCAATTCACAAAAAACAGAAGTGTTTATACAACTGGCATGCTCCTAACCTAGCCCCTAAAGCCATCTTCTGGAATTTTAACCTATAGACATGCAACTTGGAAATAGCTTTTACAAGGTACTTCAACATCTACTGAAGATACAGAAAAGAAAATTATTGCCACCAAAATTCTTGGGCTTATTGAGGACTTCAACATCAGATTTACATGATTTTATTATTGGAATATATATTGAAGACAATTCATTACCATCAGCCTTTCCAATCCTCTCTAAAAACTATGAGAGGTTTCCATCTTACTTGTATTTGAAACCATCTCTATGTGTTGTCTCCCCTATGAGTGCTTTAATTGACTGTGCTTTTTTATTTGTATCCTCAGCACTTGGTCTTGTGCTTTTCACAGGATCAGTTAATATTTAATAAACACTTCATTCATTCATTTGTAGAGTCTGTATACACTCCTCTTAGGTTTCTTTTTTTTCCTTTTTAAACTTCTTTATTTGTTACACTTAAATATCCAGTTAACTCCTTCATTCCATTTCTCCCATTGGAGAAGGCTCCATTTGACAAAAAGATGTATGTATTTATAAAAGTATGTCTCACTTATTTTGATTTATTAATTCTTTCTCTGGAAGTGCATAGACAAGTCATTCTTCAAACAATATTTCTGTTGCTATATATATAACACTCTTGGTTCTGCTCATTTTACTCTTCACAATTTCATGTAGATTTTTCCATATTTTTCCACAATTAACCTCTTTATCATTTATTATGGTAATATCCCATCACCATCATATGTCACATTCCCCAATTATTGGGTATCCCTTTGCCACCACAAAGGGAATTGCTACAAATATTTTAGAACATATAGTTTCTTTTCCATTTTCTTTCATCACCTTAGGAAATAAACTCAATAGGATTGCTAGAGAAAAGGTTTCAATACTGTTTAAATAGAAACAATAATAAGCTCTTACTCTTTATGTTTGATTATTAAACAGATAGATAAAATAATTGCTCTAGGTAGCTGATTAAATATAGTATCTCTGCTAAGTAAGTTGCTTAGCTAGGCTGTCAGGAACAGTTTCTCTCATTGGGTTCACTCTCACTTGCCAAAAGTCTGTCTCTTTGAAGCTGCTCTATCCCTGCAATGATTGCCACTACCCAGATAGTATAATTCTGATACTTCATTTGTGCCTGAAACTCTCCTGGGGAGGAAATCTCCAGTTGTTCATTGTACTGACAAATGTTTAACAACCATCCCTCCAGGGAGTAAAAATGTATCCAAGACATACTTTTAAAGTTTCATCTGCATTTTTAATGTTTTCTTCATCACTTTTAAAAATAGACAAGCAAGGAAACTATAAATCAAGCCCTGATATTTAGTGTTTGCAAATTCTAAAGTATAAAAGCACTGAAATTTAACTATGTCTTAGTATGGACCGACTTTAGCACATACTGAGTCTCGATATCTCTCTTTGGGTAAGTTGCTGTTAAATTTCATAACTGATGGTTTGAGACAGGGAAGGAAAGGGGAGGTGGTGGGGAAGGGAAGAAAAGTCTTCATTCTTACTTGTGGAAGATTTTCTCACCAAAGTTCCCCTGAACCTTGAATATCTTTAGTTCTTCAAAGTTCTGCTCATTTTATGCTAATTTATTTTCAATCAAGTTGTTCCCTTTTCAATTTCAAAAGAGATTTTCTTTCCCTGATCTCAACAGGATGAAGTCAAAGAGAATCTTTACACTCACGATAAAATCTGATTGGCAGCTTGTGATTATATTGGAGACCTGAGACTAGAGCAACATAGGTAGAAGATGAGAACCTCTCCCTTACTATTTTTTAAAGTATTACTTTTATGTTTTTATGAACCTCCAGCTATACTGCTACTAGGTTTGTACCCCAAATAGATAATAATGAAAAATATTTGTACAAACATATTCATAGCTGCCATCTTTGTGGTGGCAAAAAAACTGGAAAATGAGGGGGCATCCCTCAATTGGGGAATGACTTAATAAATATGGTATATGATGGTGATGGAATACTATTGTGCCATAAAGAATGCTGACTTGGAGAATTTCTATATGAACTGGGAGAACCTCAATGAACTGATGCAGAGTGAAATGAGCAGAACCAAGAGAATATTGTACACAGAAAGTGAAACATTGTAGAAGTATCCAATGTAATGAACTTTACCACCAGTAGCAATGCAATAATCTAGAGCACTCCTGAAGGATTTATGAGAAAAAATGCTATCTAAATTGAGAGAAAGAACTATGGAAGTTGAAAAGCAAAAGAAAAACATATGACTTCACTCATCGCTTGTATACAGAGGTATGTTGATACATGAGTACCTTAAGTCATCAGCAAATTGATATATGAGCAGTCACAATCAGGATTTTTTGGTTTAAGTCACGAGCAAATATTTGAATTGTGAGCTTCCACCACCCTCCACTAGATCACTTGCTGAACCTTCAGTTTATAAGTTAAACAAGGCTGCCTCCTTTAGTTCAGGGTTAATTGCTTTAGCTTTCATCTTTAGTTTTGCCTTGGTTATCAGTTTTTTGGTTGTTTTTTTTTTTGGCAAATTTCTTAACTTTTAACCATAGGTTCTGACGATGGAGGAATTAAGGAGTTACAGCAGTAGCAGCAGCATACAGAGGTTTTGCTAGAAATTAGTGGGGAGGAGATTGAGGTGGATGAAGTATTCAGTACAAGAAAGATTACGGACATGTTGAAGATTTGGGAAAACATTAAAGTTTATTGAAAAGACACACCCAGAAAAAGTTGCATCAGGAGTGTTAGAGCTGTGTAGGCATTTGTTTCACACATTATCTAAAAGTTTTGAAAGGGAAGAAGAAACAAATTTCCATGGAAAGGTTTTTGTTGAAATGGCCTCTAAGTGAAATCAAGGAAAGTGTGGCAAATTCAATTAAGAAAATTATGATAATTAAGTAAAAATATAACAATTAAATTTAGCGATAAAGTTATATATCATAAGCCATGTGTAATGTCAATTTTGCATTTAAATGTAGTGTTATATGTGTAGAGAGTAAGTTGTGTTAAGCAATAGCACATGAATTGAAAACCTTCTTCAACAACATCTTCACCTGACCTTGAAGGTAAATAGCATTTCATAAGCAAATTTATTTCTTTACATTCTTTCTTATTATCAACAAATATATTTATTTGCTATTTTTAAAGTACATTTTGCTTTTAAAAGCATAGAAAACAAAAAATTCACATTTTGGGGGTGCAGAGCTAGAATGGATTAATTGCATTTCCATTCATTTAAATGGGGAAATTTGATTTGATACACAAGTAAATTGAGTTATGAATTTAGCCATGGAACTAATTAAAATCGTGCACGTCAAGGTACCACTGTATATGCATATACAACTTGAGGTTTTGGCTTTAAAAAATTGCTATATAGCAGAAATGAATAATATGGAAATAGGTATCAAATGATAACATTTGTACAACCCAGTGGAATTGCTTGTTGGCTTTGCAGTGGGGGAGAGAAGAGGAGAGGGAAAGAAAATAAATCATGTAAACAGGGAAATATATTTTTAAAAGAAATAAAAGAAATAACTCCAGCAGATATTTGAATGCTAAACTCTCCCATCCTTATTACACCATGCCTTTGTGTCATGCTTTTAGTATGTATTCCAAAATCTCCATTTATTTCTTCTCTTTTCCCCAATCAAATTGGTTATGCTTTATTTTTGATTGATCTTCAACCAAATGTTCTCCACAATATTCCAGATATGAGTTGCATTTTACCAAGTTTCAATTATATCTAGGAAATAAAATTTGCTTCTTTACATTAGGATCATATACTTTCTTTCACTTGTTTCCTGTTCTAAATTAATTCATCTATTTATTCACTTATGCATTCATAAACTATGCTTGTTATATTAGTTTTGCTTCACTCATCAAGAAAGTCAAGGATTTTATTACTGACTTCTTCCTTAGATTTGTGAACTTCTAAATATCTAAATATTATTCTTATATCTTCATTATGTAGATTAACTGGAGAGAAGTAAAATAACTTGATTTATTAACAAGTTATTGAAAATACAGCTTTTTATATATTTAACAATTTTATAATATATAATAATATATAATATTATATTAAAATATTAGTAATAATATAATAATAATTTTAATATGTAATATAGCCTCATCTTATTAGAATCACTTGGGTTTCGTAGTTTGGCATTGACTTGAACAGGTTTGAATACATACTACTTAGCTCTTATCAACCACACTTTTATCAAATTGGATTTTGGGGATTTTTTCCTTATTTAATTTGCCCTGAACTTAGCATATACCAAATAATTAGTATTTCCATATACATATTGTGAAATGAAAGGAGAGGATTACATTTAAAAAATGGAATCTATATTATAGAGAGCATACTTTTATTTTTAAAATAAATAATAAATTCAAATATAATGTTAAAATTGGTTCTGTATAGTTATGTATTGTTAAAATTGCTTCTGCATAGTTATGATTTCTTCTGCCTTTCCTTCTGTTCTCATTTTATTAGGGGGCTGAGACCTTATGATTAAGGTCCTTTATCTCATTTCCCTCACCACCTCCACTGAAAACACAAAGCCACTATAATAAATATGTGTAGTCAAACAAAACCAATTCCATGATTAGCTGTGTCTAAAAATACATGTCTCATATTGCATCTCTTTTTTTATCTGTCAGAAGGTCAGTGTCATATTCAAGCGCTGATATTTTAGAATTGTGCTTAGTCACTATTTTAATAAGATATCTTGAGTTTCTCAAAGTTGGTTTTCTATACATCATCATCATTATTATTATTATTATTATTATTATTATTATTATTATTGTTCCTTTCACTGTATCTTCCCAGAAAATTTATATGAACTAATGTAAAATGAAGTGAGTAGGTCTAGAAAAAATATTGCATACAGTAACACCAATATTGTAGTAATGATCAGCTGTGAAAGACTTAGTTACTCTGATCAAGACAATTCCAAAGAATCCATGATGAAAAAATCCTATCCACTTCCAGAGAGAGAATGGTGACATCTGAGTGCAGATCAATGAAGACTTTTTTTCTTTCTTTTTGTTTTTTACAACATATCTTCTTAATGAGTGAGCAAGGGTGGAGTTGAGGAATATAATTCAGAATTCAATTTAAAAAAATAATTAATAGGAAAAATTAACAAATATCTCTCCAGACTTCTCTGAAACTAAAACCTTTTTATTATTTCTTCTGGTGCAAAATATTCCAATAAAGGCTCCAATTTATTAATTCTTTGCTCATATAAAATGAGCTTCTATTGAGATTTTTTTCCTTATATGCTCTCATTTCTTCATTCTTTGATTCCATTTGGGCTATGTAGGTCTAATAGCGTTTTGGTGAGCTTTTGTGTTTTTCAATGAATGATGAATAGTTTTGTGTTTGTTATTTGATTTTTTTTCCTTTTATATGTTCAAGTTCTCCAGGTTCCTTGCAAATTTTGTTCTTTGTTATTGGAATTGTTTAATTTAGTCACTATGGGTCTTGTGGTATAAAGTACAGAGACTTGTGGTGCTGCCACAATTGTTGCTCTGCATTGTTTTCCTTTGTATTCCCTGTAGGTGGTACTTGGATCATCTATGGTTCTTTCACTTGGCACTTTGTATTCTATGCCCAGAAACTGAGTCATTATCTTTTATTAGTTCTTGCCTTATGATGTGAAGGCTTTTGACTTGTTACATTATTCTGAGAGACCACTATTCCTTAAGGTGTCTTTTCTCAGCCTCTCTTCAAACTGTATATTTTTCTACTTTGGAGAGAAAGTCATTGCTTTTTATTGCTCTTCTTTTAGAGTGTTCTACATTTTTATATATTTGCATTCTTGATCAATTATTCTCTATTATTTTTTAATGAGACATATCCCCATATATTCAAGGGTTTTTTTAGCCACTTCTTTAGTTCTTAAAAATTACCAAGTAGTTTTGATGATTACTACTGTTGATTATAACTTGAAATTTCATTCTGCATACCCTGATTTTTCCCCATTTTCTTTTCATTATTTCCTTTGAAATGTTTGAGTTTTGTGTTTTATTATTTTATTGAGTTATTTTATTCATATTTTATCCATACCCATGTTTTTATGATTTTTCTAGTTTTAAAATGTTAAATAAGTATTAGTAATCATTTATTTCTTTGGTAGTTTGTCAAAAAATAAACAAATTATATATTATTGTTTTATTATATTAGTTCATACTACACATGAAAAATTAATATATTTCTCTAGTTGTTTAAGTCTGCATGTTGTTCTGGTGAAATAAAAGTTTTGTATTAATCCTCCATGGAAATTATGGAATTGTTCAGTCATTTTTAGTAGTGTCAACCTCTGTATGATTCCATTTAGAATTTTCTTAGCAAAGATACTGAAGTGATTTGCCATTTCCTTTTCCAACTCATTTTGTAGATGGATGACCAAGGTAAACATGATTAAGTGACTTTCCCAGGGTCACACAGCTAGCAAATGTCTAAGACCAGATTTGCTCTTTAAGAGCTATACCTCTGCACATTCCCCTGTGAGTAATAGTCTCTCTTAAAACAACAAAATATAAAATGCAACAAAAAAAGCAATGAAAAGCATATGTATACCACAAAATCCATGACTCAAATGATAAAACTAGGGATGAGGAAACTTGATCTGTGTGGTTTATTCATATAAGGTCAGAAGTTCTAAGTCATTAGAAATAAAGATTCTAAACCAATAGAAGTACATGCAAGATTTCTAAGTCATATTAACAAAAAAGTAGAGGACTAGGCATTTTCTCCTATCCCCATAACCTCTCAAATCTCTCCAAAATAGAAATTATGTGAGAAAGATCAAGTAATTTCAGTAGTCTCCATGATCTGGGAGACCCAGAATCCAAATGGAGAACAAGAAAAAAGAATGGATATTGACTGACTTTGAGCATGCTTAACACCCCTCCTCTGCTTCCCACACCTCCAAGAAACAGAGGGAGTGAGACAGATTACCAAGGATAGGATAGGATAGCCTATTTGTGTGTGTTGAGGGGAGGGGGGATAAAGGAGGAGGAAAGGGACAGGAGAGAGAGCTGCGCAACACTCCAAAAAGCCACAGTATGGTATCTATCTACAATCAATTCTGACCACCCAAAAGTCAACTGTGTTCTTTCTCCTGGGATTAAGCTGACAGTATCATAATTGGGTCAGAGACCTTAAATAGAGAAAAATGAATTAACCAGTATGGAAGGAAGCTAAGATACTTTGCAATCCAGCTCCAAGGAAATCACAATTAGAGGGATAGCATAAAGAAGTGAACAATAAGGAAAATAAAGAGGGAGAAAAAACCATAAGTATCAAAGATTTCAGGAAGAACAGATCTTAAAGGCCTTAAACATAAATGGAAAACCAATAGGAAAAAACAGTAATGATGGAAGTAAATATGGCTTTATGATCTAGCATATAAATTCAGGCATCTATGAAAAAATGGTGTAAGATGAAAAAAAAATCCAACAGTTGATGAGACAGAGGGTCCTATGGAATTTGAGGAGAACATGGAACCATGAAATTGTAGCTTCTTTCTTTGATATCTAGCTTGAGGGCAGATGGGAAGAGTATAAATAAGCATTTTGCCCTATTATTGTATTTAGTTTAAATATCTTCAAATTAGATCTGTAAAATTACAGCCAACCCATTCTTATAAGGTTTAATTGAAAATAATCCATTCCTAGTTGGAAGTCTTTTATCTCTATATTTTGAATTATGGCACAGAAATCTAAGTCTTAATCTGTGATACCACTTTTTTAGTTATTGTTCATCTCCCAAATAATATTTTTTTGGTTCTGAATCCTTTCATTTAGAAACAATAAACATAGCATATGTCTTTAAAAAAATCTTCCATTTCTCACCCAAGATTTCAAAATCTCTATTGATCCCTTTTACATTATTTATGGCAGCATCATTTGCACAAACACGAATCAACACAAGCACAGAATAGTCATCCATTTTGACAAGTCTCAGAAGGCTCACTGTTGCACCTGGGATATGTGCTTCAGGAAAACAATAGAGCATTCTATTTTTGTTACCAGGTCAATTTATATTTCCCTCTTACACAGGAAAAAAAGAATAAGTAACATTTAATACTCTACTTCTGGCACCATGCTTTTATTTAATAATCTATATGCATTCTTACACACACACACACACACACACACACACACACACACACATATATATATATATAATTTTTCAAATTGCTTCACCAACTACCTCATTTTTGAGCAATGTAAACAAACGAACTCCAAAACAAAGCTCTTACATATAATTTCACAGTTTAATAAAACAAATCCCCACATTAGCCATGTCTAAAAATGGATCTCTTTTTGCATTTTAAGTTCTTCTTATCTCTATCACTAATTAAAGGACCTGCTTCATCACATCATTCTTTGAGACTCGTGATTTGCCATTGGCCAAATCAGAGCTAAAAAGTTTTTCAAAGCTGTTTTTTCTAATTATGAGTGAAGACTATCATCTATTTTCTTTCATGTGTGTCACTTACATGTTTTGTTTTTATATCATAAATATTACCTCCACTTTCTTAGAGTTTTCTTTTAACAAATTAAAGCAATTATATATAACTAACAATACAATACAATGACTTCATAAGAAAGTTTGTGCAAAATTCATTATCTGTAACCCAACCATATCTTTCTATTTTGTGTTCTTTTTAAAGTTAACATCTATTTTCTCTTCCACCATACCCATTGTTCCCATTGTAGGAAAAAAAGAACAAATGCTTTTTAAACACTTTTCACTACATTTTGTTTTATTTTCAGATACATGTCATTATAATTTTCAATAATCATTTTCTGACATTTGGTGACATATTCTCTCATTCCCTTCTACTCCTCTCAACTCCTCAAGATGATCTGTAATATAATATAGATTGTGCTTGAAAGTATTATTAATGTATTGATATTGTAACATGTGTTCATATACCAGATTCATGGTCCTGTTACTTCTTGATTATTGTATTTCCAAATCTTTAATCCAAAGGTCAAAAGAATTCCTGAGTAGGACATTAGTTGCCACAGGGTCCTAGCTCCCACCTTGTTAGACCACATTCCATATCAAGTCACATGTATGACTAACCTCCTCTTTGATCATGTGGTTGTCAACTGAACCAATGTTAAATCCTATGTCATGTCACATGTTCAATAGCTACCTCCCACTTCACATTTCTGGATTCTTCAATAAAACGTTTGGGAACACCTGTAGCTCATTCAATACCATCAGAGGAGCATGCAAGAGCTCATGTGTTTTAACTCTTTGTCTCTGATTTCTTCGTTCCTTTGTAATGTTCTTTCTCTCTCTCTAACCCCTTCATCCATTTTTCTCTCAGTCTCCATTCTCCTTCTTAGGTGTCTGCCCATGAAGATATTAATTAGGAACTGCAGGCAGCTCCTACAGATTGTATTTGTGTTATCACACAATACATATTTCCATGTTCATCACGATGTGAAAGAAGACCCAATACTTACATTGGAGAAAAATCCACGGAGGAAATAAAGTGAAGAATGCCATGTTTCAATTTGTATTTATACTCCATTACTTCATCCTACAGTGATAAATAGCCTGTTTCATCGTGAGTTTCTTGGAGGTGTCCTGGATCCTTTTATTGCTGATAAAAGTTAATTCATTCACAGTTGATCATCATGCTTTATAGCTATTACTTTGTAGAACATTCTCCTGGTTCTTCTCACTTACACTTCATTTAAGTTTTTCTAGTTTTTGTGATCATCTTGTTTATAATTTTTTATAGCACAATAGTATACCATTGAAAACATAAACCACATCTTTTTCTGTCATTTCCCAATTGAGGGACATTGTTCAGTTTCGAGTTTCTTGCCACTACAGAAAGAGTTGTTGTAAATATTTTTTGTATAAGTGTGTCCTTTTTTCCCTATCTTTGATACCATTGGGTTACAACTCTAGTAGTGATATTGCTAGATGAAAGGTTATATAGACACTGGGCATGGTTCCAAATTGCATTCCAAAATTGTTATCTCAGTTCAGAGCTCCACCAACAGTGTATTAGTGTTCCAGTTTTACTACCTCCCTTCCAACATTCATCATTATCCTTTTTGGTTACATTAACCAGTCTAAAATGTATGATATAGTACCTCAAAGTTGTTTTAATTTGAATTTCTCTAATTAATAATGATTTGGAGCATTTTTATGATTAAAGATGGTTTTAATTTCATCTAAAAGTTTGTGTTGATATCCTTTGACCATTTGTGAATTGAGGAATGCTTGGTATTCTTAGAGATTTGATTCTGTTCTCTATATTTTTGAAAAATGAAATCTTTGTTAGAGATGCTGCAACTTTTATTCTTAGCTGCATTGGTATTGTTTATTCAAAATCTTTTTAGTTTAATGTAGTTAGTTATTTATTTTTATCTCATAATGTTATCTATGTCTTTTTTGAACACACATTTTTCTCTTATCTACAAATCTGACAAGTAAAGTATTCTATGCTCCTCTAATTTGTTTATGGTATCACCCTTATTTCTAAATCATGTATTTATTCTGACTTTACCTTGGTGTGTGGTGTGAGGTGCTGGTCTTTGCTTAGTTTCTGCCATACTGTTTTCCAGCTTTCCAAGTAGTTTTTATCAAATTGTGAATTCTTATAAAAGCTTAGATATGGAGATGAATTTTATTATTTTTTTCTAGTGCTATAAAATAATTTTGGGGTAGTTGAATATATATATTTTCAAGAAACACAAATATTTCTCTTCTGTATCCTAAATCTATCACTTCACAATAAAGAGGCAGATAGTATTTTTCATCATCAGTCCCCTGGAGAGAGGAATTTTCCTTTTTTTTAAATCAAAGTTAAAATTCTCAGTTATTTGTCTTTACAGTGTTGTTATAGAAATCGTTTTACTGATTCTGCTCATTTTATTCACAAATTTTAAAATGGCCTCAAATGTTTAATTTCTCTAGTATTAATATTATAACAGCATAAAAGCTTTCTTGAAGTCTATACTAAGAAAATGGAGGGTTCTATTTTCTCCAGTGCCAGTGGAAAGGCTAGTACAGATCAGATAATATTTTTTTTTATCTCTGAAAGAACTATTCACATTAATGATGTTGATTGAAATAGGGCAATAAGATATACTATAAATCAGAATTGACTTTAGCACTTATACACACACACACACATACACACACTCACTCTACAAATGACCATTTTTTAATATCAAAAGGTTAAATGAAATCCTGTTAAAAGATGGTTTTATTACAGTTGTTCTTATGGTAGTCTCCAAGGGCTACTTCCCAGGTTGAGAAATGCTGGACTGCATTCAGGAGCACATACAGATATGATGACTTTAAAAGGGAAGTTACTTTATTTCCTGATTCCACAACTGCAGAGTGGCATCAAATGAAATGAAAAGGGCTGTTTTTGTCATTTCATTAGTTTGCTTGTCCTTTCTATTTCAAACTCCAGGCAATTCTGCAGATGTGTTTTATTTGTCCCTGTGTAACCATGAACTCCACTGAAGTGTGAATATGAGTATGAGGCTTCCAGAGACTTATTGGTAGCTACTGGGAATATCTTCTTTTCAAGCCTTTCACATTACACTGATTATTCATGACATTTCTGGAAACAGACAATTGTGCCAGTTTAAAGAAAAAGTTTATCTTTTTTTTTTCTAATTTTTCCTTTCTAATCTTAGCTCTATTATACTGTGGAATCTCAATATGACTGAAGTTACCAAAATTTTTTACTTAATCTGTATTAAATATGGTAGTGAGAGACTGTCCTTTGAATATGATAAATCAAAGATTAGGGGACTTAATTAATTTTTGTCATCACACCATAATCTTATATAGTGAAAATTTTGAATTCTGGATTTAGAAAACCTGTGTTTAGACCCTACTTTTTTTATTTGCTCATAACCTGTGTCATCTTGGACAAGTCACTTTACTTGTCCTTATTTTCCTCAACTATAAAATGAAGAGCTAAGATTAATTTATTTCAGAAGTACTTCAAATCCCAAAAATGTACAACTTTATGATGAAAACAGCAGCTAGACTCTATTTCATTTCCATATAGTCTCGAATTATCCCATTCAGAGCATCACCCATGTAGATAGAAGTGGAAGACATCTAAGAGGTCATTAAATTCAATGCCCTCACTTCCCATATGAAGAAACTGTTTCAGAAAATGTATACGCCTGACCTGGGATCACACTACTAGTAAATGGCTAAGGCAAGATTTGTATTAAGGTCTACCTGAATATAATCCCTGCAGCTTAACCACCTCTTTATCATTGTGCTTCTCAAAAATCCAGTTATATCAAAAGGAAAGTATCCATTTTCCATAGAATCCTGTCACATATATACTATTATTTCAGTTTGGGGGATATTTAGAGAAAATGGATGTATAGTAGTAATTCTTTAAGATACAGTATGGTCTTCAACAAGTAATTAAAAACAGTAAAGGAGCACTTTGATAAATCTGTAACTTCTTCATTATGACTATTCCTTCACCAATGCATAAAACAATTCCTCCCTATTTCTTGAGTTGCTATAGTTGAAAAATATATGATACTGAATTTATCAAGATTCATAACAATGAATTTTTTTAATCTAGCTAATTTTTCCCTCAGGTGATAGAGGTCCACTGGTTCACCAAAACTGAAAACTTATGTGGAATAATTTATACTTTGCATAGTACTTTAACATATATTCTCACTTTGAATTTAGTAATTTTAATAATTATGAGACAGATTTTCCTCCCATACCAAACAAACCAACATAATAACTTAGATGAAAATCATTGTCTATGAGGCTGGTGTAATATATGTACATGGTACTGAAATATTTCTCATTCTACCTTGGTACTTATTCTCCTCTCACTCTAATTATTCTTCTGAACAGTTCTCCTCCACATGCCACACATTAATAAATATAATTTCTGGTATTCCAGCAGGTCTTTATTCCTAACATTTTTCTCTTTAGCCAAGGAAAATTTAGTTCTGCTCTGCCTTCTCTGTATGACTTCGAACAAGTTACTTAGTATTTCTGATTTTCAGTTTCTTACTCTGTAGAATTAAGAATTTAGGATATGTCGTCTCTATGTGTCACTTAAAAATCCTTAGATTTGGGTGGTACAATGGATAGAGCCCTAGGCCAAGAATTAGGAATACTCCAGTTTAAATCCAGGTTCATAAAATTACTAGATGGGTGACCCCTGGATATATTTTAATCTCTTTTTGTTTCAGGTGCCTCAACAGTAAAATACAGATAATAATTTTAACTACCTCCCAGGGTAGCTGTGAGAATCAAATGAAATAATAATTGTAAAGCACTCCATACATTGCCTGGCACATAGTAAGTGTTATATAAATGATAATTATCATTATTATTATTGCTACAAATAGAAAAAGACAGGAAGACATTTACTTAAAATATTTAATGACCAAGAAATACTGAATGTTGTAAAGATTATATTTAATGGTTGGACTCAGTTTATTTACCAAAATAGAGGGGAAACAATAAAGTAGAGAAATGTGAAAAAGATTAGAGAAAATACCTCTACTAGTTCTCAGCCAGGAGGGCCTGTAGTGAGTAACCACATGGCCTCCTCCAAGAAAGAAGCTAGTCTCTTAGGAAACTAGGAAGGGAGTTAGTCCTTTCACTTACCCAACCAAGTAGTCCAGGAGTCAGAGTCTAAGTTGAAGTCATGATCCAGCTGCAGTCTCCAATGAGATTCCCTTGAAAACTATCTCCAAGAGACACTCTCCATGAGACTCAACTTCACCAGACCTGCAGGCAAAGGATTTTTGTGGCTTTTATGGTGGTTTCCTATCCCCACCCCTCTTCATAGGGGCCAGTCACAGTTTCCAAAATTGTCACACCTCTCATCCTCTGAAAGTGGCAACTCTCCTCCTAGAATTCATACTTTTGGATTCACATGTTTCTGAGTTTGTCAACTCTCAAAAAGAATTTAAAAATTTCTGGCAGTTTGAGTTAGAAAAAGAGTGGAGCTCTTCCAAGTATATTGCTGGTTTCTCACCTCTAAAGGTGTAAACTCTCCTCCTAGGAGTAAGAGTTTGTGGACTTCCCTTACTTTAGGGTTAAGTATGGGTATATTGGCTTTTGTTGATTAATTCAAAAGTAGACAAAAGAGAGTTAATCCTGTCTTCAGTCTAGTGAGGGACTAAATGAGGGTACTTAAGTTGTTATTATTCTAAACTCTCCTCCTAGGAGTAAGAGTTTGTGGACTTCCCTTACTTTAGGGTTAAGTATGGGTATATTGGCTTTTGTTGATTAATTCAAAAGTAGACAAAAGAGAGTTAATCCTGTCTTCAGTCTAGTGAGGGACTAAATGAGGGTACTTAAGTTGTTATTATTCCAAAGTGTTAATTCCAACTAGGCAAAAAGAACAAAGGATTCCCTTTGCACAAGTGCAAACTCAAAATGGACAAAAAAAAATCAAGAATTTCTTTTCACCATTTAAATATATTTGGATGCAGGTATGAAGAGTTGGAGAGTCAAGATCTATACTTAATATAGTAATACGATTGTAGTATTACCAATTGAGGTTAACGAAAATAAGTCTATGGATAATATAAAAAAGAGAGCTCTCAAAGAATAGTAATATGGATGATAAAAACATCTAGATAATACAATGGATAAAATGCTGGACTTGGTATGTGAAATATTGAATTTTAATCCTACCTTAGATATTTCTTTTGTGACTATGAATGAATGGTTTGACCTCTTTGAGATTTAGCTTCTTTATCTATAAGAAGGGAATGATAATACCTACCTCACAGGGTTATTGTGAAGATGAAATGAAATAAAATATGTGAATCACTTTGTAAACCTGAAAATGCTATATAAACACTAATTATTATTATTATTTTAAATCTTATAGTTAGAAATAGAAGGTGTCCTCCTCATGTAAAACCCAGTGGAATTGTGCATTGGCTATGGGAAGGTGAGGGGAGGGGAGGGAGGGAAAGAATATGATTTTTGTAACCAAGGAATAATGTTCTAAGTTGACTAAAATTTTTTTTTCAAAAAAAAGGTTTCTTCCTATGAAATATCATCATTTGCTCTATTCAGAAAAATAAAGGGCTAATACCTTGGGTATAAACAAAGTAAAGTTCCCTAATGATCAAAGTATAGGAAAGATAGTATGATGAGGTATGTACATATTGTAGTTAGCAATAACTAGAAGCAGCTATCCATAATCATTCCTCAATGTTATTCATTTGTAACAGGTCAACTTAAGGCACAAGAGGAATCAAGGTAAAATCTGATGCTCATTATATTTGTCCACACAATTCTCAGAATATTGGAGTACTCATATATTGTGACGCAGAATTAGATTTACCTTTCAGGATATTGGAAAAGTTTCATGAATCCATGGGAACCCTAACACTAATAACCATCCTAGACTACTATCATTTTCTATTCCTGTGGTACACATGTAATTCTCTAGGATATCCTTTCATATTCCTATGTATTTATATTAGGGGAAAAGTTACTCTACTGTTGAGAACCTTTAAATCTCATCTGTTTGTAGCTTACAGACAAAATTTGCCAGTAACTGGTCTTCCAAGTTTACTCTAAGAGAGTTGGTCTGTTATGAAATGGCTCTAGAACTATCAACTAGTACACACTGAAGAAAATTAAGCTAAGACTTTTCTCTGCACTGTCTTACTGCTAGAGGAAGTTTGGAATTAAAAAGAGTCTATATAAGTAATATTTTATTAAATGATTATATAAAAATGATTAAGGGACATAGTGATCTATTTTTTCATTATAATTTAGTGCTTGTTCCATATATCAGGCTTAAATTATATATATTTAGATAGGCAAGTAATAGTAGATATAGATAAGATATATGATACATAAAAATAGGTGTATATGATATAAGAAAAACAAGAGATTGATATTTGATATATAGATATATGATAGTTAAATATAGATTGATATGTAGTATATAGATATAGATTATGATTTCTAAACAGAAAAATGAAGATACATGATTTGTAGATAAAAAGATATGAATAGATAGATGATATATACACAGAGATATATATATATGGAGAGACAGATTTATGATATTTAGGTATTTATGTAGATAGATAGATAGATAGATAGATAGATAGATAGATAGATAGATATTATGCCAACATCCTCCCAAGTAGAATGTAAGACATCTTGAAGGCAAGGGTGATTTTGTTGTATGCCCATTATTATTATAATACTCAACACATAGTGAGTGTTTAATGAATTCTTGTTGAATATAACTCAATTGCATAAAAAATGAATAGATGATCTTTACATAACACTATTATAAGGTGTTTTACCTATGTAAACTCAAAACATTGAACTTAATCCAGCCTAACTCAGAGTATGTGTTCCCATTAAAAAATTTTTAACACAAATTTTACATGAATCTCCTTCTTTTACTTTATATTTGTCTGCATTTGGGCTTGTCCAGATCGAAGTATTTATATTATCTATAAGATATTATCAGTTATAAAATGGGGGGAATGATTTAAGATACTAATTTGTAAAGCACTTTATAATTTATTTAGCATTTTCATGGACATTAACTCATTTAATCTTTTTTTTTTAAACCTTACTTTCTGTCTTAGAATCAATAGTGTGTATTGGCTCCATGCCAGAAAATTGGTAAGGACTAGCAATTGAAGTTAAGTGAATTGCCCAGGGTCATACAGCTAGAAAGTGTCTGAGGTCAGATTTAAACCCAGGACCTCCTGTCTCTAGGTCTGGAAATTACTCCACTGAGTCACCTAGCTGCTGCCAATTTATTTAATATTTACAACAATACCATGCTACAGGTAGGACAGGTAACACATTTTACAAAAGGAGTTTGATGAATTAGTTAAATTATTAGTATAATAAATCACGCAGACGGAACAGAAACAGAAGCATCAGTTCTTGAATGAAGGCAATCTCACTCTGAATCCAGTAATATGACACATTTAACTTAAAAATCCTGTGAAAAGACCAAAATTTTAACATGCCACAATGGTACCCATTATCATATATTATTTAATGTAGCATACCTTTGTGATTATTTTCTCTAGGCTAAAGTAACAAATGGTTTAATAAATATATCTGATTTGGTCTAGATCACTAAGGACTATGTTTGAATGGAACACCTGAAAGAAGTGAGTAAGAATATTTGCCAGCTGGAAAATTTCCTGTAAGTTATTATAAAATCAATGTTCCATTTTGGTAATTTGTATAAGCTCATTTCTTGGACTAGAAATCAAGATAGTGAAAGAGAAGGAGTTGGGTTGTTAACCCCAGTTTCCAGGCCAATTCCAATTTGGATAATTAGAGTTTCCTCTGTAGCTAAATTATCTCTGTAATTTCATTTTGAAAAATAAAATTTTTTAGTTCATTCATTCCCCCACTACTGAAATGCATTGGAGAGCTTACTAGTGTACTTATGCAGTAGCTGCTATGATTTACTCATTAGGTGGTTATATTTCTTTTCTTTGAAAAAAATATTTTTTATAAAAGAATATATTTTATTTCCTTTTCACATTCAAATAAAGCTATTTATCACTTAATGAGTCAATTACTACTTTGTGCAGCATGGAAGTCCCCATTATACGGTTGTGAAGGAGTCAAAATAAAAGAACTGAATTCCCACAGTTCATGTGCCAAACCATATGACATGGTCTTTCAACAACATCCTACAACCCCTTATCTAATTTTCTTTTTATTGATTCATGTTTCCTTTGTGATATTTTAGCAGTGACATGGTTAATTATTTGGGGTTGATATACAGAACTGACTTGAATCTGGTATTTTTCAAAAGCCTGAAAATATTGAGAAAGGGAGAATTATTATATGTGCCAGTTGTTCCAAGTGGTATAAATGGGATTAGAAAATAGATCAATCACCAGCAGTATAAATTTGGCCCCTTTGGCAGATTCTGGAAGTCTGCCTTTTGCCTATCTATAGCAATAAAGTCCAAAATCCCTATTGTTGGCCCAGTAGGCAGAAACACAAGGACTGGCAGAAACAGTAGGTCAGGAAGCAGATTCAAGGCAAGTCTGTTCAAAATGATAATGTCACTGCATGTAAATAGTATGGGAGTATCTGTCATTCTCCATTTTTGTCATATCCTCCAAACTACATCCAATTGCCATCAAGATTTGTGTAGGTAGGTAGTCTAGAGGACAAAGAGAAGAAAATAACATTCCAACTTTCTTTAACGAATATGAAGAAAGTAAAAATGTTTTATCAGTAATGATTATGATAATAAACAAACTCCCTCTCCCTTCTGAGGGATGAAAACAGAAGAGAAGAAAAAAATGGGATTTTTATTCTAATAAAGAGCATTAAAGAAGTGGCCCTTAAGTGACTGCATAATGATGAGAAAGTTTCTAAAATTGCAACAGAAAGAAAAAAGAGAAATATAGTCATTTCTTCCCATTCCACATGTGTGTTTCAAATATATTTCAAAGAAACAATTTCTTAACTAATCAAATTCACTTCCATAAATATGAATTCAACAGACCATCTTTACAGAGGTAAACTGTGCCATGATAATGATGAAAAATAAAACCAACTGTTACTTCATAGAGCTTATAATTTAGTATGATATTGAGGACTTTTCCAAGAAAGGTTTTTACTAAATGACCTCTGCAATCCTATCCAAATCTAGATCCATGATTCTAGGATCCTGTTAGCTAAAAAGTTAAAGAAAAAAAGAAAAGAAGTTATTAGATGACTATTAATCAGCAAGAGGAATTTCTAAAACATGAAGTCTCCCGCCTTGGAACTGATATTTGTACTGATTCTAAGACGGAAGGGTTTTATAAAGCTCTGGTGAGGTAGTCAGTTACATGACTCCATGGATAGAGAGTCATTCCTGGAATCATGAGGGTCTGGGATTAAATCTGCCCTCAGACACTTGCTAGCTTCATTACTCTGGCCAAGTTGCTTGACCACATTTGCCTAGGTCTTAGCATTCTTCTACCTTGGAACCTCTACTTTTATAGATTCTAAAACAGAAAGTAAGGAATAAAGTAATTATAAATATGATTTTATCATATAGTATGTAGAATTAGACTAATTGTAATGAAGACAACAGTTCAAATGTCATTACTGATATTTATTAGCCATATGATCAAAGGCAAGTACTTAAAGACATTAGTTTATCAAGAAAATGATTATTATAATAGTACCTATCTTATAGGTTTGCTATGCTCAAACACTTAAATGAAATAATGAGTATAAAGTACTTAGGAAGCATTTTCCTGCCTCTTGTATAGAGAAGAATATTAACTGGAATAGAGGACAGATTCCTGGACTTGGACTCATGAAGATATGAATTTTACTCCTGGTGCAGAAATGTGTTAGTTATGAGAACTAGAGAAAGTAATTTACCTTCTCTCAGCATATTTCTCCATTTGTAAAAACAGGTAACAGCACCTACCTCATAGACAATCAAAAAATTGTTATTTAGAAAATACTTTGATAAATTATATGATGGTATACATAGATAGTTCTAAGGAAGAATGAAAAAATAATAGGAACAATTAAAAAATTTAGAAAAGTTGAAGGGTACAAAATAAACCGACATTAAATATCAACATTTCTCTATACTAACAATAAAATCCAACAGCAAAAGATAGAGAAATTATTTTTAAAATAACTGTAAACAATATAAAATATCAAGGAGACTGCCTTCCAAGACAAACTCAAGAAATATATGATAACAACTACAAAACATTTTTCATTAAAATAAAGTCAGAACTAAACAATTGAAAAAACATTAATTGTTTATGGATTGGCTGAACCAATGTGATAAAAATAAAAATTCTAACTAAAATAATTTACTTATTCAGTGCCATACCTATTAAACTTACTAAAATTATTTTATAGAACTAGAAAAAATCATATTAAAATTCATCTGGAAGAACAAAAGGCCAATAATATCAAGGAAATTAGTGAAAAAATATGAAGGAAAGTGGCTTAGTCCTACAGGACCTCAAAATATAGCCATCAAAATAAAGCTACAACTATCAAAACCATTTGGTACTGGCTAATAAATATAGTAATAGATCAGTGAAATAGAGTAGGCACTCAATATGTAGTAGTAAGTTACCATAATAACCTAGTTTTTGACAAACCCAAAGATCCAAGCCTTTCAAATAACTCACTATTTGACAAGATGTGCTAGGGAAAGTGGAAAACAGTATAACTGAAAAAAGGCAAACACCAACACTTCATGTTATATAAGAAGCTAAAATCAAAATGGATTTATAAATAATGATGATATCATAAAATTAAAGGAACATGGAAGAAATAACCTATCAGATTTATGGATAAGGGAAACATTTTGTCCAAACAAAACATAAAGATTGTGAAATGTAAAAGAGATAACTGATTACAATAAATATAAAATGTTTTGCACAAACACCAATGAAACTGAGATAAAAAGGGAAACAACTAGCTGGTAGGGTGATATTTTATAGAAAGCTCTGACAAAGGCCTCATTTCTCAGATATATAAAGAATTGAGCCAAATTATTAAGAACATAAAGCATTCCCCAATTTATAAATGGTCGAGGATATGAACAAGAAATTCTCAGACAAGAAATTAAAATTATCTTCAGTTATATAAAAATGCTCCATATCACTATTAATTAGAGAAATGCTAATTAAAGCTCCAAGGTACTGCCTCATACCTATCTGACTGGGTAATATACCAAAAACATAATGATAAATCTTGAAGGGCATATGGAAAAACTGGGACACTAATACTGTGTCCTGCAAATTGATATAATAATTCTGGAAAGCAATTTGGAACCATGCTCAAAAGGTCATCAAATTGTGCATACTCTTTGACCCAGTAATATCAATATTAAATCTGTTTCCCTAAGAGAGTTATAACAGCTCTTTATGTGGTGGCAAAGAACTGGAAACTGCAGGAATATTCATTGAGGAACAAATTGTGATGGAATAACAATATGACATAAGAAATTACAAGCAAAAAATGATCACAAAAAACAAGACATATGAAATAATGCAAAGTGGAGTAAGAACCAGGAGAACATTGTATACTGAAACAGCAATAATATGTGAACACCTGTGGATGATTTAATTATTATCAGCAATGCAAGGATCTAGAACTACTCTAAGGGACTGATTAAAAAAGACGATCCAGCACTATAGAAGAAACTTATGGAATCTGAATATAAACAATATTTATTCTTTCACATGTGTTCTTCACAACATGATGAATGTTTAAACTAGAGGAAAACATCATGGAGGAAATAAAGTGAAGTATATCATGCTTCAATCTGCATTCTGTCAGTTCCTTTGACAATGTTGGATATGTCCTTTTTTTTTTTTGCCATGAGTCTCTTGGACTTGTCCTGGATCCTTACATTGCTGATAATTGTTGTCATTCACAGTGGAACACTGTATTTCATTGTTGTTACCATGTATAACATTATCCTGGTTCTTTTCACTTTGCATCAATTCATATAACTCTTTAGATGTTTTTTTTGTGATCATCTTTTTTTGTATTATTTCTCCTTATGTTCTTTTTGTTTAGGTTTATGTAGTTCTGAGAGGTTAGAGTTGAGGTTCCCTTCTATTAGAGTTTAGCTTTTTCTTTAAGAATTTGAATGCTATACCATATTGGATATACACATTTAGTATTGATATTACTTGATTATCTATAATACATTCTTTTTTTGGTAAAATGTAGTTTGCCTATTAATCACTTTTAATTAGATCTATTTTTCCATTTGTTTTGTCTGAGGTCATGATTACTACCCCTTCTTTTCTTACTTTACCTGAAGCATAATAAATTCTCCTCTGGCTCATTACCTTTTACCATTTAGCTAATTTTGTTTTTCAAGTTCTTATTTTCTTCAGTATTATTTAGGCCTTCTTTGCCAAGCTATTGGCTTTTTTTTTTTGGCACCACTCATTGCTTTTCCCATTTTTCCTATACTTTTATTATTTGATTTCAAAATTTTAAGCCTTTCCAGAAATTGTTTTTGGGGCTAAAAGCAATTTGTATTTTTCTTTGAAGCTTTGCATGTAAATGTATTTTCTTCATTGTGTTCTGAGTTTGTATCTTCATCTTCTCTGTCACCATAAAAATTTCCTATGGTCAGCTTCTTTTATATTGTTGTTTGCTAATTTTTCTATCTATTTTTGACTTTTAATTTTATGTTAAAATTGATCTTTGCTCTGAGGGTTGAATGAGCATTGTTCCAAGCTTCAGGCCCTTTTTGTTGCTGTTTTCAGAGCTAGTTCTTGGGGTCTATAATTTTCAGTTCTATACCGGTATAGTCTAAGTTGAAGAGTGGTCACTGCTCTTCTCATGTATATCCTAATCTAAGCACTATTCTCGGCCCAGGACTGTGAACAGTTTCCCCATTTCCCTACCACTGCAAGTATTTTTATTGCTTTTGGCTCTAGATTTGTAACTCAAGCTCTTGCTCTCTTGTTGTGTTCCTTTCCACTTTGGACCTAAGACTAGGGACTCTTTTCCCCTATAAGGAATTACAAGCATTCTTCTTTGCTCTATATCTGTTCTGCTCTGTATCTGCATTCAGGGTCCCATTGTGGCTTCAAGTGCTAGTGTACTGGTATGCCCCATGAGTCTATTACCCAGAACTGTGTATGGGCAGTGCAATGAGGTCCTGTACTGAGTACCAAAGGTTTCCTCTAATGTATTTCTGACCAGTTTCCCACCTCGATTATTTTTTTCAAAGGGAAAATATTTAATTATACAATCTAGTGAGAAACATTTTAATTGATACTTTTTTGCATGAACCAAGGGTATACTTTCCACAAATATACTTCCTCTCTTGGACATATAAAGAATGGATATAGAAAGACACAAACATAGAGACCTTGGATGTCCAGGACACACAGGTGAAGAAACAACTTTCCTCAAATTCTGTAAGATCAGCAGTGTTTTTGTTTGTTTGTTTGTTTGTTTTTTAGGTAATTGTTGTTTTTATTTGTTTATTTGGTAAATTTCAAACATTATTTCTTGGTAACAAAAATCATTTTCTATTCCTCCCTTCCCTTCCCCCACCCCTCCCATAGTCGACGTGCAATTGAACTGCGTATTACCTGTGTCCTTAATGAGAACCCAGTTCCATGTTGTTGGTGTTTGCATCAAGATGTTCTTTTAGAGTCTACATTCCCAGTCATATCCCCTTTGACCCTTGTATTCAAGCAGCTGTTTTTTCTTCTGTGTTTCTACTCCCACAGTTTTTCCTTGGAATGTGGATAGTGTTATATCTTTTACATCCCTCCTGGTTGTTCAGGAACACTGCATTGCCACTAATGGAGAAGTCCATTACATTAGATTGTACCACAGTGTATCAATCTCTGTGTACAGTGTTCTCCTGGTTCTTCTCCTTTCACTCTGCATCAATTCCTGGAGGTTGTTCCAGTTCCCATGGAATACTTCCACTTTATTATTCCTTTGAGCACAATAGTATTCCATCACCAACATAGACCACAACTTGTTCAGCCATTCCCCAATTGAAGGGCATTCCCTTGTTTTCCAATTTTTTGCCACCAAAAAGAGCTCAGCTATGAATATTCTTATACATGTCTTTTTTCCTTATTATCTCTTTGAGGTACAAACCCCAGCTGTGCTATGGCTGGATCAAAGAGCAGATAGTCTTTTATCGCCCTTTGGGCATAGTTCCAAATTGCCCTCTAGAATGTTTGGATCAATTCACAACTCCACCTGTAATGCATTAATGTCCCAACTTTCCCATATCCCCTCCAGCATTCATTACTTTCCATTTCTGTCATGTTAGCCAATCTTCTAGGTGGGAGGTGATACCTCAGAGTTGTTTTGATTTGCATCTCTCTCATTATAAGAGATTTAGAACACTTTTTCATGTGTTTATTAATAGTTTTGATTTCTTTATCTGAAAATTGCCTATTCATGTCCATTGGCTCTCCATGTACCCTTGTGCCCTTACTGATCATTATTTTTATTGCCTTATGATCTGAAAAGGCTGCATTTATTATTTCTGCTTTTCTGCATTTGTTTGCCATGTTTTTATGACCTTGTACATGGTCAATCTTTGTGAATGTACCATGTGCTGCTTGAAAAGAATGTGTATTTCTTTTTGTTCCTATTTATTTTTCTCCATATATCTATTAACTAATTTTTCTAAGATTTCATTCACATCTTTTACCTCTTTCTTATTTATTTTTTATTTTATTTATCTAAATTTGATAGTGATAGGTTCAGGTCTCCCACTATTATAGTTTTACTATCTATTTCCTCCTTCAATTTTACTAGTTTCTCCTTTAGAAATTTGGATGCTATACCATTTGGTGCATACATGTTGATTAGTGATATTTTATCATTGTCTATGCTCCCTTTTATCAGGATGTATTTATCTTCCCTATCCCTTTTAATCAGATCTATTTTTACTTTGGCTCTGTCTGATATTATGATTGCAACTCCTTCCTGTTTTCTATTAGTTGAGGCCCAATAGATATTGCTCCAACCTTTAATTCTGACATTGTGAGTATCTACCTTCCTCAGGTGTGTTTCTTGTAAATGACATGTGGTAGGATTTTGGATTCTATTCCACTCTCCTATTCATTTATATTTTATGGGTGGGTTCATCCCATTCATGTTCAAAGTAATGATTGTCACTTGTGAATTCCCTAGCATTTTGATATCCTCTCCTAGTTCTGTTCTTTCTTCTTTTGTTATATCCTTTTAAACCAGTGGTTTCCTTTTAGTCAATCCCTAAGTCCCCCTACTTCCCTCCCTTAATATGCTTCCCTTTCTGGTCCCTCCCTTTTTGTTCCCTTCTTGTTTTGGTGGGGTCTGTTAAGTTCCCTTCCCCCTCTCCTTCCTTCCCTTTTTGTTCCCTCTCCCTCTACCCCCCTTAGTTTCCCCTTCTCCCTTACCCTGTAGGATAAGATAGAGTTCAAGATCCCAGTAGATCTAGATTGCCTTCCCTCTCAAAATTGATTTCACTGAGAGTAAGGTTTGAATATTACCTATTAGCACTCTCTTCCTCTCCTTCTTATAAGAGTATTCTTCTCTCCCCTTCCCATGTTTATCTTTGTGTGATAAAGATTATCCTATTTATTTTATTTCTTCAAGTATCTCTTGGTACACTCTTTGATCCCCCCACCCTTCTTCTTTATTTGTATATTATCTTAAAGCCCTTAATGCCTCAATCTCTTCCTGTGTATGACTCTTCTAATTACAATAATAATGAATACAATTTTTGAGAGTTACATATAACATTTCCCCATATATATGTGTGTATATATATATAATTTGATCTAATTGTAGCCCTTAAAGAAGAGAGTTTGAATTAAAAATAAAACATTTCCCCCCTTTCCCCTCTCTTTCTTATTTACCTTTAAATGTATCTTTTCATCTTTGTATTTGGATATCAAACTTTCCACTTAGTTTTGGTCTTTTGTAGAGGGTGTTCTATGAACTCTTTCAATGTTTATTTTCCTGCCTTGTTCAAGGACATCGGGTCAGTTTTCTTGGATGATTTCTTGTAGTATGATGTCAAGATTTCTGTTTATTTCTGACTTTTCAGGTAGATCTATCATTCTCAAATTGTCTTGTCGTGATCTGTTTTCCTGATTTGTCACCTTGTCAGTGAGATATTTTGTTTTCTTCTATTTTGAGACGAGGGAAGGCCTGGGAGCCTCTCAGAGCTCTCCCCGTCCCCTCCCCCCAAGTGCACCCAGAGGAAGTCTCCCCCCCTCAGGGCTGCCATCACCTGAAGGACCCCAGGGTGGCCCCAAAGAGAGCCTGCAGCCAGAGGAATGGCCTCCAGGATCCCAAGGCCCCCTCCCAGGTGATTGCAGCCTCTCCCCCTGCCAGGCTGGGATCTCAGAGCTGGGTCTGTGTGTCTCAGAACTCAGAGCTGGGTCTGTGCCAGGCCTCCAGGTGCGCCATCACTGCTTGTACTCAGGGGGAGCTCCAGGGTCCACCTTGGCTGCATCCACCGTGTTCTGGGCTTTCCCAGCCTCAGTATCCCCTGCCTGGATGACCCGCCCAGGTGCCACCAGACAGCCCCAGGTGCTGCCAGTCCATCCTCCTCCCCCCAGTGTGACCCCCTCCCTCAGCGGGGGGGGAGCCCCCCAGCTCCAGGGATGGCCTATCCTCCTGCCCTCCAGGCCCCAGGCTTGGGGGAAGGGTCAGTCAGGCCTGCCAGAGGGGCTTCAGGAGGAGTTTGGGGGAGATCAGATGAGGCCCAGCCAGGAAAAGGAGCATTTTTAGCCCAAGGAAAGGGCTGAGCACTGGGGGCAGAACTGGAGGGTCTCCTGAGAAGGGCTCCAGCCAGGCTCCTGCCTCCAGGCCAGAAGATACGCCATGGGCTGCTTCCTGGGTCAGGCAGTGGGTCAGCCTTCACCAGGCCTTTGGGCCTGTAAGTACCCAGCTAGGTATTTTGAGGTCACATCCATGTACTGTGGTGATTCGTGCCTTGATAGAATGATGGAGCTGCCTTTGGATGGTGCTTGGGTGCTTTAGACTTCCTTTTAATTTCATTACTTTTTAAAGCATTGGAAATGCTTCAGGGCCCCTTTTACCATAACTTGCCCCCAGCCTCTGGAACCCAGGACATTCCTCACGGACTCAGTCCTAAGGCCGAGCTGCCCGTTACTGTTCCTGGGAGTCATGGGCTTTCCTCACGGTTATACATTCAGAAGACTGTTTGTGGAAGCCCTTTCCGAAGGGACGTTCTCCATGGTGGACAGACAAACGTCCCTCAAATCTGTAATATTAAAATTAATATCCAATAATGGCAAGTATTATAGTTCATAAGATTTATTCATAATCCCTTGAAGTAAAAGAAAAACAAAAGGAAAAACCTGAATAAAGAAAGTTTTCCCAGCTGCAGTTGTGTGAAAAAAGAGAGGTTCAGGGTCACACACAAATTATCTCCAAAACGGAAGGACGTAACGTGAGAACAAAAGTGAGATGCTGGGATTCAGAGTTGTGGGGAGCAAATCCTTATCATATAGATCCCAATAGCAGGATGCTCCCCACGAGCTGACAAGGCCCTGGGATAGCTGTATGATTAGGTACCACTTCTTCCACATAGTTATATTGCATTCATGTACATTACCATATTGAAGAAACCAACAAGAAGGTTCAATGGCTGAGATGGAGATGCAGTAAAGCACTGTGGAGTGCTTAGGGCATGTTGGAGCACAAAAGACAACATGGCCATCCAATGCAGCTGAGGAAGTCTCCAGGTGTAACGATTTTTCACGCCACTGGACCCAGGCTTCCAACGCCGAGAGAGTGGGACTGTCTCTGTGCATTGACTCTTCCACTTAAATCTCCCTCATGCACAAGTGTCTTTGTGCACACTCATCTACACCATAGGTGAAAACACGCAAAGACAATCATCATCCTCGGTTACCGAGAGACTACTACTATTTTGTCAGTCCTTTGATTTTGCTTTATTAGTTCGTGCTGTTTTGCAAGATCATTGGTTTCCAGTTGCCCAGTTCTGGTCCTTAAGACCTGGTTTTCAGTTATAATCTTTTGGTTTTCTGCTTTTATTTTTTTATTTTCTTTTTTCAGTTTGTTCTATCCTGCTTTTCATGGCTTCCAGCTGTTTATCCAAATTGGGAATTCTTGTCCTTTAATCTGTTATTTTCTCTTTGAACCATTTCCCACTTCTTTTGTCAGAAGGCTTCCATCTTTTTGATAAGCTCCAATTTGAATTCTTCAAGAGGTTTTGGCCAGTTTCCATTTTTTGGGGAAGGTTTTGTTTTTGTTTGAATTTCCTCCTGTATTTCCTCTATAACCTGAATTTTTCCTTCATAAAAATTTTCCAGGGTCAATGCTTTTTTATTTATTTATTTATTTATTTTTGGTGGAGGGATTTTAAGGCTCCTGGGCACAATTTGCCATCACAATGGAGGTTTTTCCTTCTGTTTTTAGTCAAAAATCTGAGTGAGATTGGCAGGCTCTCTGTGTATGGAGTTAAGGAGCAAGGATTTTACTTGAGGCAAGCTCTCGAATCTCATCAGCTTCAGCTGTTTGCTGCCCTTCTCTCCTCCATAACACCTTCCCGGAAGCACCCACGGTCTGCACTCACCAGTCTGCTGGGGTTTCAGGTGTAGCTGCTCTCAGGTTTAAGTCCTTGGTAAGTCTTAGTCAGTTCCCAAGGACCTAGAGATGCCCCTTGCTCACTCTAGAGGTGCCCCTAGCTCACTCTCTGATTCTGGAATGCACTGGCTCTGACTGTTTCCATAGGTGGGGTGGGAGAAGGTAGATCAGCTCACATTTGGGTGGGAGCTTTTTCACTCCCTTATAGTGTGGAAATGCCCAAATCCTATGTACCTTCAATGCTGTGTCCTACTGTAGAATCCTTTTGTTCTTGTGAATTTGGGTTTTTGGGGCCTTTTGAGGTAGTCTAAACTGGTTGGTACTGGGGAGAGGAAGTGTCCAGCTTCTAGACTGCCACTATGCTTACCTAGAAGTTTCCCACTCACTTATAATCAACTAGCTAAGAGCTCCAAAAGCTGCTGCTATTGTTGCTGCTGCTGATGTTGATGATAAAGCCACTTCCAGGGTTTGCTGCTGATTACTGGGGTTCAGCCTGTGCTGCACTGACTACAGACTTGACTACCACACTGATGAGCTAGACCTTTTCTTCCAACTTTCTAAGTTGTCTTGGCTAAGAAAATTATTTCACTCTGATATCTTATTGCTTCTTCCACTCCAGGATTCAGTTTGAAAAGTTATTTTAAAGTTATTTGGAATGAAATTTGGGATAGCTCAACGGAGTCCTGCATTTATTGTGCCATATTGACTCAGCCCCATGTTAAAGAAAAGTGAGTGAACTTCATGGAGACATAATTTTAGAGATTCACTAAAAGATGGCCCCATCTGAGGTTCTGGGAGATATTCCTTTGATTCAAGGAATTATATCTTTCATAAGTACTCAAAAGCAAAAAAAAAGTTGGATAAGTTCCATTCTATATATCTCTACACTTGTGAAGTAGTAGGTAAAGAAAGCCTTTTTTGTAAAAGAGCTAATTAATTCTTTCATCACTTCTACAGCTTCTTATACTTCCAGTTTCTTCAAATAAGTGTCTAACTTAATAGGATAGCTGCTAGAAAGCTGCTGCTTGCTCCTTAATTAAAACTGTCTGTTCCAAATAGAGCTTAAGTGTGTCAAAAATTTCTGGTCTAAAAATTCTCCAGATTTCTACTACTGGAATAGTTTAAATTTCTTTTTTTGTATGGAGATAATGGATCTTTATTTTTTAATGTTTTATTGAATTTATTATTTATTTATTTGTTTAATTTATAATATTTTTCAATATTAATTGATGAGTTAAACAGTTTTGAAAAGTTTTGAAGCTATATTGGAACTGTTTTTCCATCTAAATATATAATTTTTATAACTCATCAATTTATTTTTACACATGGTTACATAATTCATCTTCTTTCCCTCCCCTCCTCCCATCCTCTTACCATTGTCAATGAGCAATTCCACTGGGTTTTGCATGTGTAATTGATCAAGATCTATTTCTATATTATTAATATTTGCACTAGGGTGATCATTTAGAGTCTATATTCCCTATATTCCCAATCATATCCCCATCAATCCATGTGATCAAGAGGTTGCTTTTCTTCTGTGTTTCTATTCCCACATTTCTTCCTCTGGATGTGAATCATGTTCTTCCTCATAAGTCCCTCAGAATTGTCCTATATCATTGCAAAGCTGCTACTGCAGAAGTCCATATTACTTGATTGTGCCACATTGTATCCCTCTCTGTGTATAATGTTGTCCTGGTTCTACTCCTTTCACTCTGCATCAATTCCTGGAGGTTGTTTCAGTTGACATGGAATTCCTCCAGTTCATTATTCCTTTCAGCACAATAGTATTGCATCACCAACAGATACCACAATTTCTTCAGCCATTCCCCAATTGAAGGGCATCCCCTCATTTTCCAATTTTTTACCACCACAAAGAGCACAGCTATAAATATTTTTGTACAAGTATTTTTCCTTATTATCTCTTTGGAGTATAAAATCAGCAGTGATATGGCTGGATCAAAGGACAGGCAGTCTTTTAAATCCCTTTGGGCATAGTTCCAAATTGCCTTACAGAATGGTTGGGTCAATTCACAATTCCACTAACACTGCATTAATGTCCCAATTTTGCCACATCCCCTCCTTTGCTATCATATTAGTCAATCTGCTAGGTATGAGGGGGTGCCTCAGAGGTGTTTTGATTTGCATTTCTCTAATTATAAGAGATTTAGAACACTTTTTATGTGCGTTGAAGATTGGATTTAGCTATTTCCTGATTGTAACAATGAAGATACTTAGTTTAACAAAATCAGGAATGGCTTGGGAACTCTAAATTACTCCACCCTACTTAGACCGTACTTTAAGAGAAGATAAAGTTATAATCTCCTGATTGAACAATGAAGGTACTTAACTCTTACCTTACAGTGAACCTAGAACATTAAGCTAAGACTATTTTAAGATCTTAATACAAAAAGGTGTTAAGTAACTATAAAGGTTAAATTAATCATGAAAAGGTTAAGTATTTCACAAAAGGTGAACTTAACAAAGAAGTGTTAAGTAACTCTAAAGAAATAATCTAATTAAAGGAAATGAGAACTAAAGAATGGGAATTTAGAGGAGGGGACACAAGGGTGAAAGGTCTATATATTGGCTCATTTCCTCTCTCTGGTACCTTTTGCGGCAAAGAATTGGCTGATAGTAGTGTGCTGGGCCTTTCGGCATCTTAGAATGGCTACAAGCTATTGACTGGTTCAGTGGTAAGATTCTGGCTGAGTTTCCCTCCTTTACTTTTCCAATTTTATCCTCTTAGAAGCCTTTAATCTTCTTCAGAGACCTAGAGGTGGGAATTTTAAACTCCTCCTGGCACAAGCCAGGCAAGAGAAAATCCTATATCCTCTTCTCTCCTTCTCCTTAAATTGCTTCCCTCCATATTAAATAATTATCATAAATTTCCAGATTGACTTGGGTATTTTATTTGGGATTTCCCCTGGCAGCCAATTAAATCTAGATTTTAAGTCACAACCCTAAAATTATCTTTATAGTGCTTATTGATAGTTTTGCTTTCTTTATCTGAAAATGACCTATTCATGTCCCTTGCTGTTTTATCAATTGGGGAAGGGCTTGATTTTTTCATAAAACTTATTTAGCTTTTTATAGATTTGAGTAATTAGACCTTTGTCAAAAGTTTTTGTTTTTGTTTTTTACATTTTTAAATATTTTTTAGCTCTTCCTTGGTCTTAAAATCTTTCCTTTCCCATAGATCTGACAGATAAACTATTCTATGTTCATCTAATTTATTTACATTTTCCTTCTTTATATTTAAGTCATTCACCCATGAATTTATCTTGGGTAGGGTATGAGATGTTGACCCATATTTAATCTCTCCCATATTGTTTTCCAATTTTCCAAGTATTTTTGTCAAATAGTGGGTTTTTGTCCCAAAAGCTGGGATCTTTGGGTGTATCATACACTATCTTGCTGAGGTAATTTACCCCAAGTCTATTCCACTGATCCTCCCCTCTGTGTCTTAGCCAGTACCATATTGTTTTGATGACCACTGCTTTATAGTATAGTTTAAATCTGGTACTCTGCCTTGGAACTGTGACATTGTGCTTAAAAGATAGTTGCACTCAAAAATATGGCCAGTGGAATAAGTGCACAGACAAAAACAGAAGAAGTAGTATTTCACAATGGATTGCTAAGATAATTTGCACAGACTTCTACTAGCAAAATATCATTATATTTTATGTGAAATTACATGAAGATACAATTTCTGCAAAGAAATACACAACTTGAAAATTTTTAACAATTTCCATATCCCAAATCCATGAATTTGCATTGGCTGACCCAATGCCTGAAATGTTGTTTTTTTTTTTATCTTTCCCTCTGACTCCTAGCATCCCTGGCCTCCTGGAAACTCAGATCAAATCCTACCTTTTCAAAAATCCCTTTCCCTCCCAGGTACTAGTCAGTCAGTCAACAAACATTTAATGGCTCACAATGTTAAGGCACGATGTTAAGCACTGGAAATACAGAGAAAGACAAAGTTCAGACCTTGCTCTCAAAGAGTTCTTATTCCAATGGGAAAGAAAACATACAAACAACTATGTGTAAAAAAACAAAAACAAATAAACTATGTATAGGGAGCAGCTGTGTAGCTCAGTGGATTGAGATCCAAGCCTTGATACAAGAGGTCTTGGGTTCAAATGTGGCCTCAGACACTTCCTAGCTTTGTGACCCTGGGCAAGTTACTTAACCCCTTCTGTCTAAGCCTTACTACTCTTCTGCCTTAGAACCAATACATTCATAAGGTAAGGGTTTTTTTTAAAGCTATATATAAGATAAATTGGAAACCATCAGTAGAGGAAAAGTACTAAAAATAAAATGTAATAAGAAGGTTTCCTCTAGAAAGTGGGGTTTAAGCTAGCACTTGAAGTAAGCCAGGGAAGTCAGGAAGCAGAAATAAGGAGAAGAATATTCCAGATATGGGGTCAATCAGTGGAAATTTGCAGAGTCAAGAGATGGAGTGCTTCTTTTGAGGAATAGTAAAAAGGTCTATTTATCACGGTATTACAGAGTACCTGGTGTGGTTGTGAGGTATAAGAAGACTGGAAATTTAGAGGGGAAACCAGATCATGAAGGGCTTTGACTGACAATAAAGGATTTTATCTTTGATTATTCAGGGTACAGGAAGGTTTACTGTGTAGGTTCATGATATGGTTAAGCTTACATTTTAGAAAAATCATGTTGATTACTAAATGGATTAAAGTGGAGAGGTCTGCAGTGGGGGAAACCAATGCACAGGCTGTTATAATAGTTCAGGTGTGAGGATATGAAGGCCTATGCCAGGTGGCACAAAAGTTAAAGGAAAGGAGGAGGCAAATTCCAGAAACATTCCTAAGTTCAAATGTACAGGCAAGGCAAAAGATTGGATATGGAGAATGAGAAAAAGTGAGGATCTGAGTAAGTGCCTTCCATCTAAGATTAATTTCCAGTTCTATACTCTATTTAACTTGTATGTACATTACCATTTGCTTATTGTTTCCCTTTTTATAATGGGAGTTCTCTCAGGGTCAGAACCATGTTTTTCCTCTTCTTTGTATTTAAACCAGGAGTTTAGATACAAAATCCCCTATCTTGTACTTGGCAGGTGATTTTTTTAAAATTCCTACTAGCCAACCTGAATAAGAAAAAGGAGTCATGATGTTCCAGAAGTGTCCAATCCACCATATTACCTTCACCTAAACATCACAGAAACAATTAAAACATAGGCTATATACCCATTTCAAAAAATTTTTGACCATTACATTTTTATTTCAAGATGATCACCTGAATAATAAATTGAACAAAGTTTATATTTTTAAATATGAATTATGTGTAAACATTGTTCAAAAATTAGTCAACTATTTTAATGCTGTCTTGAACCAATAAATTCAGACACAAAAATGTATGTAGTTGAAAATAAAACCTTAATTCAATCAAAGAAATGGGCATATAATTTAATAACTCTGATGTTAGCTATGCCCAAAAAATTTAAAAAAAGATTTAACAAAGATAATAAAGCCCAGAAATAGTTTCTCAGAGTAATAATACAAAAGAATCTTATTATAAGTGCTATGAACCATCTAAATTTTTTTTTATAGTTAACAGTAACATTAGGTTGACTATTATTGTTAAAATTATCAATGTGTTTGAGTTTAAACCTCAAAGCCTTTACATGTTAATTAGATGATACTGCCTCTGAGCTCTGCAGAAAGGCAGAAGCTTTGGGGTCACTAGACTAAAGAATTAGTGTGAAATGTCAAAATGCCAATAGTGCTGATTAAGAAAATGATGAAAAAGTAGAATATTTAGAATGGGTTAGGAGTCTAGGAAAATACATTGTTGATTCCACCCACATAAAGAATATAAATTTTGAAAAGCAAAGTGATGGATAATTTTGTACCTTTGCAAGAAAATCAGACTTCTTTCATAGATAACATAGCAGTAGAGTTGTGATTGAGGGTGCAAATAATTGACAGTTTCTAACATGGAAAAGCAGAGTAGGCCAAATGGTTGATTGCAATTAATTAGTCAGTTTGGAAGATTTCTAGTCACAAATCCCCCATCTTGTACTTGGCAGGTGATAAAAAGAGAAAGGAGTCATCATGTTCCAAAAGAGTCCAATTCGTCAATTCTTCCTTATTCAACACCGTCCTTCAGGCTCTAATGTAGACAGTCCAGGAGCCTTGGAGCCTGAAACTGAAGAGATCTGGAAATAAAAAGTAGTAGCCCTAAAACCACCAGCTCTGCTTCTAGCCTGAGTCCACCAACACTTTTGGAGGTTTAGCCCTGTGGAAAAAGGATCTTTCTCTTCCCTGTAGCAGTCCACAGTTGTGTTTACTCTAGAGAGATAATTAAGCTGTAAAGTTGGTCTTAGGAGAGCGCATTCTCTGTCCTGCGCATTGCCAGTAAGGCACTGAACTTTGATTCCAACTAGTTTAGGCTTGAACTCAGGTTTCTTTGTTCTCACCAGGCTGAAAGGCTACACCCTGATTTTGTCAGGATGTACATCTGTACCAATGACAATCCACTGTGTCTACAATTAATATGTATTATGTATGTTTGCATATGAATATTAATAAAAGATGAGCCACGCAGGGGCCAGCGCTCTCTCTCACCTCTCCTTTCTTCCTTCCTTCCTTTCACTCCTTTCACTTATCTCTCTTGGAGCTTGGCCTACAGGGCTATGTTTGACTTTTTCTTAAGTAGGTTTTTTTTTTGTCTCTCTGAGTTATCTTTCTGGCTCTACCCCCTAACCACAAGCCGTAAAAGTCCATGCTTGGAACAAGGCTTCATGGGACTGGGCTTCCTCTTTATCTATTTCTGAACCCAGTTCTGATTCCCAAGTTGTTATAGTCACTTCATGGTCTCCTGTCCTTGGGATTTGAGGGGCTGGCCAAGTTAATCTCTGTGGGGCTCGAGTGTATCGTACGATTCCTGGCTGATTCTTTCTTCCATTCCTCCCAACTTCAGATCCTTCCTCCAAGTGGTAAAACTCCTATCTTTCCTTTCTTGAGGGAACTGCTGGTGGTTTCCTTCATTCCCCATTACCAACACCAACTTCCAATTGCTACTGATGGATGGGTGAGCCCAAAAGCCCCAGGGATGGCACTGATGCCAGGTCAGCAGACCTACATCTAACTAGAATAAAAGCTGACCTCAAATCTGAATAGATTTGTTTGCCTTTCCCTAAGCAGAAAAAAACAAAACAAAACAAACAAACAAACAAAAACACCTAGGAATCACAACGAAAATTTGCAGAGGCAAATTGCAATTTTGCTTGAGGAAAAAAAATTTTTCAAATACTTATGTACCAAAGTTTCCAAAGAAGACAGTGTGGTCACATGAAATCTTAAAACATGGGGTGGATAATTTGAAAGAAATATTGTAGAATTGTGTCTGGTTCAGATATGGACTAGATTCTGTGATTCTGTGGAGTCATCAGACTGTATTATAGTCCTCTGATTTCATTAGGAGACAACCATGACTTCAAAAGTCATTTAATTTCTGAATAAGAGAGAACTGAAAATTAACTTACCTTGAGCAAATACATCTAAAAAATTGCTTAACTTTTAAAAATGCAACTTAAAGCAACTTTGAGGTAACACTTTGTAAATTGTCAAAGATGCAGAAAAGAATAGGAAGATATTTTTTATGAGGCAGCTAGGTGATTCAGTGGATAGAGAGCCAGGCCTGGAAGGCAGAAATGTTGGGTTCACATTTGGTCTCAGACACTTCTTAGCTGGTTGACCCTGTACAAATCACTTAACCCAAAGACAAAAGGTAAAGGTTAACAAAAAAAGAAAGACAACCTTATAATGCACTATTTGTGGAATTCTGAATTGTTCTAACCATTCTGGTTATCAATCTGTAATTCCTTAAGAAAAGTGATTCAACTGCCCATAAGTTTTCATCTAATCATCCCATTATTGGGTATAAATGTTCTTAGCAAGTCAGACAGAAACAAAAGTCCAATATATGCTAAAATATTTATTGCAGTACTCATTTATAAAAACAAAGAACTTAGAACAAATTTAATGAAAATCAACTGAAGAATGACTAGAAAAAGTATAACATGGATATAATGAAAAATAATTGTGCATTAAGAAATAATAAATAGGAACAATTCAGAGAAACAACAGGAAGATTTGTCTGAGGTGATGAGGAACCAAAAGAATGATCCATAAAATGATTACAATATAAATGATCTATAGAAGGATGATTTCTAAATCACTGCAAAAAAAAAACACACAATGAAAGTCCCAGAAAACAGATTAGAAAATATACCTTCATCTTAATACTGTTTATATTGGTAGTTTCTGTCATATCAAATGATTTTCTTTATGGGGTGTTTTGGGAGTCACAAGAATGGACACAACTTGAAAGTGGGGGAAAGATTTTTAGTTTTGTCTCTCAAATGACCATGAGATAAAGAAATTAAAAATGGAAATAATTTTTAGAGTTAAAAATGTTACTCTTTAATGATAAGATTCATTATAAAATGTAAGCTACATTTTCAGAAGTTTTCTTTCAAGGCCTATGACTAGTGTTCTGTAATGATGCAGTATTTTGGGCTGACTCCCTATGTGTCATTCCTTTGAGGTCAGGTTAATCAGCTGCCCACAGGCCTCCAGACAAATCCAAATGTTCCCTCTCATCCACTTATTTCTATCTAAATTGCATTCACTATAGACAAAATCAGTGGCCACAACAATGGTTTGAGGAGATGACTGGAGTTTAAAAGATCAATAAAATACAGTATTAACACTCAGGTTTGGACTTGAAAATTTATGTTGGCTCTTCTCCAGAGATTGACAGATCTGAAGTAAAATGCTTTATCTAAGATACTCATTCAAATTAAATCTTCTTAAATTCTAGATGAAAAATTAAACCTGAAATTCTTTAGAAACAAAATTGATTAATAACATTTGTTTTACTTTTGCTGTCAGTCAGGGTCAAAATTGTAATAAATTTCTTTAATTCGTTTTGTTATTTGGGGTTCTCACCCTGGAAGTATTAAAACAGTAATTTGAATATTCCAAAAATATTCCTGTACCTTATGTATTTATTAATTTATTACTTATTTAGTGTATCCAGTTTGCTCTTTTTCGAGTGTTGTCAGATAGGTATAATCAAAATGATATCTTTAGTATTAGAAAGGAATAGTTTTGTGAATAATTTAAATTAGTGGATTAAAAAAATCACTTTAATTTAGCATTGAATATGTTGTAAAAATTTTTAATTGATACATTGAGTTACCTTATCATTATTTTGCCCTTATATTTTCAGATAACACTTATATAAAGATATATTTTGTTATGACATTATCATCTTCCTTGATGTCAATCTCAAAATATTAAGGATGAGCCAACTTCCAAAAAAACAAACAAACAAATATAGGTTTTGACTTTAAGAAACTATTATGTTTATTAATAACTTAGGATGACTCACATCCATTATTGTTTTCTTATAGCGAGTTTGTCATCATAATTAGATTTGCTATGACTATTATTACAATTAATTGTCTTTCATTGAACATACATACAAAAAGCTGAACTCAAAAATAAGAGGGCCAAAAATAGTACAGAGAAACCAGGATATGATTAATTATTAGTTGTGGAATATTTATGAGGCACATAATTCATACATGAGCAATTTACTAGTGCTAATATATGTTTAATAAGTAAATTCATTAAGAGCAAAGAACATTGAGTAATCTAAACTTTCTAACTCACCAGCCCCATATATTCAGAATTAGGGAGAGGAGATTAGTCATCAATATTCAAGGTCATAGATGGTTATTAACCCCAAATGCATTTGTCTAGGATGATGTAGCATACTTTGTTTTTTAAGAGTATGAAAAGAAAGAGACCAAATATAGATATGCAATTTATATTGGTCTTGCACATTCTCTCAGTATTAAAAAAAACTAAAGGCTGCAAAAATTATAAAGGATAATGGAGTTCATCTTGTCTCACTTTGTCATTTTATTTCTCTTTTAAAAATTTCTCAATAGAGATGAGACAGAGAATTAAATGAATACTTGCTCATTTTTTTAAATGTGTAATTTAAAAATGAGAAAAAATCAAAACCAAGAAAAATTGTGATTTGTGCAAAAAAAGACAATCCTTGCCCAGAAGGAGTTTACATTCTTCTGAATATATTTACAAAATATACTCAGAGAAGTAAACATAAAAATGTATGCAAAGTAATGGTGGGAAGTAGACCTCACAGCTGAGTCAGTCAGGAAAAGCATCACACAGGTATTGGCACCAGAATCTAGTCTGAAAATGATTAAAAGAGTAAAAGCATGGAGGAAGGAAATCTAATTTCATGTACAGAAAATAGCAAAATTGCTAATCTTGCCAGAATATAAGGAAAATAGAGTAATGTGAAATAGACCTTGAAAGGTAGGCTGAGGTCAAATTGTGAGCAAAGTTAGTATTATTTATTTCACACTTTAAAACTTACAAATAATTTTACATGTGGTATCTCATTTGATCCTCTTTGAAACAGATGCTATTATACCCATTTTACACCTAAGGAAACTGAGGTTGAGAGAAATTAGATGATTTAACAGAGTTCATATAGATACTAATCACATGAGATAGAATTCAAGTTCAATTCTTCCTGAAAGTCCAATATTCTATAAACTGCACTCCTAACAATGATGCATAGAGTTCTGTTGAAAGACTTTAAATGCCAAGTAGTAGAGGAAGAATGGGAAGAAAATACTGAAGCTTCTTGACCAAGGAACAGACATGCTCAATTACATTTTAAGAATATCAATTCAACAACTAGAAAAAGTGTGTATTAGAGATGGAAGATATTTGAAGCTGGAAACCTAAATTGGAAGACTATTGCAACAGTGTAGACAAGGGTCTGAATGATATTGGTGATTGTGTGAGTAGAATAAAGGGGCTGTGTGAGAGATATTGTGAAAGTTAAATTCATGGAGGCTAGGTAACTGGTTAGATACGAATGTGCCTTAAGTATATGAATATAAGAAACTGGAAGGATGATGGTAACCTTAAAAGAGTCTATTGGAGGAAATGTTTAGGAACGAGATGTTTGGAAAGCAAAATATCAATTTCTATTTTGGATAGGATAACTTGCCTATCAATACTATTTTTCCTCTCTAAGAAATTTAACACTTCTGGTTTCCATAGTAAGGTAATGTAATAAGTCTTAAATATTACAGAAGTTAGCCAGAAAATCATTCCACCACATAAGAAAGGTAATGCAGCATCACCCATATAATAAAAAAATGAACTATTTTTCTGTCAATCTTTGCTGTCCTTTGAATGTGAATATGGTCATTACAATTGAGTCCCTTAATCCACTCTTGGGGATGTCCTTTATTAATTTCTTTAAGTTCTAAGCTTTGAAACTATGTTCCCCTAAACACCAATGTGTCTTGGAAACTGCCTTGACTTTCGTAGAAATGACAGTGGATGACCAGCAACCATGACTTACAGTTGGACCTCAGATGATTTTCAGGCCTCTCTCAATGCATCCTAATGGTAGGTTCTTCAAAGAGTCCTGTACTATTATTATTCATTGTGACATTCTACCTAATATACTATAACCTTACCAAGGCTACACTCTCCCAACAAAACCACCTGCTCCTGCCTTGGTGTCAGGAAAATTGGTGAAAGTCAATATATCTAGCATACCTATGAACATTCCATCTTTCTACCATGCTACCAATATTTTGCCTTTGCTTCTTTCCTCTCTTTATAAAACTTATTCTTGGAATACTTATCAGACTAAGCCATTATTATGGAAATGTTCATTATTGCCTTATGGCAAAACTGACTTCCCTGACCTCCACTCCTCAATACGTGTTTTCTTCCCTTACTAGGATATAGTTTCCTGAAAGAAAAGACTATTTTTATATTTTGTTTCTATCTTTATCACAGAGCACGACACTTATTATATATTTAAGGCTTAATAAGTCAGTGATACATGCATGTATGCTTTTCTTCAGGATGGAAATTGATAATCTTCTTACCTCCTACCTTCTCAGTATTATGTTGTTATATTTTAGAAATCCTATCCCCATCTAACTGACGATGTTGTTTTCAGTAGTAAAGGTTATGCAAAATCTATTTCCTTTGGATTTTTAAAAAATCAGAGGTACCCTCATTTTCTGCTTCTAGGAGCCAAGGTGATGGAGTACTGAACTCACATAACCTACCTACATACAATCACAACAAAACAAAAATGCCTCAGAGTGAATCCTAGAGAAACAGAACCAAGAAAATATAGGGGAAAGCAGTACTGCATCCAGGAGAGCAAAAAGGGATTGTAAGGAGGACCCATCTTGCTGGGTTAAGAGGTGAGAATGTGGTCCAGTATGCCATGGCAGAATTCAAGCAAGTGGCAGGAAAAGGAGCATAAACAGACTCAGTTCAGGCTCAGTGGAAGAGAGAAGAAACCAAAACAGTGTTGAGAGGAATATCACCCAATACAGTCCATTTGTAGCAAGGCCTGGGAGGAGTAATATTGGGTAACAATGGGAAGAGCACAGCCAAGATATAGTAGGAGATATGGAAGGAATAGCTGTTGTTCTGTGCACAGCAGGCCAAACTGCCTCTCTTTCCCTTCTTTATGGATTACTCATTCAATCACCCAAGAGGCAGCTAAGTCAAATCCACCCACTGGAATAGACTAAAGAACAAGCTTGGACATTACTTCATCCACATCAGTAGAGCTTATATTCAACATATAAGCAATGTCTTAGGGGGGAAATCAATTATGCCAAAGGGAAAGAAAAAAACTGGCCCCAGAAAACTATTTTAGTAATAGGGAAGACAAAAATGCAGACTCAGAAGAGGACAGCAATGCAAAAATTGAAATGTGTAAAGCCTCAAAACAAAATATGAATGGATGTCAGGCTAAAAATGAATTTCTAGAAGAGCTCCAAAAGAGGTTCAGAAGACTAATAAGAGAGGTAAAAGAAAAAACTGGGAAATTAAATGAGAGACAACAGCTTAGCATAAAAATTCACTGAATAAATCCCTTTAAAAAGAGAGTACAAAAACTCTTGCAAAAATATAATACTCAAAAAAATGAAGTAAAAATGTAAGGCAAGAAAATAGCCCCCTAAAAATTAGAAATGAACAAATGGAAGCTAATGACTCCCTAAGACATAAGAAAACAATAAAACAAATTCAAATGAATGAAAAAATATTAGAAAATTTCAAATGTCTCATGAGAAAAACAACTGAGCTTGAAAATAGATGCAGGAGTGATAACTAAGAATCACCAGAATACCTAAAAGCCATGATTCTGAAAAAAAAAAGTCTAGGCACCATTTTGCAACAAATTAATAAGTATAATTGCCTGAGTGCTCTCAAATAAGAGAGGGAAATAAAATTGGAAAGAATTGCCTTATCACTTTGTGAAAAAGATCTTAAGTTAAAATTTCTAGGACTATTAAACCAAATTCCAGAACTCCCAGGCCAAGGAAAAAATACTGGAAATAGATAGAAAAAAATAGAAATATCATGGCCCACAGTCAGTCTTACTCAGTACTCAGTAGTTAAAAGACCATCAGGAATATAATATGCTATTTCACAAGGCAAAGGATATAGGGCTAAAACCAGGAATCATATGTCTAACAAAACAGTATAATATTCCAGGGAAAGAAATGCAAAACTTAATGAAATAGAGAATTTCCAGGCATTCTTCATGTAAAGACTAGAACTCTAAAGAAAATCTAAAGAAATTTTAGGGATCAAATTCAACATTCAAAAGAAGCATAAAAAGGTAAAGAGAAAAAAGGTTCAAGGAACTCAATGAGATAAAATTAATTACATTCCTACTTGGGAAAGTGATAAATAGGCTATTTAAGATATCCACATATGAGATACTTAAGGTCTTTAAGATATTTAATGTACTCAAGGGACTGAATATGGTTGAATTTATTACTACATTATATTATCTACACAGAAAGGTAATAACTAAGATATTTAAGATATTAATAATACTTGAGATAATTAAGGTACCTAAAGTATTCAGAATTCTTAAGGCACTGAGAATACTTTATATATTTATCACTATTAGGGTAAATGAGTAGGAGATACATTGACAGAGAGAAGGGAGTATGTTGAATACATTGTGATAATATAAAAAAAAATTAAGGGATGTAAAAGAGCAAATACTAAGAGAAAATGAGAGAAAAATTTTTTCCTAAGAAGGTGAATAATATCCAATACTCGAGAGGGGAAAGTGACAGAAAAAGCTTGAGCCTTATTCTCATCAGAATGGGCAGAAAGTGGAAATAATATTCACACTTAATTGGCTATATGAAACTATTCTACTTTATAGGAATTATGAAGGAGAGAGGAATAAGGGAATTAAGAAAAGTGAACTGAGGGAGGTGTTAGAATCAAAACATTTTTGAACAGGGAAAGAATGAAAGAAAAAAAGAGAAGGATAAATAGGAAAAATCAGCTTTAGGGAAACACACAATTTGTAATCACAACTGAATGTAAATATTAATAATTCACCCATAAAATGGAAGAGGATAGCAAAGTGAATTAAAAGCCAAAATCCCACACTATAATGTCTACAAGAAACATATTCAAAGCAGAGAGACACAAATAGAGTAAAAGTAAAGGGCTGGTGTGAAATATATTATGTTTCAACTAAAGTAAAAAAAGGTAATAAATATAGACTCAAAGTAAATGTAAATGTGAAAATTGATCTAATTAAAAGAGAAAAGGAAGGAAATTATATATTGATAAAAGATACCACAGACAATGAAGTAACATCAATACTAAACATATAGGTACCAAATGGCATAGCATCCAAATTTCTAAAGGAGAAGTTACATGAGTTACAAGAGAAAATAGACAACAAAACTATATTAAAAGGAAATATTAACCTTCTTGTCTCAGAATTAGATAAATAAAAGTAGAGAAAAGAAATAAAATAAAGAGGTGAATGGAATTTTAGAAAAGTTATTTGATAGACTTCTGAAGAAAACTGAATGGGAACAAAAAGAAATATATTATTTCCTAAGCAATACATGGCCTCTTCACAAAAAATTGAACATGTAAAAGGACATAAAAGCTTCACAACCAAATGCAGGAAAATATAAGTATTAAATTCATTCTTTTCAGTACATAATTCTACAAAAATTATACTCAATAAAGGGCTTCAGAAAAAAGACTAAAAATTAATTGGAAACTAAATAACCTTATCCTAAAGAATTAGTGGGAAAAAGAATAAATCATAGAAACAATCAACAATTTAATTAAAAGGAATGGACAAAAGGAGATAATATACCAAAATTTATGGAATGTACCTAAAGCAGGGATTTCCCCTAAAGTTAGGGGAAATTTTATGTCTCTAAATGCTTGAATAAATAAAACAGAAATAAAGATTAATGAATTGGGCATGCAACTGAAAAAATATAGAAAAATAATAAATTAAAATTTTCTAATTGGAAATCCTTAAGTATGGGTGTAGATATTTCTATTTTTGTTATATTAAGTAGGGTGGAGTAATCTAAAGTTCACACCTTCAAGTATATAACCAGAATCTGATCCTTATTTTGAAGGTTGAAAGAAGCTATGAGTGAGCTATATAGTTGTTTTTCCTTTTTGTGACATGTTAATCTAGGGGATACCTCAGAGAGTAGGCAATACCCCTTACCGCCTTTATTTCTCTCCAATAGCCTTTATGTAGTCTGTTTAGTGACTTTCCTATAGAATTGGGAGTAAGCAGGGATTGGGGTTTTAAGTATTTTCTGCAGAAGAAACGAATTCCTGTTTGGACTTCTAGTACAAGCCTGAAGATTAGCTTTATGTTTCTTACAAAATTATGAAGTCTGGTAGGTAAGGGTTGTGGCAGGAGAACCTGAGGGGTTAGTATCTATTATTAAGACTTTATAGGGTTCTCACTATCTGAACTTGTGTGAACAACTAATTTTTCTACTTTTGGTACATGATTATTTTTTTTGGTGTATGTGGAAGCAATATGAATATCAGTAGAGTCCAGATTAAGAAAAAAAAATAGGCTAGTATGCCTTCATGTAAGTCATGTGATCCAGAAGTCAGTTTACCTCTTTCCTCCTAGATTATTAAAAAATTCCTTACTACTATCCCTGCTTCCAATATTTTCTTCTACAATTTCATCCTTTATACTTGTATATAAGGTATCATCATCATAATAGCTAGCACTTACAGTATATTTTAGGGATCATCAAGCACTTTACATTTGATCATCCTCTTCCCAATGCCACTTTATCAAATTGGCAAATGATGCAACACTATCCTTTATTAATATAGCTAGTTGAATTTGGGAATAGTACCTTCTAGACAATAGAGAAAAAGCTAACCAAGTCATAATGGGACCAATCTGTGAGCCTGACCTCACTATTTCAGTAGATTTAGGAGGAAGGATATGTAGACTAAATGCATCCTTACCATAGTTGTGGTTTATAGCAAAGGTATCTTCACTTAAGTCAGGTCTAACACTAAACCCCATTTACAATGGTGACAGATTCTTTGAAATAACTTTAAATGTCCTTACAAAAGAGTGTCCAATAGATTTCTATGAGGCTGTTCTTTCCCTTCCAAATTTCAAGTTTTCACTTATAATATATTTAGGGTAGTACACAATGATATAGAGTGTTCTTCTTGCAGAAAACTCATTGGGATTTAATACACTATAGATTCCTTGGTAAAGGGAAATATAATAATGTTTGATTTCCCCCCCTTTTTGTCTTAATTTTTCTTAATTTAATTAATTAATTTAGAATATTTTGCCATGGTTACATGATTCATGTTATTTCTCTCCCCTCCTCCCACATCCTTCCTGTAGCCAATGTGCAATTCCACTGGATTTTACATGTCATTGATCAAGACATAGACCTATGTGATCAAGCAGTTGTTTTTCTGCTGTGTTTCTACTCCCACAGTTCTTTTTCTGGATGTGGATAGCTTTCTTTCTCCTAAGTCCTTTAGAATTGTCATGGATCATTGCATTGCTGCCAGTATAGAAGTCTATTATATTCAATTGTGCCATAGTGTATCTATCTCTGCGTATAAATGTTCTCCTGGTTCTGTTCCTTTCACTCTGCATCTAGTCCTGGAGGTTTTTCCAGTTCACGTGGAATTTCTCAAGGTCATTATTCCTTTTAGCACAATAGTATTCCATCACCAACATATACCATATATAATAATATGTAATTGTCTTATCTAAGCGGTATAGAACGTGGAGGAATCTCTGTCATTTTGTTGCTCAAATTCAACATTTTAGAAAACAAATAACTATTGTAGTGTAAGTAAAAGCAAGAAAAAAGCTTTGACTCCATATCCTTTATGCACACCTTTAAAAATAAGAACCAAAAAGAAAAATATCAGAACTTTAGAAAATTGATCATTTTCCCATATCTCTGCAGAATCCATAAAATTAATGATGAATAGAAGAAATCTGCCATATAGATAGTAATCTGACAAACTAACTTTAAGTATAATTAGAATTGATCCAAGTGTCAGATCATGAAAAGTTAACAATGACATTTCAGACTATTGATGATGTTTACTAGGTTTGCGAACCAAAAGTCTTTTATTGTCCACCTTTAAAGTTTCTTAGAGTCCTACATTATACCCAGAAGCAATATTGAAAGTAAATAGGACCAGCTCAGAGAGAAAGTTGGCTAAAATAAGCCATTAAGAGATTCTCCCAAGCATTTGAGCTGATCTTAAGAGTCCAGAGCACAATGAGATTGATGTTTTTTTCTAATGATGTCATTCTAGCTTCCAAGTTACACTATAGGAATTTAAACTTTAAAAATCTGTGGTCTCAGGAAACAGAATTATCTTCTTAAGGTTCCCATTAAAGGAATTCAAATAGTAAAATTTTAGGTGGAATTTGGACCTTTCCAAGCTTGTACTCTTATGTTATCCTGATACCTTTTTTCAAATCTTTTTTTAATTTCTTCCAATTATATGTAAAACCAGTTTCTAACATTTAAAAAAGAATTTTGATTCTCAAATTTTCTCTCACCCTCTCTCCCCAATACAAGCTGAGATGTTAAACAATCTGATGTCAATTTTATATATACAGTCCTTTCATTTTTTTCTTATTAACCATTTTGTAGAAGGAAACTTTAACAAAAAAGGGGAAAAAAGTGAAAAAGATTGCTTTCATCTGGATTCAGTTTCCATCAGTTCTTTCTATGGGAGCAGAAGGTATTTTACCATGAACTGATTGGGATTGATTTGGATTCTTGTATTGCTAACAATAGCTTAGTTATTCACAGTTGCTTATCACTTGGTATTGTTGTTGTGTACAATGTTCTCCTGGTTCTGCTTATTGCACTTTGCTTTAGTTTCTGGGAATCTTTATGGGTTTTTCTAAGATTTTCTTGCCTGATATTTTTATAGTAGGATAGTATTCTTTTTCATGCACATACTATATAGCATATTCTCCAATTGATGGGTATCCCCTCATATTCCAATTCTTTGCCCCCAAAAAGAGCTACTTTAAATGTTTTTTACATATGGGTCCTCACCTTTTTGTCATTTTATCTCTTTCGGATATAAATCTTGTAATGATATTATGGGATCAAAGGGTATGTACTTTTTAAAAAAAATATTTAATTAGTCATTTTAGAATATTTTCCCTTGGTTACAAGAGTCATTTGCTTCACTCTTCTCCTCCATATACTTCCATAGCCAACATGCAATTCCACTGAATTTACCATGAGTCCTTGATCAGAACCTATTTCCATATTGTTGATGTTTGCATTAGGGTGATCATTTAGAGTCTACATCCCCAACCATATCCTCTGGACCCATGTATTGAAGCAATTGTTTTTTCTTCTGTGTTTTTACTCCCACAGTTTTTCCTCTGAATGTGGATAATTGTTTTTTTTTTCTTCTTATAGATCACTCCAAGTTGTTTAGGATCACTGCATTGCCACTAATCGAGAAGTCCATTACATTTAATTGTACCACAGTGTATTGGTCTCTGTGTACAAAGTCCTCCTGGTTCTGCTCCTTTCACTCTGCATCAATTCCTGGAGGTCATTCCAGTTCACATGGAATTCCTCCAGTTCATTATTCCTTTTAACACAAAAGTATTCCATCACCAACAGATACTACATTTTGTTCAGTCATTGCCCAATTGGGGGCATCCCCTCATTTTCCAATTTTTTGCCAACACAAAGAGCACAGTTATGAATATTCTTGTACAAGTCTTTTTCCGTATTATCTCTTTGGGGTATAAACCTAGCAGTGCTATGGCTGGATCAAAGGGTAGATAGACTTTTAGTGCCCTTTGGGCATAGTTCCAAATTGCCCTCCAGAATGGTTGCATCAATTCACAACTCCACCAGGAATGTATTAATATCTAAATTTTGCCACATTCCCTCCAATATACATTACTTTCCTTGGCTGTATATTATCCAATCCTCTGGGTTTTAGGTGGTACTTCAGAGTTGGTTTGATTTGCATTCCTCTGATTATAAGAGATTTGGAACATTTTTCATGGCCTTATTAATAGTTTTGATTTCTTTATCTGAAAATTGCCTATTCATGTCCTTGCCCATTTATCAATTGGAGAATAGACAGTGTTGCTGAGGTCACTTACCCCAAGACTATTCCACTGATCCTGCTTTCTGTCTCTTAGCCAGTACCATACTGTTTTGATGACCACTGATTTATGGTATAGTTTGAGATTTGGTACTTCTAGGCCTGCTAGGTACTGCTAATTTTTTTCTTCATTATTTCCCTTGATATTCTTGATCTTTTGTTGTTCCAAATAAACTTTGTTATAATTTTTTCTAATTTAATAAAAAACATTTCTTAGTAGTTTGATAGGTATGGCAATGAATAAGAAAATTAATTTAGATAAGACTGTCATTTTTATTTAATTAGTTCATCCTACACATGAGCAATTAATGTTTTTCCAACTCTTTAGATCTAGTTTTAATTTTGTGGAAAGTATTTTGTCTTCATATAATTCCTGTGTTTGTCCTGGAAATTGATTCCTAAATATTTTATATCGTCTAGGCTGATTTTAAATGAAATTTCTCTTTTTAACTCTTGTTGCTGAGATGTGTTGGAAATATATAGAAATGCTGATGTTTTATGTGGATATTTTATTATGCAGGATATCTTATATATCCTACAACTTTGCTAAAGTTGTGGATTATTTCAACTAGCTTTTTAGTCGATTCTCTAGGATTCTTTAAGTAGACCATCATATCATATGTAAAGAGTTATAGTTTAGTCTCCTCATTTCCTATTTTAATACCTTCAATTTCTTTTTCTTCTCTAATTGCTACAGCTAGTGTTTGTAGTACAATGTTAAATAGTAGTAGTAGTAGTAGTAGTCTCTCGGTAACCGAGGATGACGATTGTCTTTGTGCATTTTCATCTATGTTGTATAGATGAGTGTGCACAAAGACACTTGTGCATGAGGGAGATTTAAGTAGAAAAGTCGATGCACAGAGACAGTCCCACTCTCTCAGTGTTGGAAGCTGGATCCAGTGGCACGAAAAATCATTACACCTGGAGACTTCCTCAGCTGCATTGGATGGCCATGTTGTCCGTTGTGCTCCAACACGCCCTAAGCACTCCACAGTGCTTTACTGCATTGCCCTCTCAGCCATTGAACCTTCTTATTGGTTTCTTCCTCCTGTGAGGTGAAAATGGGCATCCTTGTTTTACTCCTGATTTTACTTGGAAGACTTCTAAGTGGAATTCAAGGATTTAGTAGGTAATAAAACTATACTAGTGGGAGACCTGAACTTTCTTCTATCAGATCTAGATAAATCAAAACAAAAAATAAATTCACATTGAAGATGATGCTTGCTGATGGTTTTAAATATATACTGTTTATTATTTTTTGGAAAGGCCCTTCAATTCCTATTCTTCCTAGTGTTTTAACAGGAATGAGTGTTGTATTTTGTCATAGATTCTTTCTGAAATTATTGAGATAATCATATCATTTCTGTTAGTTTGCTTCTTGACATGGTCAATTATGTGGATGGATTTTCTTATATTGAAATACCCTTCTATTCTTGGTATAAATCCTACCTAATCTTAATGAATAACCTGATTGACAAGGTCACAGTCCAAGGAAGGAAGGTCAGCAAAGCAGACCCCAGAATGACAGCACCCTGCTGATCCCCCTTTGTGACTTCTTTCCCCAAATTTTCCCCACTAGTGGACTTGTGATTATTATTCTCTCTCCAATATAGGAGAAATAAGGTAAGAGCAAATACTTATAGGATCAATTTATATATACCCTTTAAGCCCTGTAGGTTATTACCCCCCAAATATTGCAATTATAGAATAAAAGCCCAAAGATTACTGCCCATGACCCCTTCTTTCTCAAGTACAAGATACGCTCAAAGGCCCTACAATAAGTGGATCTTGTCCTACAGTTAACACACTCAAATGAATTTGTTGGAACAGAAGTCAAGCAGAATTGCTAGGCACTTCAAAGTAACACAAGAAAAATAGAACTTGTAAATTGAGGAAAACCCCAAACTTGGTCTGCCTACAGTCCTCACACCTAGATACAAATATATTTTGTTGTTCATCTCCCAAGCAATTATGATGGATAGTGAAAGCTGACCGAAAGCACAATGATCCTCTCAGCAGGTCAAGTGGTACTAACCTACAAATGGCTTTATTCACATTAATCATATCTTATCAGAGAGTGTTGTAGAAATATAGTAAATGATCACCAATTTTTTTGTTGTAGTAACATCACAAGAGTGTTGTTTAGGTGATTTGATAATATCCAATCAAACTGTAGAATATCACATACAAAGAGAATTGATTATGTATATGTATCAAAAAACCTATATAATAAACATACCATGGTACTATGGCAGAGCACTGTGTGGAATGCATGCATAAGTGAGCTGCATGCATTGTGTGTCTCATCTCATTTATCTGACCATTACATCACACTTGGGCATACAACCCTGGGTCCTCGTTGAGGCCACTGGATTGACCTCTGTAGTTGTAGATTGTAGTTTCTAGGTATTGGTGGTCATTTCTGTGTTAGTTTTTTCCTCTCTTCCCAGCTAGAAGTCTGTGTGGAGGGTAGACAGGTCTCTGTGTATGGAGCTACAGAGTAGTTTTTGCCCTGAGGCTATTTTTCAGTCTCTACTGCATCTGCTGTGGGCAGCTGCCCTCTGATCTATCTCTGTGCCCAGCTCGACGTTCCTCAGCCTCTTGGGGTCCCAAGATTTGATGCCCTCAGGGGTAAGTCTATGGTGTCCTCAATCAGCCCCAAGAACCTAGAGATTGCCCTGTGCTCATTCTGACTCTGGTGTGGTAGGTGGAGTGAGGGAGGGGTGATCGGCTCCCACTTTAGTAGGAGTAATTTTAATCCCTTATAGTGTGGAAATTCTCAAACCCTGCCTACCTTCAAGGCTGTGGGGTACAGTGGAGCCCATTTGCTCATCTGATTTTGATTTTTGTCCTTTTGAGGCATTTTATATTGGTCAGTGGTGAGGAGAATAAGACCCTTGCTTCTACTCTGTGGCCATCTTAGCCTAGAAGTCTCTGTATATACTGTTTTATAGCCCTTTGGGCTTAAATTGCTCCTCATAATGACTGAATCATTTCATAACTCTCCTAACAGTGTATTAATGTATCAATTTTTTTCCACATCCCCTCCAAGTTTCGTTATTTTCCTTTTCTGTCATAATAGCTAATCTGATATACTTGTAATGATACTTCACATTTTTTTAAATTTGCATTACTCTAATTCATAATGATTTAGAATGTCCTAAGATACTTTGAAATCCCCAATGCTCTTTTTGTTTCTGTAATCAATGAGTCCTGGTACTCTCAAAGGAGAACAAAGAAAGGAAAGAAGTAGAAATATTATCTGTAGAAATTCTGAAAATATAGTAGGAAACATGGTCTTCTTATAAATTAAAATAATAGAGGTTTCCATTGATGATCAACAATTCCCATGTTATTTAGATGAGTACAATAGTATATTCCCCTTAAATATAATCAACATAATAGTAAGACCTAAAAGATAATAATCATGATTATCTGTATCATCACATATTCTTTGCTTTCTCCTTAATTACACAAGTGGTTTTCATTTATTATATTAAACAGGAAATTGTACAATTATTTTTACATTTCAATTTTGCTTGAGATGATCTTATTGAAGTTTTAATTGGTAAAAATAATAAAAATCGAGGTCTCTATTTTTGGTAAAAAATATGGTTGTAGTTTATTTACTGATAGATGGGTTGCAATTTTTCCTTTTGCTCAAAGTTAAAGCAATATTTTATGACAAATTTCCCAACTTATATGATAGGGTTGAATTAAACAGTAAGAAGAAAGGAAAAACAAAAGCAATGAGGATTAAAAAAATAATTTGTCAAGTTTTTCTGTTGACATTTCACTAAAAGAAAGATTTGAAGCCCCTGCTTTCTTTCCCCTTCCCTGCCCTATGCTATACAGTTTAAGATAATATGAATATATAAAACATTATATATTATTTGAAGAAATTGAAGTATAAACATTTACTCTGCTCCAAACCCTAGTCATAAGTACACAGAACTATAGCCATGCCACAGTTTTTCTACTTACTACTTTTGTGAGGTTATATAAAATATTTGCCTTCTTGGGACCTTATTTTCCTCTATGAAATGAAAGGTTGGACTAGATGGTCTCTAAATTTTCATTCAACTCTCAATCTTTCACATCATGATCTAAGTTCTACCCAAACTGAAGTACTGCCTCATGCCTCTTCTACCTTTTTCTACCTCATTCATTTGACAAATAGTTTCCCATCTTTTTCTTGGAATAAACTCTCTCCACAGTCTGGCAAGTAGAATCCTTTTCTTTCTTAAAATCCAGCTTAAGTTTTTTGTCCAACATGTAGTTGTCTTTAATCTCCCATAAACTATAATTGTTTAGAATGGTAACAATGGAAAGGACTGAAATCAGAAGATCTGGACTAAATCTCAGCTACCCTACTTACTGTGTGAGACTTTTCAAATCACTGAACCTTTCTGGATTTAAAATTTCTCATCTGTAAAAATGAGGCAATGTGCTAGATTATCACTAGTACAGGTGAGAAGTGATGTGGTCCTAAGTATGGAAGGTAGGTGAATGGAGAAAAGGAAACATAGAGGACACATACTAAGAAAGAAATTATAGGATTTGGCTATAGTTTGGTGATTTATGATGAATGAGAGAGAAGAGTAAAAGATGATTCAGAAGTCATTAATTGGGTAATGGAATGGTAACGGTGCCCTGAACAATATAGAAGTATGGAACATGAATGGACTGGAAGGAAAAGATAATAAAGTCTAGTTTTGGATGCAATGTGTTTGAATTACTCAAAGGACAATCAGAAAAATACACTTAGTCTTATTGTGATATAGTACTGGAACTGAGTAGATACACTATGACTGAATATAAAGATCTAGGAGTCATTTGTAAGAAACTGGTAGATAAACCAATGGCAGCTGAGGAAGTCATCAAGTGAGAAAGTATATTAAAAAAAGAGAAGAGGGAATATAGGGCAGGGGTCCACAAACTAAGGCCCACTGGCCACGTGTAGCCTCCTGACCCCATGTATCCAGCCTCCACCGCACTTCCAGAAGGGACACTTCTTTCATTGGTGGTCAGTGAGAGGTTCACCGTATGTGGCAGCACTGCAAAGCATGGCATTGCTCCCGTACAGTACTACTTCTGGTGACATAATCCTTTGCATGGTGCCTTAGAATGAAGCTCCATGAAAAGGATTATGTGGCTGAACAATGGAAGACTTTGACATGGCAAGCGGCGATCTGGGGAAGGGGATTCCGCGCTGTGTATACTGCTGCCGAGTTAGGGTTAGGGTTTGGGTTAAGGTTAGTATTAGGGTTAGGTTTTTATAGTCTGGCCCTCCAATGGTCCGAGGGACAGTAAACTGGCACCCTGTGTAAAAAGTTTGGGAACCCCTGACATAGGGCTTTGAAAAATGGTTATGAAGTGAAAAAGAATCTAGCAAAGGAGACTGAAATGAAGTAGCCAGACAAATTGGAGAAAAAGCAAGAGAAAGCAGAGAAAGTCCATTCTCACAGTCCACTCCACCCCCCAAAAAAGGAAGAGCATGTCAAAGGAAAAAGTGAACAACAGTGTCAAAGGTTGAAGTTTGAATGAAGTTTGAGAAAAGGTTATTAGATTTAGCAATTAAATTAAATTATTGTTAACTTTAGAAAGAACAATTTCAGTTGAATAAAATCCCAAATCAGAATACAGTTAAAATAATTTCTAGGGGGGAAAAAAGATCTTATTCAAAAAAAAACACACATGTGTTGAAGCACAAAGAAAAAAAAAACATTTAGGTAACATCAAAGGCAAGAGTTCTTAGCCAAGCATCTGAACATTCTTTTAAATATTTTGATAATTGTATTTTAATAAATTTATTTTCTTTGAAATCCTTTATATTTTATTTTATTTCATTTTAAATGTTACTCAGAAACAGTGTCCTTAGGCTTTCCAGACTGAAAAAGAGGTCCATAACATGTAAAATGTCCATATAGAATCTCTGAGTTCCAATGGCAAAAATATTTAAGGGGCAAAAGATTGCATGTTGTTAAATAAGGCACAGAAAGGGAAAGAGAAATAAATTAATATTCCACAGTATAAATTATTGTCCCTCAGAAGTAGAAATAAATGTCATACCATCTTGCTAATATAAAAAAATTAAAAAGCATTATGCAAATTATGCTTGCCCCAAAGAAGATATGGATAGTAGTTGGGTTTATTTTGGTGAAAAGACCCATATACAAAATATTAACAATAACATTGTAACGAGAAGCTGTAAATGAATATGTATGAATTGATAATGCAAAGGCTTAAAAAGTTCTGGTATGCCTACTAAGAAAAAAATGTTGTGTTAAATGACACAGAGTGAAGAAAGCAGACCAAAGGACAGTATAAAAATGGCTACAACAATTTAAAAGAAAGACACCATTTAGTTGTAGGAGCAGAGCCAAGATTTAAACTCAGGTCCTCTGGTTCCAGAGCCACCTTTTCCACTGTATTACCCTGTCTCTTAAAATACAATTCAATTCAATAAACATTTGTAAATGCCTTTTTATTAAAAGGTTGGGCCCTATCTATGCTAAGTTCTCAGGGCACAAAGAGAAAAGAAGTAGCTCCTTCCCTCAAGAGGCTTCCATTGTACTAACTTAATACCTTGACTGCTTTTGAGTTACCTCGACAGATAAAGATAATCATCATTCCTGCCAGGCTATCTTGCAGAGTTGTTTTAAGAATATAATGAAATCAATGTGAGTGCTTCATGAAAAAAAGAAAAAAGAAGAAAGACACCATTTAGGAGGAATAAAACTCTAGGGAAAAGTAATGTAAGGACAGCAAGTACTGTCAAAGTTAAGGGACACATCTCTTATTTATGTAAACAATTTTACAATTGACTGTTGTCAGTTGTGTCAATAAATTATATACATTTATTATATATGTATGTTCATTTTATATGCATAACAAGAAGTAAATTAGGAGATTTTATTTTCCTCTGTGAAGTTTTTGTCCTCATATAAGAAACACTATGGCATTGTCTGAGACTGCTTCAGAAATAACATAGGTGAAGCTAATTGAGTAGTCAGTGTCCCAAGGGAAATCAATAAAAGGGAAAAAATATATTGCAGAGCTAGAAAAGACCTACTTTGTAACCTTACCTGGTAATCAACCATCAAAATTTATGAGTATCTCACATGGTGTTCTTTTAGAGTAATAAAAATCTCCTTTCTCTTAATCATAGTTGTGCTCAGTTATGACCTTTTTATTTCCCCCTTTCCTCCTTTCAAGAGAATAAATGATATTTAATGGAGCTGATTTGTTGTTGTTTGTTTAGTTTTGATTTGTTTTTAGCTTCAGGGGAGCAGATATTTGGTAGAGAAAGAAGAAAGAATAAAAGGAATGAAATTAAGCTATACAAGACTAGGATGAAGTAGGACTTGTAATTATTTCATCCTAATCGAAAGGAGGGGAAAACTAATCTTATTATCCCCATATTTGACAGCATGAGGCTATCTGCTGAGGGAATTAAAAGAGGAATCATTTCTATTTTATTCTCCTGTTCAGTACCAGATATCCATGGATTTAAAGAAAGGTCAGAATTGGAAAGGAGGTCATATTAGCGTGTTATACTCATTCTGTTCTCATCTCTCCTTTAACTATGCACAAAACATTTAAATCACAGAAAATGGATTTAGAAGGAAAGCCATCCTATGTACATTGCTATGGAACTAGATGTGAAATTCACAGTGGCAAACAGGATACTTTCACCTTTGTCCAAGGTTAACAAATAAGAATTTGGAAAGTGAGGTGAACTTGACATCTGGATCCAAGTGTATGCCAAAGCCAATTCTAACCTATTTCCCCTTTGTTAAATTTTTAGTGTTCAAATTTTTACCTTGAAAATTAGACCTCACATTAGGTAGAAGTTAGGACTAGATATATTGTCTAATTGATTGTCCAGATTTAAGAAAGTAATGGTGAAATGTAGATAATGCATTAATAGTGCAGATTAAGCTTAAAAACATGGCCTGCATTTTCAGGAAGATGGTTGTCATACATTTACCAGTATATCCCTGATCAGGTCCCATTATTATTTGTAATGGAAGAAGCAACCCATCAGCATTTAGGTTAATGGACCTGAATTGAAAATCACAACACCAGTGGCTGTGCCAAATTATTAAAAAAAAAAAACAACAGAATCCCTATAATATGCTCAAAATTCTCAGTGTAATGCATTATTTATAAAATAGGTAGATCTGGTTTTGATGATCCTCTATGACAGAGTTGGTGAATCTTTTCCCAGTTTGAGTGCCTCAAAGGCAAATTCAAATTGTCTGTGAGCCCTCGGATTACCAGAATGGGTTGAGGGAGAAAGTGCTTACTTTGGGCAACTAGACAGAGGGGTGGAGCATGTAAAAATAAAATGTCCTCTGTCACTAGGAAGAAGGAGAATGGAACAGCTTCCCAAGTGCCAGTTCTGCATGCCTCCCTGTCCCAGCTTCACCAATGAGGCTCTATGATATAATGACTAAAGTCTGGAAGGCTTCGACTGAAAATGGAAACAATATATTCTATTTCTCTTGTCCTACATTTAAGAGCAGATATAGTCTTTCCCGACTCAGTTATCTGTCTTAGATGATCATGCCATGATTAACTAAGATGGAACTTCTTTCAGGTTTCCCCAGAGGTATGAACTTTCCCTTTAATCATTTGCCCTCCAATCTTAAGAGACTTGAAGTAGAGGAGGAGAATGGGATAACTTTTCTGCCAAAAAGAAAACTATAAAAAGGAAGTATTTTTAACTGAGGTCAACTCCTCAGGAGTTTAGAGAACAAGTCTCCTTCAATCCATCTACCAAATGACTGACAATTACTTGTTAAATACATACTATGTTCCAGGTACTTTGCTAGGCACTGGGAATCTATAAGACAAGGAATGAAGAAAAACACAGTCTCAAGGGTCATACATTTTAACAGAGTAGACATGAAAGCCATATGCAAGCATATAATATATATATATATATATACATATATAATATAAAGGGAATAAATACAAAGTGCTTACATACAACATACAACAACAGTTGGGGGAATCAGGAGAGGTTTCCTATAGAAGTTTGCATCTAACTTCTATCTTGAAAGATAAAAGAGATTCTACAAAGGAAAGGTAAGAAGGAAGTGCATTCCAATCATAGTTTACAGCTAATGCAATGGCACCTAGGTGGGCAGGAGGGGGAGGAATGGAGTATTGCATGTGAGGAAAAGGGTTTGTGTGACTAAATCACAGAAAACGTGAGATGGAGAATAATGTACAATGAATCTAGAAATATATGTTGGGGAAAGATTGGGAAGGTTTTAAAAAGCTAAATGTGAATTTATATTAGATTCTAGAGACAATAGGAAAAGACTGGAGTTAACTGAGAATTGAAATAACACAGTCAAATCTGCACTTAAGGAAAATCCCTTTAGTATCATCATGGAGGAAAGATTGAAATGAGAGTAAAAAACAAATAAACAAGGCAGCGAAATAAAATGGGAGGTTTTTATAATTACATAGACCAAATGTGATGAGGGTTTGAACTGAGTTGGTAGCTATAGAAGTAGAAAGGAGGAACAGATATAAGAGATATTGCAGGGTGCAAAAATGATTTGGCAACTGATTGGATATGGGAGGTCAAGAATTTTGAGGCACAAAAGAAGTACTAAGGTTATAAATATGGAAAAGCAAAATGTTGTTAGAACACCATTGCTGAGCTCATTCGGTATCTAGATCCAGATTCATGCTGGCTTCTCTGTTTTTAGGAAGCATATTATGCTTAACATAAAAAGATCCTTGGCTTGCACTGAACTTTCAGACAGACATCTCAGCAAGTTAGAAAGAGAAAGGTCTTATATAACTTTACATGTTCCAAAGTGATTATGATTTCTTATTCCACTTTCTTTTAAACCCTACAATGTACACTATAGCACAGAAAAATATCTAGGAGGAACCATTTCTTTCTTTTTTTTTTTTAATTTTAATATTATTTTATTTGGTCGTTTTCATACATTATTCACTGGAAACAAAGATCGTTTTCTTTTCCTCCCCTCCCCCCCCCCCCCCCCCCCCCGCCTTTCCCTCTCCCATAGCCGACGCATGATTCCACTGGTTATCACATGTGTTCTTGACTAGAACCCATTTCCCTGTTGTTGGAGTTTGCATTATAGTGTTCATTTAGAGTCTCTCCTCAGTCTTATCTCCTCCAACCCTGTGGTCAAGCAGTTGCTTTTCAGCGGTGTTTTTACTCCCACAGTTTATCCTCTGCTTGTGGGTAGTATTTTTTTTTTAGATCCCTGCAGATTGTTCAGGGAAATTGCATTGATACTTATGGAGAAGTCCATCACCTTCGATTGTACCACAATGTATCAGTCTCTGCGTATAATGTTTTCCTGGTTCTGCTCCTTTCGCTCTGCATCACTTCCTGGAGGTTGTTCCAGTTCACATGGAATTCCTCCACTTTATTATTCCTTTTAGCACAATAGTATTCCATCACCAACATATACCACAATTTGTTCAGCCATTCCCCAATTGAGGGGCATCCCCTCATTTTCCAATTTTTGGCCACCACAAAGAGCGCAGCTATGAATATTTTTGTACAAGTCTTTTTGTCCATTATCTCTTTGGGGTACAAGCCCAGCAGTGCTATGGCTGGATCAAAGGGCAGACAGTCTTTTATCGCCCTTTGGGCATAGTTCCAAATTGCCCTCCAGAATGGTTGGATCAATTCACAACTCCACCAGCAATGAATTAATGTCCCCACTTTGCCACATCCCCTCCAGCATTCATTACTTTGCATAGCTGTCATGTTAGCCAATCTGCTAGGTGTGAGATGATACCTCAGAGTTGTTTTGATTTGCATCTCTCTGATTATAAGAGATGTAGAGCACTTTTTCATGTGCTTATTAATAGTTTTGATTTCTTTGGCTGAGAATTGCCTGTTCATGTCCCTTGCCCATTTGTCAATTGGAGAATGGCTTGATTTTTTGTACAATTGATTTAGTTCTTTATAAATTTTAGTAATTAAACCCTTGTCAGAGGTTTTTATGAAGATTGTTTCCCAATTTGTTGCTACCCTTCTGATTTTGGTTACATTGGTTTTGTTTGTACAAAAACTTTTTAATTTGATGTAATCCAGATTATTTATTTTGCATTTTGTAATTCTTTCTAATTCTTGCTTGGTTTTGAAGTATTTCCCTTCCCAAAGGTCTGACATGTATACTATTCTGTGTTCGCCAAATTTTCTTATAGTTTCCTTCTTTATGTTCAAGTCATTCATCCATTTTGAATTTATCTTGGTGTAGGGTGTGAGGTGTTGATCTAAGCCTAATCTTTCCCACACTGTCCTCCAATTTTCCCAACAGTTTTTATGAAATAGTGGATTTTTGTCCCAAAAGCTGGGATCTTTGGGTTTGTCATATACTGTCTTGCTGAGGTTGCTTGCCCCCAGTCTATTCCACTGATCCTCCTTTCTGTCTCTTAGCCAGTACCAAATTGTTTTGATGACCGCTGCTTTATAATATAGTCTGAGATCTGGGACTGCAAGACCCCCTTCCTTTGTATTTTTTTTCATTAATTCCCTGGGTATCCTTGATCTTTTGTTCTTCCAAATGAACTTTGTTATGTTTTTTTCTAAATCAGTAAAAAAAATTTTTGGGAGTTCCATGGGTATGGCACTAAATAGATAAATGAGTTTGGGTAGGATGGTCATTTTTATTATATTGGCTCGTCCTACCCATGAGCAGTTAATGTTCTTCCAATTGTTCAAGTCTAGTTTTAGTTGTGTGGAAAGTGTTTTGTAGTTGTGTTCATATAGATCCTGTGTTTGTCTCGGGAGATAGATTCCTAAGTATTTTATTTTGTCTTGGGTAATTTTGAATGGGATTTCTCTTTCTAGTTCTTGCTGCTGAGCTGTGTTGGAATTATATAGAAATGCTGATGACTTATGTGGGTTTATTTTGTATCCTGCAACTTTGCTAAAGTTGTTGATTATTTCAATTAGCTTTTTGGTTGAGTCTCTAGGATTCTTTAAGTAGACCATCATGTCATCTGCAAAGAGTGATAATTTGGTCTCCTCCATGCCTATTTTGATGCCTTCAATTTCTTTTTCTTCTCTAATTGCTACTGCTAGTGTTTCTAATACAATGTCAAATAATAGAGGTGATAATGGGCATCCTTGTTTCACTCCTGATCTTAATGGGAATGGATTTAGTTTATCCCCATTGCAGATGATATTAGCTGATGGTTTTAGATATATACTGTTTATTATTTTTAGGAATGACCCTTCTATTCCTATGCTTTCTAGTGTTTTTAATATGCATGGTTGTTGTATTTTATCAAAGGCCTTTTCTGCGTCTATTGAGATAATCATGTGGTTCTTGTTGGTTTGCTTGTTGATGTGGTCAATTATGTGGATAGTTTTCCTAATGTTGAACCAGCCCTGCATCCCTGGTATGAATCCTACTTGATCATGGTGGATGACCCTTCTAATCACTTGCTGGAGTCTTTTTGCTAGTATCCTATTTAAGATTTTTGCATCTATATTCATTAGGGAGATTGGCCTATAGTTTTCTTTCTCTGTTTTTGGCCTGCCTGGCTTTGGAATTAGTACCATGCTTGTGTCATAAAAGGAGTTTGGTAGGACTCCCTCTTTGCTTATTATGTCGAATAGTTTGTATAATATTGGGGTTAACTGTTCTCTGAATGTTTGATAGAATTCACTGGTAAATCCATCAGGCCCTGGGGATTTTTTCTTAGGCAGTTCTTTGATGGCTTGATGGATTTCAATTTCTGATATGGGATTATTTAAGAAAACTATTTCTTCTTCTGTTAGTCTAGGCAATTTATATTTTTGTAAATATTCATCCATATCACCTAGATTGGTAAATTTATTGCCATATAGTTGGGCAAAGTAGTTTTTAATGATTGCCTTAATTTCCTCTTCATTTGAGGTGAGATCCCCCTTTTCATCCTTGATGCTATTAATTTGCCTTTCTTCTTTCCTTTTTTTAATTAAATTAACCAGTACTTTGTCTATTTTGTCTGTTTTTTCAAAGTACCAGCTTCTAGTCTTGTTTATTAGCTCAATAGTTCTGTCACTTTCTATTTTATTAATTTCTCCCTTAATTTTTAGGATCTCTAGTATGGTTTTCTTCTGGGGGTTTTTAATTTGTTCATTCTCAAGTTTTTTGATTTGCATTTCCAATTCCTTGGTCTCTGTCCTCCCTAATTTGTTAATATATGCACTCAGGGATATGAATTTTCCTCTAAGTACTGCCTTGGCTGCATCCCATAAGGTTTGAAAGGATGTTTCGCCGTTGTCATTTTCTTCAACGAAATTGTTAATTGTTTCTATGATTTCTTCTCTAACTATCCGATTTTGGAGTATCATGTTATTTAATTTCCAATTAATTTTTGATTTGGGTCTCCATGTACCCTTGCCGATCAATATTTTAATTGCCTTGTGATCTGAAAAGGCTGCAGTTAATATTTCTGCTTTTCTGCATTTAAGTGCCATGTTTCTATGACCTAGTGTATGATCTATTTTTGTGAATGTGCCATGTGGTGCTGAAAAGAAGGTGTATTCTTTTTTGTCCCTATTTATTTTTCTCCATATGTCTATTAATTCTAATTTTTCTAAGATTTCTTTCACCTCTTTTACCTCTTTCTTATTTATTTTTTGATTTGATTTATCTAAATTTGATAGTGGTTGGTTCAAGTCTCCCACTAATATGGTTTTACTGTCTAATTCCTCCTTCAATTCTCCTAGTTTCTCTATTAAAAATTTGGATGCTATACCATTTGGTGCATACATGTTGATTAGTGATATTTCCTCATTGTCTATACTTCCTTTTAGCAGAATATATTTACCTTCCCTGTCCCTTTTGATCAGGTCTATTTGTACTTTGGCTTTGTCAGATATCATGATTGCAACTCCTGCCTTCTTTCTATCGGTTGAGGCCCAAAAGGTCTTACTCCAACCTTTACTTCTAACCTTGTGAGTGTCAACCCGTCTCATATGTGTTTCTTGAAGACAACATATGGTAGGGTTTTGTGTTCTAATCCAATCTGCTATTTGTCTGCGTTTTATGGGTGAGTTCATCCCATTCACGTTCAAAGTTATGATTGTTATTTGTGGATTCGCTGGCATTTTGATGTCTTCCCCTAGTTCTGACCTTTCTTCTTTAGCTTTCTCCTTTTGAACCAGTGATTTACTTTAGGTCAGTCCCCCTAGTCCCCTCCCTTGAGATGCTTCCCTTTCTAGCCCCTCCCTTTTTATGCTCCCTTCCCCTCCCCCCTCTCCTTCCCTCCCTTTTTGTACTCCCTCCCCCCTCCCCCTCCTTAATTTTCCTTTCTTTCTTGCCCTAATGGATAAGATAGAATTCAGGATCCCACTGGATCTAGATGTTCTTCCCTCTCAGATTTGATTTCACTGAGAGTAAGGTTTAAGTACTTCCACTTCACGCTCTCTTCCTCTCCTTCTCATATGAGAGTTCTTCCCCTCCCCTTCCCATGTGTATCTTTATATGGGAAAGTTTATTCTATTGATTCCCCCCCTATTTCTTGAAGTTAATCTTAGTATTATCACGGTTCCCCCCTCCCTTTTCCTTTTTTTGCCCCAACTTTCCCCAAATCTTCTTGATTCCCCAATCTTTCCCTATGCATGTTTCTTCTAACTACTCTTATGATGATACAATTTATGAGAGTTACACAAAACATTTTCCCCACATATTAATATATATAATTAGATGTAAATGTAGTCCTTATAGAAGAGAGTTTGACTTAAAGAGAAAGATAAGATTTATCTCCTTTTCCCTTTCTTTCATATTTACCTTTTCATGTTTCTCTTGCTTTCTGTGCTTGGATATCGAACTTTCCACAGAGCTCTGGTCTTTTCTTAGCAAATGCTTGGAAATCTTCTATTTTGTTGAATGCCCATACTTTCCCCTGAAAGTATATAGTCAGTTTTGCTGGGTAGTTGATTCTTGGTTAGAGACCCAGCTCTCTTGCCTTTCTAAATATCGTGTTCCATGCTTTGCGGTCTCTTAGTGTGTTAGCCGCTAAGTCATGTGTGATCCTTATGGGAGCCCCCTTATATCTGAAGCTCTTCTTCTTGGCTTCTTGTAGGATTTTCTCCTTTACTTGGAAGCTCTTGAATTTGGCAATTACATTCCTAGGCGTTGTCTTTTGGGGATTTAGTATAGAAGGTGTTCTATGAATCCTTTCTATTTCTATTTTGCCCCCTTGCTCCAGAACGTGGGGGCAATTTTCTTTTATAATCTCCTCTAGAATAAAATCCAATTTGTTGTTTACCTCTGGTTTTTCTGGGAGACCGATGATACGGAGATTTTCTCGTCTTCCTCTGTTCTCCAGGTCCGTGACCTTCTCAGTGAGATATTTTATGTTTTCTTCCAATTCATTAATTGTTTGGGTTTGCTTTATTGATTCTTGCTGTTTTATCATCTCACTTTCTTCTAGGTGCTTGATTCTGGTCATTAGGGACTGGATTTGCTTTTCAGCCTTGTCTGCCCTTGTATTGGATGCTTCGAGTTCTTTTTCCAATTGAGCATTCTTATCTGTCAGACAGCTGATCTCTTTCTCCCATTTTTCTTTCCAGAAGGTTTCCATCTTTTGGATAAGTTCCAGTTTGAGATCTTCCAGAGCTTGTTGATAGTTTCCATTTTGGGAGGCGTGTTCTGAATTTTTTTGGATTTCCTCCTCATTCTCCTCTTTTCCTTGGGTACTTCCACCATAAAAGTTTTCAATAGTCACTTTTTTCCCTTTCTTCCTGGAGGCTTGATTTTGGGCCATGTGAGCCATCCCTTTGGTGGTTTTATTTCCCTTTCCTTTTTGGTCTGGGGTCTGGGTTATAAGAGTGGTTTTTCTGTGAATTTAGGTTGCTTCAGACTAGTTCTTCCCAGCCTCCGAGCCCAGGTATTCAGCTCCGCCCAGATAATCAGCGCGCCTTGTTCAGCGCAGCCCGCCCGAAGTCCGCTGGATTCTCCAGTGAAAGCGCCCTGAGAAGTTTTTTCCTGGCAGTCCCCAGATCCCAAGGACCCTGGAGTGCCCCCCCAGACAGAGACGCTCCCCACTCACTCGCTGTCCCGGTGAGCGCTCAGGTAGCTCACTCTGGTTTAGTGGGGGAGGTGGGGTGGGGGAAGGGCGGCTCAGTTCACTTTTCTGTGCAAGCTTTTCCTTCTTATTTTAGTGTTGAAATGTTCAAGCCCCACGTACCTTTGCCTCTGTGGGGTACTGGGGAGTCCTTCTGTTCCTCCAAAGGTGATTTTATGCTCCTTTGATGTAGTCTATTTCGTTCGGTGCTGGGGAGAGAAAGCGTGCAGCGTCTAGATTGCAGCCATGATTACCCGGAAGTCTCAGGAACCATTTCTTAAGAACACATTGATGATATAGCAGATAAACAGACTTTTTAAAAGAAACAATGAATGTAATGGAGAGTAGAATCAATAAGAGTAACAATGCAAAGTAGAAAACAGAATGGATAGGGGCTTTACCATTGTGGCCCTCAGCAAACCTGGAACAGCTACACTTTATGCAAGTCTTTCATCATAGCTATAGATGAGCAAGGACAGTGTGTTTGATGATCATCGTCATTGTCATTATAATAATAACTTCACTATCCTCTCTTTACCTTCCTCCCTTCCTCCTTCCCTTCCTCCCTCCCTTCCTTCCTCTCTCTCTCTCTCTCTCTCTCTCTCTCTCTCTCTCTGTCTTGTATTTCTGTTTTTGTCTGTGTCTCTTTCTCTAATTATTTGTCTCTATGCCTTTCTCTGTCTCTGTCTGTCTGTCTCTCTCCCTTTCCTCCCACTTGATGCCTCATTAACACCAACATACAAAGCAAGTTGGATATCTGATCATCTATTTCCTCTTGGGTAATTTCAATTCTATTTTCTTTTTCTTTGAATTAGAAGGCATAAAATGTCTTTTACAAATATGTTCATAGTCTCATGTTTCCCTAGAGTAAATAGGAGAGATACTGGAATTCTCTGCCCATTTGTGGAATTTTTTAGAGTATCCCACTATATTAATAAAGTAGGGTAGAGATTAAAGAGACATAAGTCCATCAAGGTATTTTAATTATATTCATCTTATTGGGATCCAAAAGCACTAAAAAATGTAACTTAACTATCCACAAAGGAAACATCAAGTGGATGAAGAATGCCTTTTTACCAAAATTGAATTACATTTTGATGAGCCAGCTAGTCTATTAATACATATATCATGGACAGGTATGACAGATGGACAATTAATTGGTCTTAGACTTGCTTCAACTAAGAGAGAGTTGTTTTATAAGTTAAAAAAAATTGTCTAACACTAAAAATTAACAGAGTATTAGAAATATGAGAATTGAAAGACATAACATGATTTCTGAAAGAGAAATTAAATGTAAAATGTCTCCATATCACACAGTACCTGTGAAAAAATAATCATTTATTAGATCTAAAAGACATTTTTGCATTTTAGTATAGAGTATTTCAAAAATCCTTTAAAACTTTGACAAATAAAATAAGAAGCAAAAAGGAAACATAAGCAAAATATATCTATCCAAATGAAGGCAAACTAAGGCTAGTTTTAATATCATAGCAAATCATGGAAACAATAAACTACAGAGAATGATGACAATAAGACAAAGGAAACCAAAACTTACCAGATTAGCCAAGAAATGTTTTAGGAAAAAACTTGCTTTTCCCAAAGAGTATATAAAAAAGCAAAAATTTAATTAATTAAAAACACAATTAAAAGAATTAACAAATCAACAAATGAATAACTCCCACATTAGTTCAAAAGTAGAAATTTTATAAAGGCCAAGAAGATGTAAACAAAATTGAGATAGGAAAAAATCAACAAAAAAATAAACTTAAAAAAAATAATATAAAACATTAGTTCCTTTGACAGGGAATTTACAATAAAGATAAAGATAATTATGAGAAACTGGCACATATCAGAATATATGTAATAAGTGGAGTTTTTTAAAAGGATATTTATAAGTATGTAAAATATTCAAATGAACTAAGTAAGAGATCAGGTCCTTAAACATCTTAATTTCAGAAAGAAATGCAAACAATCATAAATGAACTAAGCAATTAAAAAATCAAGATATTCATACCTGGACTGTTATACTCGAAGAGTTACTTCAAGAACATGATTGAGCTCTACCATAATGGGATCCTGTCTTTCATATTGAAAGCTGAAGTTGGAGTTTGCATTTCATGGAAAAACACCCACTGCTAAACAAATAAGCTAAAAACAGCAGAATGAAAGTAGTTTCACTAAGCAAAGACCAAGGTATTTTGGAGGAAGAAGTCACTTTTAATGAATCTGGTTTAAGTCTGGTGTCAAGTACCTAAGTGAAAACTCTGACCATAAATTCAATCTTAGTTAATGCATAGTTCATCAAAGGAGCTCTCAAAAATGTCCCTTACTATGGGGATTGCTATCAGAAGCTATGGTCTTTATAGCTCCAGAAATATCATTCTATAATTCTACTATCCTAATTAGTTAGTATTTCATGTGGTTCAAATGTATCTAGGCAACCCTACCACTCACACTTTATTTGATATCTTCCAAGAGGTTGTCCAGAGCTTCATACAACTGGCACAGGCAAAGTTATAAATAGGAGATTTTGGAGCAGTGGTGTCAAACTTGTGACCTCGAAAAATTCCATGGGAGGAGGCAGACTAAGATTAAAATACATTTGGGTATTATTTAATAAAAATAAAATAAAATAAATATTTAATAAAAAATATAACATTGTTAAGTTAATTTGAATTTGTCTAAGTCAATCTGAAGTCCAAAGGGATCATTTCCATCTGAGTTTAACAACACTGAACATGAGGACCACATCTTCAAAACTGTGCTTGGCATTAGATATCCTTCATCACAATGATAAAAAACAACAAAAAAATCCAAAAAAACTCTTTCATCAACAAGTATTTCCCTTTTTCATATTTTCCAGTTGTTTATAAGCAGAGGGGGGTTAAACGGAATTAGGCTTGTTCTTTTTTTTTTCAAGAAATCTTGAATTATTTTGGTAATTAAATGCAAGACTTTTCATTATAAAAGTACTAATAAGAATATATTTTTATCAAATCAAGTCCTTGTTGATAAGTAACACACAATAGGAACAATAAGATCTTATATTTATTACATCTTTCAGTTAATAGAAAAATAGCAAAAATATGGTCTATTTTTCAAATGTCACTTAAAAAGCTTAGTTGTTCTCTATTAATAGATTAGCACATCAAGGATGTCTTCAATTCTTTTATATATCTATCCCCACAAATTTTTGTATAAATGGGAGAGTAAATATATAGGTCCACCATCTATTTATTATGAGAATAAAGCCCAAAATTTTTTCCATGCTTTTGGTCTTTTATCCTTCTTCAGATGCTTTTTTGTATATCAGACTCCAATCCCCTCATAACTGTGTCTCCTCTTGCACTATCCCTATATATACTTGATCCAAACCTAGCCACTTTTCATTTTTCTTCTCTTTGCCAATTTCATATTAGAATTCAAGTATGGCCTTTCTATCATCCTTTGATGGAAAACATTTGCATTCTTAAAAACTATAAATTTCAGCACCTTCTGTTCCTTTTTATACCAAATCCCTACCATTACTACAGAAATATAAGGGAACTGGACATTTTGTTTATTTCATATTCTATCATTTTCAGTAAAGAATCCATCACTAGCTATTGATGGTATGACTTTCCATTTGTTAGCTAGGACAATCATAAGTAAACAGACTTTGTTGCTGGGGTCATGTTTGAATCTATGTACAGAGATCAAAGTTTTCTTGGATAGCCTTTAAGAACCTGTGATCATGTCCACACCATAACGAAGTTGTAGAGCTGTATTCTATGCAGGCCATCTGCCATAGAAATAGAGAAATACATATTTCGTTTAGTCTGTATAAACACCGTGGGAGGTAGGTGCTATTATGTTCAATTTACAAATAAAGAAACTGAAATCGTGAGAAGAGAGGGACAGTGAGTTGCCCAGAATTACAGCTAGTAGTATATATATAGCAGGATTTGAGCTAGTTCTTCCTCACCCCAAATTCGACACACTATCCACTATACCACCTTCCTTCCCTCTCACCCTGCCCAAAAACGGGGTGAAAAGTAAACCAGAATATGATAGGTGATGGCAAAGATACCAGAGGTCCTGGGTTCAGATTCGACTTAAACACTTCCTTGCTCTGTGACCCTGAGCAAATCCCTTAACCCCCATTGCCTAGCCATTCTTTTGCCTTAGAACCAATACAAAGCATTAATTATAAGACTTTTTTTATAAACTTTTTTTAAGCAGATTAGATGATAAATATTCTCTTTATAAACTTTTTTTAAAGTAGATTAGATGATAAATATTCTCTCACTCAATGCTTTTATTCCATGGGCTACTTTATTATTTTTTCCTTTCTCTTTTATACTTTCCCTTAATAGGTCTGGAATAAGATGATCATTTGGTTAATTGCAAATATAAAGGAAATTACCTGGCAGAGAGGCATCAATCCTTAATAAGGATACAGTGAATAATGGGAAGCCTAATAGGAAGGAAGAGCTATTTTATTCTTTCCATTTGCAGGCCTAGAGCCTAGCATAGTGCTTAGCACATTTATACATACATATGTATATGTATATGTATATGTATGTGTATGTGTATGTGTATGTGTATGTGTATATGTATATATGTATATGTATATGTTGTCAGGACAACTTGCTAAAAAAGTAACTTTCTGGACACTAAAAATGTAGTCACCAAGTTATTCCCTTTTGGTCCAAAACACCCTCAAGTTTATAATTAGGAAGGCTGTAACTCAGAAAAATCTTAAAGAAATTCAATCATAGGATTATTTTGTCACACACAAGGAGAAGATAGTAAATACTTGCATGGGTGCACCACTGGAACAATAGGTGGCCTGATATTGCTATCCTATAATATTTAATGCTCATTAGAATTTTCCCATATATTTTTAAGTGCTTTCAGAACTAAAAACATGGCTTATATTGTACCCAGAGATAAATCTCTTGCTACTCTCATTTCACTTCCCTGCTTTCTTCTAATGCTCTAAAGGATCTTTCTTCCTATCTGTTCCATTGTATTGATTTCAGGCCTCCACCACTTACAACAGCACTTTTCCCTTCTCCTACAAAACTGTTTTGCCCAAGTCAATAATATCTAAGTTTTAGGGCAACATATTGATCCTCCCACTTGCTTTTTCTGTTGGCTTTGTTGGTCTTCCAATAGCCTGTCATTTCCCTAAATAACATCTTCTCTTATAAACTAATATGTTCTAACCCAGTAATAAAACCAAACCTAAGCTGAAAAACACTTTGTTCTATGTTTCCTTGAACTTGTGCTGAACTCATGCTATTAGAGTTTGAGATTGTTGAAACTAAATTGGATCTGAGCTTTTAAAAAATATACCTTTGCTTATATACTCAAAATACTAGCAAGTTTGTTCATGACCAGAGTGCCATAATTACAAATCTCTCGAGGATTCCTCTATATAAAGTAAATGGGGACATATAAATGTAGCAATAAATGTTACAAATATAGAAGCTATCTTAAAAACCAATAGGTAATTTCTTTTAACTGTTACAATGTTGGATTAAATAGTAGTTACAGAAACATCAAAGTATCTTGCTCAACATCTTGGTTTTATTGCATCAAAAATTTGTTGAAAACTATCTTTTGATTGAGCAAGTTGGGTTTTTTATTGAATTCTATTAGGAATTTTCAAATATATTGATGTGTTGTTAAAAAGTCTCCTAGGTCTAATAAAACTACTTCTAAAAAACTAATTCTTTTAAAAGGAATTTCTTGTTGTTGAATCATACATGACTTCTCCTAATCCATTTTAGGGTTTTCTTGGCAAAGGTACTGGAATGGTTTTCCATTTCTTCTCCAGCTCATTTTACAGATATCGAAACTGAGACAGAAAGGGTTAAGTGACTTGTCTAGTATCACATATCTAGTAAGCATCTGAGATCCCTTATTTGACCTCATGAAGATGAGTCTTCCTGATTCCAAGACTAGCACTCCTTAAAAGGAATTAGTCTTTAAAAAATATAATATGTGCCTTGAGCTATGCTAGGTACTAGCGTGTATGTAGTCTATTAAATTTGGTGGCAATCCTGCAAATTATTAGGGGGGTTTGCTTAAAAAATAAATATAAAGGAGTGTCCTACCCTCCAATTCAGAGCTTGTACAAGTATTCTGTGGCTGTTTCTTGTTCATTTTTTATATTCAATAAACATAAAGAAATATAAGGCATAGATCATGTCCCCAAAGGCACAAAATCTAATGAGAACTAATTGCCAATCTTAAAAGAAAACGTATAACTCTTGGTTAAATCATTATAGAGAGATGTGCAGATTTCTCCTTTTGATACAAAGGTTTTTGAATTTTATGTTACCAAACGATAATCTGTGCTAAGGCTTAGCATACTGGAAAGGCTTCAAGTATGGGCTTGACAAGGGACTATAAGTTTTTTTTTTTTTTTTTGCTTTTTACCTAGGTCAATCAATCAGTATTTAATAGCACCTAAAACTTGACAGGTACCACACCAGACATGAAGAGTAAAAATACAATTAATGAAATATAAGAAAATTGGTTAGCAGTCAATCCATGCTCTCAAGCATGTGTATAGTCTGCTCTATTTGGTGGCAATCCTTTGGATGGTTAGGGATCTTGCATATAAAATAAATTTAATAAATAAATTCAACGGAATTCCCTGCCTTCCAAATTATGCACAAATGTTCTGTGACTATTTCTATTAATTTATTATATTTAATTCAATAAATATTTATTATGGGGGATAGTTAGGTGACTCAGTGAACTGAAAGCCAGGCCTGGAGATGGGAGATCCTATGTTCAAAAGCTGTCCTCAGACACTTCCTAGCTGTGGGACCCTGGGCAAGTCACTTAACCCCCATTGCCATTCTTCTGCCTTGAAACCAATACATATTACTGATTCTAAGACATAAAGTACAGGTTTAAAAATTAAATTAAATTAAAAAACAAACATTTTTATTTATTTTATTGAATTGTATTGTTTTGAAAACAAATATTTATTATATGCCTTTGATTGTGCTAAGTATTTAAAAAAACAAACAAGAAAAAGAAAAGTTTTTGCCTTGAGGAGTTTATAATCTAATGGGAAAAAAAGGAGTGGGAAGTTCTTGTTCTATGGAGTTGAAACCAAGCAGAGTTGCAAATGGAAAATGGAATGAGCTGTAAATCTAATTTCTGCCCTCCACATAGAAGAAAGCTTTGGAAGGAGATTAGTGCTGCACCAGCCAGCCCTCCAATCATCAGGAAAAGGAAGTGGGGAGGTGATGAGTATACAAGGTTGAGTTAATTTCATGATTGTGAGTTTTTTAAGTGATTAGTCTATCCTAAGATACCCCATGTTTTGTTTGTTTTTAAAGAATTATTAATGACATCCCAGACATTTTTATGGAATATTTTGGGAGTCAGAACATTCTTCTTAGAAAGGACACTGGGCTACAAATCTAAATGCCTAAATTCTAGTACTGATTATTTCACTGACTTATTGTGTAATTTTCAGCAAATCCTTCACTTCTTAACCATTTCTCCCCGATATCTATAATATAAGGGCCTTGAAGAAGTTGTTTTCTTAAATTCTTTTCATTCCACATAGTCTATAGACTAAGATTGAAAAGAGATATGGAATGTAAAAGTCTATTGAAGATATTTTAATTATACAAATCTATCTCACAGGATTGCTGTGAATAAATCACCTTGTAATTGCAAAGTACTAAAGAAATGTAAGCTATTATTATAATCATTCAATCAATCAGACAACAAATTCAGCACATAATAGGTTATTTGATTTTGGATGCTGACTGAGCTGAATGACTCAATTATTAATTCTTTAAAAATAATTAATTGTATAGAATTCACTCATTTCATTATTAAACTTCAACTCATCTATTTTAAGGACTTTTGTTAGAAAACAAAACACTGTATCATTTTAAGTCAATAGAAATTATTGAAGAAAAAATAATTTTATAAAAGTGCTTTTATTTAGTTCTTTAAGATATGAAAATTATTGTTCCCTCAGCAACCTTTTGAGTCAGGGGTAATTATTCAGAAAACTTTATTATTTTTGTAATGACACTATATTTATTACCTGGCTATCTTGTTGCCACCTCCATTTTATCCAAGCAATTGTTGAATATGCATATTATTTGCCTTTTTAATATACCATAAGTAAATTTCTGATGTTTTCATAAAATAACCATCCCACTAACAGTCCAACTTTTTTGATGATGGTGATTTTGATTAATCAATCTGCTACCATCATAAAATATCTTTTCAAATGCTTCATTATAATATATTCAAATTTTTTTCTGATTATCATTTCATGTACCCTCAGTCAACATCCTCACTCATATAATCATTTGAATATGTTTATCTTTGATTGATAACCTAAACAGTATGACATAGTGGACAGAGAGATGGATTTGAAGTCAGGAAAACCACAATTCGAATCTCACCTTTAACACTTAATTTGCTATATGACTCTTGGCAAGTCACTTAAACTCAGTTTCCTTATGATGATGATAATAGAACCCACCTCATGTAGTGGCAAGTGTATGTATAAAGTTCTTTGTTAACCTTAAAGAAGTATAGGTCATTATGGAAACTAATTTTTCCTAAAGCCAATTGTACTGATCTTTATTTCATTCTACTCCACAGATCTTTGTGGTTATCATCATGCATATTTCCCTTTATATCCCCAATAAAATATATAGGGGTTGTTTTTCATTTCATTTTTATGACCTCAGAGACTTGTACAGCACCTTGAAAACATAAGTGCTTAAGAGAAGATTATTGAATTAAATGAATTCTCAGTGGTGTAATTAAATATCTTCATTTTTTGAAATTTCGCTAGTTTTTGAAATCCAATTTCCTTTCACTCTTAGGCTACTTAAAAATGGTCTGAAATGATATAAACTAGCAAATATTTCAAAATCAAAGAATAATCACAAAGAGGATTACATATGAAATCATGAGCTTATATTATATACAGTTTGGCATTGTTTTCAAGAATATATCAAAACTGCTTATGTGTCCCTTTTTTGACATTCCTTCTCCTCTGTTGTTTTTTCCCATTTTTATGTTTAATTTTCTTCTTTCATTCCTTCATTTTTCATCTCTATCACCGCCCCCCAATTAATTTGCCCACAGAATCCCTCTCTTGTAATAAAAAAAAGGCATGATCAAATAAAACTGTGACTGGAAATGTACATTGAAATCTGTTCCGGTAGTTCATCAACACTTGGTCAAAAGGAAGGAGGCATACTTTATCATCTGTCTTCTACAATTATTGATGACCTTTACATTGAAGAAAGTTTTGAAGTCTTCAAAATTGTTTTCCTTTCTCTTTCTGTGGTCATTGTGTAATTTTTTTTCTCCTGCTTCTCATTTCACTCTGCTTGAGTTCATTTTGTCCAAGATTCTTTGAATCTATCATATTCATTATTTATCATGGCACAATAATACTAACATACCACACTTTCTTCCCCCATTATTCAATTACTTGAGCATAATCTTTATTTTTAGTTCTTAAGAGCAACAAAAATTCTACTATGAACTTTTTTGTATATATGCTTCCTTTCTATCAAGTTTTGTCCTCTTTGGGAAATTGCGGTGGTTATTGCTTGATCAATAGATATACATAGTTTAGGGCCTTTTGAGCATATACTTCAAATTGCTTTTCAGATTATTTGGAGCAATAGATAGCTCAACAATCAGTGCATTAATGTGCCTGTGCTGTCCTCCAACAAATGTTATATTCTTTTGTGATATAGAAAAACTGGCTCTTCTTGCATTCTTGAATGAAGTCCATAGAACTTGGACCTGTGCCCATTATAGTCAGGATGCAACAGTAAGTGCCACTTTTCTACTAGTTCTAGATAATATTATTGCTTGTTCTACCTCCTTACTTTAACAGGGACCTGTAGCTCTAGACCCAGAATATGGTACTAACTCCACTTTCTGCCTCAGTCCCTACTTTCTAAATAAATCTTGGCACCCTCACACATTATCTCTGGCCTGCATCATAGTCTCCTTACAATCACATACATATGGTTGGACAATGTGACAGTTCTGATAAAAGATTACTGTGGCTTTAGACCTTGTTTCTGTGAAAATTGGACTTAATCTGACAGCAGGACAGAGAGAAGCAGATCTGGCAAGCTGGAGAATTCTGCAGGAATGGAGGAAGGACAGGAAAGAGAGAGAATACTGAGGAAGAAGGGAGGAAGTGAACTGAACTGAACAGTTGAAAAAGATTCTTCTTCTCCCTGAGAAGCTTCACTTATCTCCTCCTGTGAAAGCTTGACCCAATACCCCAAAGAAGACAAATAAGTGAATAAGACTGGAAGCTGTTCACCAGAAGAAAGATTTCCTCCAGATACCCTAAAATCCTGGACTGATTTCAATCGCCAAGGCAATTAGAGCTAGGACTTCTACTTGACCTGGGACAGGGGGAAGGGTCAGATCAGCTCTTGACTTCTTCCACTACTAGAGTCTCAAGGTTTCTTCTCAGGGAGATTACTCTTCCCCCCTCACGTTGTCCTACTCACACTTGAGTCACTTTGAGAAAGGAAAACAACTTTAATATAACTAAGTCAGTTAGGGTAACACAAAGAAATGTCGGGCAGGAAGAGAATGGTGAGGAAAGTGGGGGAAAAGTGTCTGTGAAGATGGGATTTAGCTTTGCCCTGATTGTAACAATGAAGGCACTTAGCTCTCTTATATTGAGAAAATTGAATTGTAATCCACAATCTATTTTTAGATTTTAATCTACAAAAAGGTGGCTCTGTATTTTAAGTTGATCTACCCATTTTAACTACAAAAAGGTGTTAAGTAACTACAAAAGATGAACTAACCAAAATAAGTGTTAAGTAATCCAAACAGGTATAATCTAACCAAAGAAAGTGTGAACTGAAGAGTGGGCAGTCCTGGAGAGGAGCATCTGCTGTGACTGGTAGACATGAAATTTAGGGGAGGTGACACAAGAGAAAAAGATCTTTAAAAGAGGACCAGAGGCCAGAAGAAGAGATTTTCAATATTTGATTCAAGATTTGAGTTGGATTTGAGTGTCTCTGATTTAGAGTTGGACTGGAGGAAATGGACCCCTGGAGGAACTCCTGCAGGAAACCTCAGACTGCTTTCTCTTTTAAACAGTCACTCTTGGTGAGCAAAAGGCTGACTTAGTGACCCCACCTTTCTGGAGGAAATGCCCATCTTCTTGATACTCTCTTCCCCTGGCTGGGGCTTAGAATTTCTACCTAGTATCAGGAAGCCAGAGCTCGCTCGCTCAATCTCTCTCTCTCTCTTTCTCTCTCTCTCTCTCTCTCTCTCTCTCTCTCTCTCTCTCTCTCTCTCTCTCACTCTCTTTCTCCTCTCTTATTCCTTAATATCTTCCCTCTATTGTAAATAAACTACCGTAAATTCCATTTACTTGAGTAATTCATTTGGGATTTAGAAATTGAATCCCTGGAGACCACCAAATTAATATATGTCAATCTCAACCACAATTTAAATTTGACATTTCCCTTCTCTAACTATCCCTTTCCCTCCCTCCTTGAGTTTGGGGGAACTCAGGCCTTGGCACCCCCTGAGAGAGAGTCAGGTTGACTGACCCTATTCTTTGGCCCCCTGGTCACAGTTCAGACCCAGGACACCAGGAGCTGTGAGGTAAAGTTTTGATAGAGGCTCAAATGTCTTCTTCAGCTGTCCCTTCAGTTGAGAATTGGTGGGGGGAGAATGTCCAGTCACAAGGAGAGGAAAAGGTAATTATATCCCCAGGAGAAAGGCTTAGCCAGACCTCCTCCTAGGCTTCTCAAGGTTGAGAGTGAGAGATCCAACTAAAAACCCAGACAGAATCTTCTGTCTTCTCAACATTCCAGACCTCCTGGGACCCCTCCCTCATCAAGGTGAGCAGATCCATCAACTCTTCAGCCTGTCACTCTTCCTTGAGTGCAAATCCTCTGTCACAAACTCCATATTTTCTCTCCCTGCCCTCATATTGCAGTTATATTATATTTCCTCTGAAATCTCAGTCTGCATTGACTCTGATCTCTTACTTTTTCTTACAAGACTAATTTGTAACTATCGCCTTATGTTGACCTCATCCTGTCTATGTATCCTTGGATACCAGATAAATCCATGGTTTGGCCTTTTCTCTCATTCAACGTAAGGCAATCACAACTAGAGATTATGCTTGTTTCATATTCATTTTTTCCAGAGATCCTGGTAGATGTAGTATCCTGGAATATTTTATAACCATGAAATCCTCAGGCTTCATTCCCTTTTCTGTTATAATATTAAACTACCTGAAATAATTAGTTGAGGAGCTCATTGATATTTTTCTTTGAATATATAGATCATTATTTCAGCTGGTTCTCTTTTTTCTTCTTTGATATAGTATATTTCAATGTTTGAGGACACCTGAAACTTTTTTCCATTAACATCTTTGTTGAAAACATAAGCTTTTCTATCAGTTAACAAAATCACACACATACACATGAGCTTTTCCACTTATATACATTTTCCCTGTGTGTTTGTCTACCTTACTACATGTGATTATGTTTTTCTTCCTATTTCATTCACTATATTTAAATGTCAGACACATCTATCAGCCTTATTCCACTCATCTGAAAGTAAAAAAAAAATCTTTTTATCCATTCTTACAAAGTATAGTCTCCCTCTTTTTTAAAGAATCAATAGAAAACAATTCTATCTTTTGATGCACTATGTCCCAGGTCATGACTATATAGACAATCCATCATCAATAAATATTAAGGGTCTATTGTGTGTCAGGAATAGTAACAAGCATTGGGGATTAAAATGCAAAAAATGAAAATGAAAAAGAAAAAGAAAGGGAGAGACCCTGCTCTCAAAAAAACTTAAAATATGACTTCCCGGTAAGCATGATGGCAGATTAGACGTGGCTCCTTTCCCCTCCTCAGACCAAACAATACAGACAACCTCAAAAGACCTCCAAAAAACCATCCTCATAAGAATGGAGGAACTCAATAGTAGGGTCCAGCACTGAAGGGAATAAGGGAATGAAGAAGATCCCACCCAAACCTGAGCTGACCTACCCTCCCCCACCACACCTACGGAGCCAGAATTAAAGTCAGTACATGCCAGAATCAACAAGTGAGGGAGGGTCACCCCAGGACTGAGCAACAGGCAGCTCCAGGTCTGTGGAGATAACTAAGACCACCAAGGACCTACTCCTGTTAGCATTAATACCCAAAATCCCGGCAGGCAGGCAAGGGGAGCTCAGATCTTGGGCACTCAGAACTAGCGTGCCATAAATGAGTGCGCAAAGGGTACCCCTTAAATGAACCATGGGCATCAATAGGTCTTGGGAGTTAACTAAAACCATCAAGGACGTGCCCCTGAGAGCAGTAACACTCAAAACACTGTCAGGAAAGGGAAGGCAGACCCTGAGCTGCCCCCGAAAGACAGCACAGCTGCAGAGAATCGAGAATTGGCACAAGGTGAAAGCCTTGATCATTAGACCCATACACAGAGAGCCAGCCCTCCTCACTCAGATTTCTGACTGGAAAGGGGAGAAAAAAACCCATAGAGATGGCAAACAGTACCCAGGAACAACATCCTAACACCAAGAAAATCAAGAAGAAGGGGTTGACTTTGGATCCTTCTTACAGAGGAAAAATACAGAATACAGAGGAAGTAGCAGAAGAGGAAACCCAAGTAAATGCTCCAAAACCTTCCAAAAGAAATGGAAATTGTCCACAAACTCTTGAAGAATTTAAATTGGAAGCCTTCTGGCAGGAAAAATGGGAAATAATGCAAAAGGATTTCAACAATCTGAGGGACAAAAACACCCAATTAGAGAAACAACTGTAAGCCTCAAAAAGCAGGGCAGACCAAACTGAAAAGGAAAAGCAGACTTTAAAGGTCAGAATCAGGCAACTGGAAGACAATGATCTTGCAAAAGAGCAATAATTAATAAAGCAAAGTTAAAAGACTAAGAAATTAGAAGATAACATAAAATATCTCACTGACAAGGTGAAGGACTTGGAAAACAGAGGAAGGAGAGACAATCTGAGAATTATTGGTCTACCTGAAAAGCCAGAAATAAACAGAAATATTGATATCATGATGCAAGATATCATCCAAGAAAACTGCCCTGAGGTTCTAGAACAAGGGGGGAAAATAGGCATTGAAAGAGTTCATAGAAAACCTTCTACACTAAATTCCCAAAAGACAACTCCAAGGAATGTAATTGCCAAATTCCAAAGCTTTCAAGCTAAGGAGAAAATCCTAAAAGAAGCCAGAAAGAAACAATTCAGATACCAAGAAGCTCCAATCAGGATCACACAAGACCTTGCTACTTCCACACTGAATGACCACAAGTCCTGTAACATGATATTCAGAAAGTCAAGGGAACTGAGTCTTCAACCAAGAATCTCCTATCCATCAAAACTGATTGTATACTTCCAGGGGAAAGTATGACCATTCAGCAAAATAGAAGATTTCCAATTATTTGTAAAGAAAAGACCAGAACTCTGTGGAAAGTATGACATCCAAACACAAAGAGCAAGAGAAGCACGAAAAGGTATATATATGAAAGAAAGGGAAAAGGAGAAAAATGATATCTTTTTCTTTTATTCAAACTTTCTTCTATAAGGACTACATTTATATCAAGTTTTATATATATATATATATATATATATATATATATATATATATATATATATATATATATATATATATGAATATGTGGGGAAAATGTAATGTGCACTCTCAAAAATTGTATGCATTATGCATTATTAGAGTAATTAGAAGAATCACTCATAAGATGATATGGAGAAAAGAGGAAAAAAGAAAGAAAAGAGAGGGGGGAAATCATTGGTAGTATTAAGATATACTCGAAGAAATAGAAAAATATTAAATAGAATAATCTTTCTTACACAAAGATCCACATGGGAAGGGGAGGGGAAGAATTCTCCTTTGAGAAGGAGAGGAGGAGAGTGCTAATTGGTATTACTTAAAGCTTACTCTCAGGGAAATCAACTCTGAGAAGGAAGAGCATCTACATCCATTGTGATTTTGAATTCTATCTTATCCAACAGGGTAAGGGAGAAGGGAAAATTAAGGGTGGGGCCTGTGCAAGGGAGTACAAAAAGGGAGGGAGGCAGAAGGGGGAGGAAAGTTAACAGACCCTTAAAAAAAACCAAACAAACAAACAAGAAGGGAACAAAAATGGAAGGGCTCCAAAGGGAAGCATATCAAGGAAGGGGATTAGGGGGATTGATTTAAAGTAAATCACTGGTTTAAAAGGTTATAGCAAAAGAAGAAAGGTCAGAATAAAGGGAGGATATCAAAATACCAGGGAATTCACAAGTGACAATCATAACTTTGAACGTGAATGGTATGAACTCACCCATAAAATGTAGATGAATAGCAGAGTGGATTAGAATACAAAACCCTACCATATGTTGTCTTCAAGAAACACACATGAGGCTGATAGATACTCACAAGGTCAGAATAAAAGATTGGAGTAAGACCTTTTGAGCCTCAAATGATAGAAAGAAGGCAGGAGATGCAATCATGATATCTGAGAAAGCCAAAGCAAAAATAGACCTGATTAAAAGGGATAGGGAAGGTAAATACATCCCTATAAAAGGGAGTATCTTCCCTATAAAAGGGAGTATAGACAATGAGGAAATATCACTAATCAACATGTATGCACCAAATGGTATAGCACCCAAATTTCTAAAGGAGAAACTAGGAGAATTGAAGGAGGAAATAGACAGCAAAACTGTATTAGTGGGAGACTTGAACCTACCACTATCAAATTTATATAAATAAAATAAAAAAATAAATAATAAAGAGGTAAAAGATGTGAATTAAATATTAGAAAAATTACAGTTAATAGACATATGGAGAAAAATAAAAAGGGATAAAAAGAAATAGACCTTCTCACCAGCACATGGCACATTCAAAAAGATTGACCATACACTGGGTCATAGAAACATGGCATACAAATGCAGAAAAGCAGACATAATAAAGGCAACCGTTTCAGATTATAAGGCAATAAAAATAATGATCAGTGAGGGTACATGGAGAGCCAAATTAAAAATTAATTGGAAATTAAATAATATGATACTCCAAAATCAGGTAGTTAGAGAACAAATCATACAAACAATTAATAATTTCATTGAAGAAAATGACAATGGTGAGACATCTATTCACACCTTATGGGATATAGCCAAAGCAGTACTCAGAGGAAATTCCACATTCATAGGAAACACTGTGGGAGTAAAAACACCGAAGAAAAACAACTGCTTGAATACATAAGTCAAAGTGATATGGTTGGGGATATAGACTCTAAATGAACATCCTAGTGCAAACATCAACAACATGGAAATCGGTTCTGATCAAGGACACAAGTGTACCCAATGAATTGCGTGTAGGCTGAAGGAAGAGTGGGTGGAGGGGAGGGAGGGAAATAATGTGATTATTGTAGCAAGGAATAATGTTCTTAATTCACTAAATAAGCTACTTCAAAAGGAGGAAAAAGAAATCCTCAAGTAACAACTTCCAGGAATATAATAGCTAATTTCAATAGCCCCCATGTCAAGGAGAAAATACTCTAAACCTTCAGAATGGAATAATTCAAATACCATGGAGCTATAAGCAGGGTCACACAGGACTTTACAGCTTTCACATTAAAGGATCAGAAGATATATAATATGATATTGAGAAAGACAAACAATCTAGATTTACAACCCAGAGTCACCAGCAAAACTGAGTATATTCTTTCAGAAGAGCATATGGTAATTCCGTAAGATAGAATATCTCCAAGCATTCCTGAGGAATAAGCCAAATGTAAACGCAAAATTTTAAGTCCAAACACATGACCCAAGGGAAGCCTTGAAGGGTAAATAAGAAAGAGAAAATTTAAGGAATTCAATAAGGTCAAACTTTATACACACACACACACACACACACACACACACACACACATATATATATATATATATATATATATTCCTTCTTGGAAAGAGGATAACTGTAAACATTATTCTTAGTAGTAGAGCACATAAAATGAATATACTTAGAGGGTAGGGAGGTAAGCAGATTATGATGATATGATATGGAAAAAAATCAAGGGGTGAAAAGTGGATTGCACAGATAGAAAAGGGAAGGGAGATATGGAATGGGGTAAATTATATAACATAAATAGGAGCATAAAGTATTATGGGGCAGAGGATGAAGGTGGTGACAGGCAATGCTTAAACTTTACTCTTATCATAACTGGTTCACAGAGGGAATAACAACCTACTCTTTGGTTTAAAGTATTCTATCTTACCCTATGAAGAAGTATAAGGGGAATAAGACAAGGGAAGGGAGAAGGGTAATTGGAGGGAAGGGGAAAGTGAGGAGATGATAAAAAGCAAAACACTGGTGAGGAGTAACAAAGTGAAAGGAAAAACAAGATCAAAAGGGGAAAATAATATAGAGGGCAATGCACAGGTCATAAGCATAACTTTGAACGTGAATGGAATGAACTCATCAATAAAATAGAATTAGATAGCAGAGTAGATTAAAAATCAAAATCTTACTAGATCTTACAAGAAACTCATTTGAGTCAGGGTGACACACACAGAGTAAAGGTAAAAGGCTGAAGCCGAATTTATCATGTATGATTCAAAGTAAAAAAAGCAGGAGTAGTAATCATGATCAGAGAAATCTAAAGCAAAAATTATCTCATTAAAAGAAAGTAGAGAGCAAATTACATCTCAATAAAATGTACTATAAACAATGAAGTAATATCAGTACTAAACATATATGTACTAAAATGTATAGCAACCAGAATTTTAAAGAATAACATAAAGGAGCTTAAGGAGGAAATAGATAGTAAAACCATACTAGTGGGGGACCTCAACCTTCCCCTATCAGAATTAGATAAATCCAACCAAAAAAATAAATAAGAAAGAAGTAAGGGAAGTGAATGAAATTTTGGAAAAATTAGAGTTAATAGATATGTGGATAATTGGATAACAGCAGGATAAATAGATAAGCGGGAATATACCTTCTTTTCAGTAGCACAAATTTATCAAAAGAAAAAATATAATACTTAATCCCATTTCAGGAAAAGAAATTGAACAAGTCATCAATGAACTCCCTAGGAAAAAATCCCAAGGACCAGATGAATTTACAAGTGAATTCTTTCATGCATTTAAAGCACCACTAATCCTAATATTATACAAACTATTTGACAAAATAAGCAAAGAAGTCTTACCAAATTCTTTTAAGGATACAAATATGGTACTGATACTTAAGCTAGGCAGACCAAAAACAGAGAAAGAATACTACAGACCAATCTCCTTAATGAACATAGATCCAAAAATCTTAAATCAGATATTAGCAAAGAGGCTCCAGCAAGTCATCACAAGGATTAATCACTGTGACCACATTGGATTTATATGAGGAATGCAGGACTTTTTAAATATCAGGACAACTATCAGCCCGATTGACCATATCAAGAATCAAACTAAGAGAAATCACATGATTATCCCAATAGATGCAGAAAAAGTTTTTGACAAAATGCAATATCCATTCCTATGGAAAATACTAGAATGCATAGGAATAAATGGCCCTTTCCTCAAAATAATGAGTAGTATATATATCTAAAACAATCATCAAGCATTATTTGCAATGGGGATAAGTTAGAAGCTTTCCCAATAAGATCAGGGGTGAAGCAAGGATGCCCATTATCACCACTATTATTTAATATTTTACTAAAAATGCTAGTGGTCAAAATTAGAGAAGAAAAAGTAATGGAAAGAATTAAAGTAGGCAATGAGGAAAACTAAACTATCATTCTTCACAGATTACATGGTGGTATTCTTAGAAAAAACTAGAAAATCAATTAAAAAGCCAGTGGAAATAATCAATAATTTTAGCAAAGTTTCAGGACACAAAATAAAACCACAAAATTATCAACATTTCTATATATTTCCAACAAAAATCAACAGCAAGAATTAGAAAGATAAACTCCATTTAAAATCATTCTAGAAAATATAAAATATTTTGGAATCTAACTGGCCATCCAAACATTGGAATTATAAGAATACAATTAAAAAGCACTATCCACAGAAATAAAACTAGATCTAAACAATTGGTAAAACATTAATTGCTCATGGGTATAATGAGCTAATATAATAAAAATGAAATTTCTTACCTAAATTAATTTACTTATTCAGCACTATGCCTACAAAACCACCAAAAAACTTTTTTATAGAATTCTAAAAAAATAATAAAATAAACATGGGAGAAGAAAAGATCAATTATATCAAGGGAACTAATTTCAAAAAGTGAAGAAATGTGGCCTAGCAGTACCAATCTTAAACTGTACTATAAAGCAGTAATCATCAAATCAATCTGGTACTGGCCATGAAATAGAATTGTAGATCAATGGAATAGACTAGGGATAAATGAACTCACCAATCCTGAGTTTGATAAACATCCTAGCTTTGGGAATAAAAAGCCAGTATTTGAGAAAAATTGCTGTGAAAATTGGAAAACAGTGTGGCAAAAATTAGGTTTAGATCAATATCTTAGACCCTATACAAAGATAAGGTCAAAATGGGTACAGAGTTTAAACATTAAGAGTGATAGTATAAATAAATTAGGTGAATATAGAATAATATACCTGTCAGATCTATGGGGAAGGAAAGAATTTAAGACAAAGCAAGAGATAGAAAACACTATAAGATGTAAAATGAATAATTTTGATTATATTAAATTGCAAAGGTTTTGCACAAATAAAACCAATGTAACCAAAATGAGAACTGAAGCAACAAACTGGGGGGGGGGGGGGTTCATGACAAAATTCTTTGAGAAAGGTCTAATTTCTCAAACATACAAAGAACTAAGTCAAATTTATAAGAAATTAAATTGTTTCCCAATTAACAAATGGTTTGATAAATCAAAACTATCAATAATCATTTGAAAAAATTGTTCTAAATCCCTCCTGATTAGAGAAATGCAAATCAAAACAACTCTGCAGTACCACCTTATTCCTAGGAGGGTGGCATATAATAAGAAAATAAATGTTGGAGAAGGTATGTCAAAATTGGGGCACTAATACATTGCTGTTGAAGTTGTGAATTGATCCAACCATTCTGGAAGGTGATTTAGAACTATGCCCAAAGGGCTTTAAAAGAATGCATGTCCTTTGATCCAGCAATACCATTACTGGCTTTGTGTCCCAAAGAGATAAACAATGAGAAAGGTTCTGTTTGAACAAAAATATTTATAGCTGCACTTTTTGGGATGGCAAAAAAAAAATGGAAAATTCCCTTCACCTGGGGAATGGCTGAACAAGTTGTGATATCTGATGATGATAGAATACTATTGTGCTATAAGAAAGAAGGATGGCTTGATTTTTATGAGAACTGGAAAGACCTACATGAACCAATGAGGAGTGAAATAAGCATAACCAAGATAATATTATATATAGTAACTGAAACATTGTGGGATGATAAAATGTAATTGACTTTGCTACTAAAGAATGATCCAGAACAATTCTGAGGAACATATGAGAAAGAGTGCTATCTACATCTAGAGAAAGAACTGTGGGAGTAGAAATCCAGAAGAAAACATGATTTAACACTTGTTTACATGGGCGTATGATTTGGGGTTTGGGTTTTACATGAATAATATGGAAATAGGATTTGAATGATAATATATGTATAATCCAGTTAAATTGCTTGTCAACTCCAGGAGTGGGGAGGGAAGAAGGGAGGGAGAAAACAAAAATCATGTAACCATGAGAAAAGGGTTCTTGGCACCCTCTTTAAAAGAAGGATTTGGGGATTCTCCATTTCTCATTACAATAAGATGGTACTGATGAGATATGGGCACTAATGGCTAATAATCTTGTGGGATATTCATGATGAAAAAAAGTTAAAAAAGAACACCACCAGGTGAGAATTTTCTCCTATGTATCATTTCTTTCCTTCCTTTGGATAAAATGATTCCATTTTGGGTTCTACATGGTCTACATGCTTCATATATTTTGTCTTTGCTAATTATTAATAATATAGCATTCACTCCTAACTTTGTTTCTAAAAAGGAATTATGTACAGCTCATAAACTTTTTCAAATAAATAATTACAAATTCTATTTTATATACTTTTAGATTTTTTTTATAATGGTTGGTTTCTGGTTAAAACAACCATCTATTTCTTGTTTATATTAGTTTCTGGTTGTTTTTTTGTTTGTTTGTTTGTTGCAAGGACTAGATAGCTAAATAAGATTTTAAGGAGGAAAAAAGTCATTTATAAACAGAAGGAAAAATATTTTCAGAATGGACAGAAAAGATAAAACAAAACAATAGAACCTAATATATTCCAGTAAGTTAAAATTTGCTCTCTCTACTACTCACTAAGTTTATTCTCTAAATCTAACCACTTCTGTAAAGGACCAAAGGAAACAGTTCCAGCATTCCATTCCATTCCAGCATCCAGTTCCAGTCTTCTATTCATAGATCTTAAAAAAAAATAATAGTAGAGATTATGAGAAAAAAATCAAAATTTCCAGGATGAATAATTTTGAATAACTAGAAGAGGAAACAAAGTCAATTTCTTTAATAGACAATAAAATGAATTGGTATAATAAAAGACAAAAAATCAACTATCACCTGAGAATTTTGACAGCTACGAGTTCATGAACCATTCCTCCCTTTCTAGAGATAATACCAAAAGCAGGAACCCTTGCAATGCCTTCCTCCTAATTTGCATCATCACATCTCAGCAGTTCCTCCTGACATTAATTTACAATAGATCATTGAGAAAATAGACTAGATATTCAAAAAGTCACCCATTCAGACATAAATCAGAAAATGGCAGAAATGATTACCTGTTAGCTGTCCCTAGCTCCATTATAAAGTATATTGACTTCTAAAAGCTCTTTGAGCATTCTGAATGAGGTTATTGTCTGTCAAGGAAAAAAAAAACCTTCACTATTGCAATAATTCATTCTTATGCTTAGTTATTCAAAAAGAAAGTACAGGCCTCATCACAATGAATAAGTCTTAGTTCATCATGTTTAAGATATAGACTCCAGGAAACCCAAATGATCATACATCATGATACTTAGAATAAAATATTCAATAGTGTGGTTTTGTGTGTGTGTGTGTTTGTGTGTGTGTGTGTGTGTGTGTGTGTGTGTGTGTGTCTGTACCTAAAACTTGTTAACTTATTACTCCTTGACCCCAGGTACAATCCTTTAAGTCCCCACAAAAATTCTACTTTCTATGAAAAGTCTTTCTTGATCAATCTTGGTGCAGTAACATTAAACCTTCATTTATTGATTATCTTCAATTTAAAAGTTAAAAAAAATTAAAAATCCCCAATTAATTATCAAATTAGTTATCCCAAAAATTTAAGGAGAGATTAATAAAACTGAATATAAGAAAACCATTGAATTAGTAAATAAAACTGAGATGATTTTATGAAAAAGCCAATAAAATTGATAAACCATTGGTTAACATGATTTCTTAAATTAGAGAGAAGAAAACAAAATCACTAACATCAAAAATGAAAAGGGTAAGTTTACCACTAATGAGGATGAAATCAAAGGAATCCTTGGAGTTATTTTGACCAACTATATGCCAACAAATCCCACAATTTAAGCGAAGGAGAAGGATACTTACAAAACATATAAGTTGCCTAGTTTAACAGAGTAAGCCTAAATAAACCCATATTAGATAAAGAAATTGAACATGACAAAAATGGTCTTTAAGAAAATACATCAAGACCAAATGGATTTACAATTGAAATTTACCAAACATTTAAAGATCAACTAATTCCAATATTAAATAAATTATTTAGAACAATTAGTAAAGAAAAAGTACTATGAAACTCCTTTTTATGGAATAAATATAATGCTTATAACTAAAACAGGAAAAGAAAAACCAGAGAAAGAAAAATGAAGGCCAATTTTATTAGCAAATATAGTTGTAAAAATGCTAAGAAATTGAAGCTCACAAACTCCAAGATACATGGTGGTTACATTTAAAAATTCATTTATAGAACCTGGTAGAACCTTGACTGTAGGTGAATGCTTATGTTGTGAAACTACAAACAATATAAGATGAAATGGCATATAAACAGAGGAAGGAAAGAAGGGGATAGAGAGGCATGAGTGATGGTCCAGGGTAAAATCAAGGGACAGCAATGAGGGGAAAGTGACCTGTTTCCTCAGAAAGAAAAAGGATCTAACAGAGTTCTAGGTGAAGAGCAAAGAAAAGATAGAAAAGGAGAAGGTAGAAGGCCTTACCTTGGGGACAAGAGAGGGTTCCATGGATAAATACTCCTGTGGGTGAAGGGAGATCAACTCTTTACACTGGATGAGTTCTGGGGATTTGGAGACCTGGAATGTATTTGTCCTAGAAGGGGGAACTCAGAACTCCTGAAGGCAATTGGCACATAGAAAAGTGGGACATAGAGGAGATTTCAAAACAAATGAAAAAAAAATGCCCACATATAAAAGTTTAGAGCAGTAGGATGGGGGAAAAGAGATTTACCATGGGGCAGCATCCTTTCTGCCACAATTGGATTGAGAGCCAAGCCCAGAGATGGGAGGTCCTAGCTTCAAATCAGGCCTCAGACACTTCCTAGCTGTGTGACCATGGGCAACCCCCATTACCCAGTCCTTACAACTCTTCTGCCTTGAAACAAAGATATAGTATTATTTCTAAAATGGAAGGTAAATGTTTAAAAGAAATAATTGGTATTGTTCAGCTCCATCACTGGACAAGATGATTATGCCATGAATCAGAGAATAAAGGTCTAGAGTAAATAGAAAGAAAACATGGATAATGAAGTTAGAAGAAATTATTTTTCAAAGGGAGTACAAAAAAATTAAAAAGAACAAACAAAATACTAATGAATAGGTTATCTAAAGAGGAAGAAAGTAAGTAGGAATCTACTTTATTGAAAAGGGAAAATGAGGAAATAGAAATATATAACAAGATAAAAACAAGAGGGAGGGATTAATAAGTAAGACTCTATTGGGAAAACAGTGAATGTTAAGAGAACAGGAGTGAGAGGAACTGGGAACAGAGCCATGTTTTAAAAAATAAAGTAATTGAAGAAGTATAACATTGTGTTTATAGCAGAAGGGGGGGGATAAAAACTTTTTTTTTTTAAATTTAGAGATTGATGGAAGAAAAGGTAAACCTAGTTCTTTCAACTTTAATTGTGAATGCATCAAGTAATCCAATTAAAAACAAGATGAACTGTATAATAAACAAAACTCTATAATATGTTTCTTACAAGAAGTAAAATTTAAAAATAAATCTATACACAAAACTGAGGGAATGGGAAAATAAACTATATTTCAAATGAATCTAAAAAGACAGGAACTGTCAACATGCTATCAAACTAAAAATAAATATTAAAAAAAAGCAGGGATAGTTTATAGTGCTGAATGACACCATAGACAGCAAACCAATATCAGTAATAAATGTATATACTCCAAATGATTTAGTTTACAGAGAATGCTAGCAGGTGTCTGTTCAAAAGAAGCAGTCTTACAGTTATTTGTGTGTGCCTTTGCAAACCCATAATCATAAAATCATCATACCATAAATCACATATGATTTGACCCACATTTTCTGGGATCTTAAGCATTTGTCTGTCTGCACACAATTTTTGCTTTTCAAAAAATTCATATTGTGCAATTATTAAAATTATAGCATTGTCTTATGCTGTAAAAGTATGCACAGCATCATCAAACAGTTGCACAGGAGTTATTATTTCTGAACTATTGCAGTTAACTTCATAACTGAAAAGATCTTGATACTGTGACTAGGATTATTACCTTCATCTGCCAATTTTGCAAATCTTCACTGCAAAAATAGATCATATTGTGCAAGTAACATTTGAATTTGCATTATTATCATAGGTCTCATTTCAATATCATGATCAGCTTCAATATCTGTAATTTGAATAAATGGTAGTATTGCCCATTTCAAATCATTAATAAATCACTGTACTGATTAACAAATTACTTGATAACTTTAATAATTAACTACTGGTAAACAGATTGAATCCTTCTAACCATGCTTCCACTCTGCTGAGCATGTGTCTTAGTTTTCCATAGTTGAAGCTATTCTAGTTATAAATCATTTGTCTTCTGGATACAGATGCATTAATATGCCTCATAAAAAGTTTCTGAACTGCATACAGGTTGCTTGAATAATCTCTGCCCAATATTTTTTTTTGCCCTTATGACCTGCTTAGGAAATTGTTAATAATTCCTCCATAGTTAAAATTAGAAAGCATTATAAATTCCTTTAAATCATATTCCAATTCATGCTTATCATATCTTAGTATTAAATTTTCCTTCTAGCCAATTACAGCATTAGCGATAAAAACTTGCCGTGATGCTGCCTTCCACGTGGCTCCAGGGAAGCCACGTGGCTGAGAGAGAGAAAACAAATTTCGTGCAGCTTTACATCTAAGCCCAAACCTTAAAATTTATGTTTGATATTCTGTAGCATCTCACAAAAGTCAGAGAAAGATCTTTATCTTTTCAACTTTCTCTCTCAAGAAATATAATGAGACATTCCTTTATAATTTTGCCTTGTCCAACCCAAATTAGAACCAACTATCCTTTTTTAAAGTCAGGTTTTTCCTTCAACAAAAGCCTGCCTTTTTCTGGCCGGACCTCAAACAAAGGATTTCCTAGGACCCTTTTCAAATGCTAAAGTTGTGGCGCGGTTTGCTGATGAGAAAAGCAGTTTGCCCTGTCCCGGACTACAGAATCACAAAATATCTTTTCAAACTAGGCTTTTTTAAAGTAACTTGGGATTATTACCTTGATTTATTAATTTTGCTGAGTGCTGTGGTTTTATTAGAAAAAGTTTTTAGAAATTATCTCTGTTGTCAAGTGATTCTGATCCTTTCCTCTAGCTAAATGAACTTGATTAACATACTGCTTATTTGCATTTGTTTAGAAGTCTTTGAGCCTTTGTCTTAGGACCCAGTAAATTTGACTTTGCACTTTCCTAATGAAATCTTACCTCCTGCTTTTTCTTTTCCTACCTGCTCTGTTTGAAATTCACTATGCCAAGGTAATTCTGGTAGAATTATGCTTTGTGGTGAACTGCCTGTTTTAGATAGAGGAGATTTCCCAAGTTACAGAAATGGTGTCAGTGAGAGGTTGGGGGTGGGGTTACAGCCTTCACGGCTTCAGAAGTCCTTTGCTAAAGTCAGACCCAGCCGCCAGCTACCAATTGCTGTGGTGAAGTTTTGCTGGGTTGAAATTCTCCCACTCCTCCCCCACCTCAGACATAGCCTCAGGTTACCAAGCCTGTAGTATTGTATCTGTTTCAAAGGAGAGGAAATCTTTGAGCTTTTAAATTGTATCTCCTTGGCCAGCTCCTGCCTGTTCCTGCTTTGTGCTGAAGCCTGTGGCTTTGTTTCCTGAGTTTGTGAAATTGCTTTTTCCCCAGAACTAGATGTTTGGAAAGGTAGAACAGCTAAAAATCACACTCCGACCGACCATGTGTTCAATAGTTCACCTGCCTCAGTTTCCCTCATCCTGATATTTTCCCAATCTTTGTCTCAAGTAGTTCAGCTTCTGAGACCTTACTTCCTCCCCTGTCAATCGACGACATTAAGACAAAAAGACATGAAACAGGGTTCAGAGGAACCAATCACTCCACCCCCAGCAGAGGAAAACTTACTGTCTCAGGCCAAAAAGACCGGTAAACTTCCTCGGACTCCATCACCACCAAGTCTTTTTCTGTTCTTTCCCTCACATGAGGGGATGCGTCCTACCCCAGCTGTGTGAAATAAAGGTTTGAAAGCCACAAGGGCACCAGAAGCATGGGCACTGGGCACATTGGGCATCAGAATGAAGCTTCCTCCAACCCGCGAGAAGCCTCAAGATAGGAAGATAGAGGAAGGATAGAAATTCTGGATGCCGTGAGGGGGATGAAGGAGCCAAATTAGAGATATGAGGTGGCAGGAATGAGTCAGAAATCCAGGCCTTATTAATTATCAAGGAGCCCCAGCAAAAACTCCAATCAGGGGACTACTCAGAAGGCTTATACCCATCCCAAGATCCAAATTTAATACCACACAGGTCTGAGACATGATAGAGAAAAGAAAGTGCCTGGCCGAAAGCCAGGTCCCAGGTGGGAGAGGTAGATCAGGAAAGGAATCAAAGATGGATATTGGACAGAAGCCAAGCTCCAGCTAGGACAGGCATCAGTGAGAGCTGAGATCCAAGTGAAAGAGAAGGGCGGAGCTTGCTCTGGCCCAGTATTTAATCTCTTTGATATGCAAATATACACAATACACAGGGATGATTATCATTGGTTAATGACAAGGTATAGGTATGGTTTCTCTTAGCCAGGTGAACACAAAGAAACCCGTTTTCCTGCCTAACCTGGGGGAAGCTGGGGTCAAGGGTCAGAGGTTTTCCCAGCCATGTGCAAGACTGAGCATGCTCAAGACTGAGCATGCTCTCTTCTAAGCCACTCTGTACATACTAACTGTTTCCCTTGCCCATAGCTAGGGGTGGACTGCATAAAAAAAAATGTGATGGAAGGAAGCCTTGCAGTCCCAGAACTGAAATGATACTGTAAAGCAGTGGTCATCAAAACAATTTGGTACTGGCTAATAGCCAGAAAGGAGGATCAATGGAATAGACTTGGGGTAAGTGACCTCAGCAAGGCAGTCTATGACAAACCCAAAGACCCCAGCTTTTGGGACCAAAATCCACTATTTGATATAAACTGCTGGGAAAATTGGAAGACAGTCTGGGAGAGATTAGGTTTGGATCAACATCTCACACCCTTCACAAAGATATACACAGAATGAGTGAATGACTTGAATATAAAGTGTGGAAAGGAAAATTAAAGCAAGTTTTGGACTTTCTACCACTGAGTTAGAACCCACTGCAGGTGGAATGTTAGAGAGAAAATATTGACAAGACTGACAGTTGGGGGCGGGAGGGGGCGGGAAGGGACAACTAGGAGTGGCAGTTGGTCTGGTGATGAGCAATCTCTTCCTGCCTCTGGAAGTGGATGGGGATTTCTCCCTGTCTCTGAATAGAAGTGACTATATTTCTGAATTTCCCAACTTTGTGATCTCCCTGGATTCCTGTGATCATATCATTGACAAAAGAACTGAAGGGAAGCAGTTTGAACTGTAAGGCCAGTCTTTAGGGGCATCAGCCCGAAGAGAGGCCCACTAGCTCTGAAGGTCAGAACTTTCTTCCTCTCGCTGTCTACTGCTAAGACTTTTGAAATTAAGAAAGCTAGCACAGATATAGCATAGTCAGGAACAAGAGAAACCCTCCACCAGCCTGTGAGGCCTGGTCTCAGCTCAAAGGCTGAGAGAGAGACTGAAACTTCATCTAAGGAAATCCCTCTTCCCTGATTCCTCTATAATCCTAACTTGTTATTAAAAGTTATCTTTATTTGAATGTTTCAGTCAGATAAAAGAACATTTCAGGGGACATAGAGGGAATTGTAACTTAGGACAGCCATTCAACTATAAACAGTCCTTATTGGACACCTGCTGTGTGACCTTGGTATGGGGGGAGTCTTATCCCTCAGGAAGGTCCATGCTTACATGCTCTGGGATATCTGCAACATCATTCTACAGAGAAGATGTCCCCTCAGGCTATCATAAGTGGCCCATTTCTCAGGAACCCTATTTTTCAAAAATAGCCTCTTGGCAGGGAGCATCCTTTTACCTCACAGACAACCATATTCCCTCTCTCCTTTCAACTTCTCCATTCCCTGTTATAAAATCTTCACTATCCCCTGTTCCACCCATTTTCCTAATAAATATTACAAAAGAAGGAAACTATAAGCCAATTAGGTGAACACAGAATAGTATACATGTCAGACCTTTGGGAAGGGAAAAGTTTTACAACCAAGGAAGACTTAGAAAGTCACAAAATGTAAAATAAATAATTTTAACTACATCAAATTAAAAAGTTTTTGTACAAACAAAACAATGAAACCAAAATCAGAAGGGAAATAACAAACTGGAAAACAATATTCATAACAAAAACCTCTGACAAAAGTCAAATTACTAAATTTACAAAGAGCTAAATCAATTGTACAAAAAAACCCAAGCCATTCTCCTATTGATAAATGGGCAAAGAACATGAATAGACAATTTCTAGTCAAAGAAATCAAAACCGTTAATAAGCACATGAAAAAGTGTTGTAAATCTCTTATAATCAGAGAGATGCAAATCAAAACAACTCTCAGGTATCACCTCACACCTAACAGATTGGCTAACATGAAAGCAAAGGGAAATCATGAATGCTAGCAGGGATGTGGCAAAGTCTGGACATTAATTCATTGCTGGTGAAGTTGTGAGTTGATCTAACCATTCTGGAGGGAAATTTGCAACTATGCCCAAAGGGCACTAAAAGACGGTCTGCCCTTTGATACAGCCATAGCACTGCTGGGTTTGTACCCCAAAAAGATAATAAGGAAAAAGACTTGTACAAGAATAGTCATGACTGTGCTCTTTATGGTGACAAAAATTTGGAAAATGATTGGATGCCCTTCAATTAGGGAATGGCTGAACAAATTGTGGTATCTGTTGGTGATGGAATACTATTGTGCTCAAAGGAATAATAAAGTGGAGGTATTCCATGGGAACTGGAATGACCTCCAGGAATTGATGTAGAGTGAAAGGAGCAGAATGAGGAGAACATTGTACACAGAGACTGATACACTGTGGTAAAATTGAACTCCATTAGTGGCAATGCAGTGATCCTGAACAACTTGGAGGAATCTACAAGAAAAAAAAAACACTATCCCCATTCAGAGGAAACACTGCAGGAGTAGAAACACAGATGAAAAACAATTATTTTAATACATGGGTCGAAGGGATATGGCTGAGGGTATAGACTCTAAATGAACATCCTAATGAAAACACCAACAACATGGAAATAGATTCTGATAAAGGACACATGACCCAGTGGAATTGTGAGTCAGCCATGGGAAGAGTGTGTGGAGGGGAGGGAGGGAAATAATATAATTTTTGTAACCAATGAATAATTTTCTAAAATGATTAAATAAATTAATTTAAAAAAGAAATTAAAAAATGACATGTATACCAAGATAGTACAAGACATTTCAGGGTCTACCAGCCTCAAAATGCTTTAATTATAAGTTTAATGACACTGGAAATTATTAGTTTTATTTAATTATATAGAGGATCATTGCCAAAAGATTTCAGTAGGTAATCAACTTCTTTTTTGCTCATAGTAAACTTTAAAAAGATGAAACTATATAACATCTTTCAAATGGTAATGGAATGGCAGAAAAAAAGTAAAGGAAACCAAGACCCACATTATTCTTAGATCATCCACACACATTAATTTAACCACTGGCACTATAAATGTGATCACTTTAAAGACCAATGGGAGTACAAACCACAGGATAAACTGAACTATACCCATATTAATAGTCTTGCTAAAATTGAAACCAAAAGATGAAGTTACAGCTAAACAGGACTGCTCTCATACACAATATCACTTTGAACTGAATCAAAGTGCTAAATTACTTGCTTTAACCATGCTCCCAAATGCAGCAAAAATTGTCATTTCACAGCAGTCTTGATCATCTTACTTGCTAAACTCAATGATAAGCACAAGCAAAAAAAAACCCCACAAAAATGAAGAGAAGCTGTTTATACAAATGCATTTGTTAAAAAGGATGATGTAGAAACATTATATAAAGAATTCAACAAGTTCCTTCAAGGCTATCATATACATTGATATTTGATAACTCCTACTCAAAGTGATCAAAGGAAAAGAAAGTGAAAATTATATTAGAAAATAACATCTGAAATCAATTGAACTAGTTCCCATAGTCAAAAAGAATCACTTTGGTGAGCATGATGGTAATAAATTTATCTACACTTTGTAGGACTATAGGATCACAGATTTATATCTGGAAGGGAATTTAGGAGTCATCCAATCCCAATCACTTCTTTTACTGTTGATGTACTGAAACTCAGAGGTCAAGAGTAACTTAGGCAAGTTGGAATAACAGTGTACTATATCATGCTGCCTCTACTTGGACAAGAAACAAGTAGGATAAATAAATATGCAATTAAACCCACTAAGAATTTATTTATAAAAGCATGTGTTTGCAAAAGTATTTGTGTAACAATGATCTTTCATTAACAAACTCTTTTAACAAGTATAAAATATGAAAAAAATATTTTAAATAATCTAAAGATATGATTTTTGGTTTGACCTTGGTGACAACATGTTTAGTAAATAAAAAATATAATGAAATCTTCATGAAACTATTACAGGTAAGGTATGTTATCAAAAGAGAAGGAATTAAAGGTACATAGTATATATTCTTTAACAAACTCATTTCAGGACAATTTCCTGTTTTACTCAAAGCTAACTGTGTCCCATACTTAGCAGCTAAATAACAGTAATCATGTACTCATCAACACTGTTCTGTGCCATTAACATCTAATAGGTATAATTAAATGAACTGACAAAAATTGCATTAAATCACCTATAATGAGAAGACTATGTAGTATTCCCCTTGATGTCAAAATATATTTGCTGAATCACATTATAGCCATTTTAGAAGCTAGAAGTTATATAATGAAAGCTGGGCATGGAGATGCATACTTGTAATCCCTGCTACAAGGGAGGCTCTTGAGTTCAGGAGTTCTAAACTGCTGAAGGCTTAAAGTAGACCAGTTGTCTGCATGAAGTTCAACACTGATCTAATGAACCATTGGGAACAAGGTGGCTGCCAGATGACCAAAGAATAGCTAAATTGACCCAGGTCAAAATCAGATAAGGAGATAGTCTCTCTAAAAAAATATTGCTAAAGATGTATATGCCCTTCCACATCCCCAAAGGTGAATTGGCAACAGTAGTAAGAAGGCTTCCAAGCTGTGTTTACTAAAAAGTAGCCTATGGTTACTAGAATCTTTGATTAATGTTCAGCTACTGCCACTTAAGTCATTCTTCCCTTTTTTCTTTGATGGATTGCATTTTCCCACCTTGTACTGTAGTCCCACACCTGATCAGTTCTAATATACAATTAAACTTTACAAAAATATGAAAAAATTGTTAATGATAAATAAAAACTATGTATAGTTGTAGTAAGTCAAAAATTCCTTTTTTTATGCCATAATGTAAGTTATAGGTGACTCTCTTCCTCAAAAAGCTTCACTCTTTCTCTTTTACTTTTATGTTAATATACAGATTCCTATTTTAGGTATCTTAGAGCAGACCTGCATCAGAACTGATTCAGACTAGCCTGATGGGTCAATCTGATGAATGAAATAAGGCATTGATAGGCCATTTAATTATCAGGCCCAGCCCATTACAGAGATATTAGAACACCTAGATATTATTTAAGCTTTGCTCTCTGTCCCCCAATGCTTGCTTACTCCCCTTATTCCAATTCTCTTTACCTTAATTCAACTAATGTCTCACCCTTAAGTTACCTACCCCTTCTACTATGCTCTCTGAAATGCCTTTTCCATTGGTAACAAACTTGATTTCACCTTTTTCCCCTTAAAACACTTGCTTTTCATCTATGAATCAAAATTGTATATTGGTTTCAAGGCTGAATAAAGGTTAGGGTTAGACAATTAAGTGACTTGTCCAAATCATACAGAAAATATCTGATTTCAGATTTGAATCCAGTCCATTCCATCTCAAGGCTTGGTTCTCAATCCACTGAACCACCCAGCTGCTTCCTTGCTTTCATCTTAAACTAATTTTTTTCTTATTCCACTCATCTTCTTGCATGCCCTGAGACTAGCTCCCACCTAATGAGGCAACTTGCCTGGCTACACTTTCCTGCACAAGTTGTAACTTGATTCATACCTCCCAACTCACAAGTCATTGTTGCAGAGTTTGAATACTCCTTCCTCCCTATTACCACCTCCAAATTCTCCCTCTAATACCACTACTCAGTAATCTCTCTTTCTTTGAGGTTCATAAATCCATATTTATCACTCAGTCAGATCCTTGTAGGTCTTATCTAGAGATCTCCATTACACTCTTCTTTCTTTCTCAGTGAATTCTGTGGCTATCTCACTGTCTTTCTTTCCTCAACTCCTGCCCTCATGCTAAAGGACATTGACAAAATTTTAATGATCTCAATTATCCTTACCTCCTAATTCCTCAACTTAATCACTTTTCATTCTCCACACATTGAATTTACCATGAAATAGGCTCAGCAACCACTCACACCAAAAGTGCTAGTCCACCCAGAAGACCCCATACATACACCACATAAAATAATTTCAAGAAAATCCAAAGCTCTTTTATCTATAACTTCTTTTGAATAAAGCAATAATACTTGATTTAATGATCTAATCTTTCTGTTTAGAATTCTGAAATTATATTTTCTAGTTCTATTCCAACATTTCTTCTGCAAAATTTGTGCACATATATTTTTGGGAAGTGGGTCCCATAAAATAAATTTAATTATAGAATATAAAATTAACCATCATAGTTCTAAAATGAGTGATATTTATATATATGTAAAATGAGTGATATTTATATATATATCCACGATGTTGGCCTGGCTATCAAGACCAGTTTGCTCAAACAGCTGTCAGACTTGCCTGTAGGCATCAGCGAGAGGCTCATGAAGATCCGTTTACCTCTCAGCAAAGACCGGTATGCCACAATCATCAGAGCATATTCCCCAACACTGACCAGCACAGAGGAGACCATCAAGCAGTTCTACTCTGACCTGAGTGCTGTCCTGCACTCAGTGCCCACAAATGACAAGCTGATACTACTGGGAGACTTCAATGCCCGCGTTGGCCAGGACCATGAAAGATGGAAAGGAATGCTCGGCAAACACGGCTTGGGCAAAATGAACAACAACGGCCTACTGCTACTCAGCAAATGCTCAGAGTTCGAACTCACCATCACAAACACTGTGTTCAGAATGGCGAACAAATATAAAGCAATGTGGATGCACCCAAGATCAAAACAGTGGCATCTCATTGACTACATCATTGTACACCTGCGAGACATCCAGGATGTACAGATGACCAGAGCCATGAGAGGAGCTGAATGCTGGACAGACCACCTATTGGTTAGAGCGACTCTTCAAATGCACATTGCGCCTCGCCATCCAAAATGCGCCCAGACAGTTTGCGCATTTTACAACGTGAGTCGTCTTAGAGATCCATCTTATTTGCAAACATTCCAGTCCTGCCAGGACAACAAGCTGTCTGCCAAGGGACCACTCACTGGAAGCTCAACCGAGAAATGGAACCAGTTCAGAGACGCAGTGAAGAAAACATCAAAGACAATCCTAGGCCCAAAACAACGCAACCACCAGGACTGGTTCGATGAGACTGCTATTGAAGACCTATTGAGCAAGAAGAACAAAGCTTTTATGGAGTGGCAAAATAACCCAAACTCTGATCCTAAAAAGGACAGATTCAAGTCTCTCCAAGCCACGGCTCAGTGTGAGATCAGGAAGATGGAAGATCAATGGTGGGAAAAAAAGGCAGAAGAAATCCAGTGGTTTGCTGATATGAAAAACTACAAACAATTTTTCAGTGCCCTCAAGACTGTCTATGGGCCATCAAAACCCACCACCACTCCCTTGCTATCATCTGACGGTGACACTCTCATAAAAGATAAAAAAAGGCATCAGCAACAAGTGGAAAGAACGCTTTAGTCAGCTTCTCAACTGACCCTCTTCAGTCAACCAACGCGCCCTTGACCAGATCCCCCAAAACCGCTCCATTGAACAACTTGACGTCCCTCCTTCAATAGAGGAAGTCCAAAAAGCCATTAAACAAATGAGTGCAGGCAAGGCACCCTGTAAAGACGGGATCCCAACCAAGGTGTACAAGGCACTCCAGGCATTCCACATAGTACTGACCAGCATATGGGAAGAGGAAGACATGCCCCCAGAACTCAGAGATGCCTCCATCGTAGCCCTATACAAGAACAAAGGCTCACAAGCAGCCTGTGACAACTACAGAGGCATCTCACTACTCTCCACTGCCGGAAAGATCCTTGCCCATGTTATACTCAACAGACTCCTGTCATCTGTTTCAGAGCAGAACCTGCCTGAATCATGATGTGGCTTCTGATCAGATTGCAGCACCATCAAAATAGTCTTCACGGTGAGGCAAATGCAGGAAAAATGCCTTGAGCAGAGCCTGAGTCTCTACATTGTCTTCATAGACCTGACAAAGGTGTTCGACACAGTGAACAGGGACGCATTGTGGGTGATCCTCAGCAAGCTCGGTTGCCCAGCAAAATTCATCAAACTGATCCAGCTCTTTCATGTCGACATGACAGGGGAAGTCCTATCTGGTGGAGAGCTTCAACATCTCCAATGGCGTGAAACAAGGCTGTGTCCTCGCTCTGGTACTATTCAACCTATTCTTCACCCAACTAATACGCCATGCTGTGATGGATCTAGACCTGGGCGTCTACATCAAATACCGACTGGATGGCTCACTATTTGACCTTCGCCACCTGACTGCAAAAACAAAGACAACAGAGAGACTCATCCTGGAAGCTCTCTTTGCAGATGACTGTGCTCTCATGGCCCACCAAGAAAATCATCTTCAAACCATTGCGGACAGGTTCTCCACCGCAAGAAAACTGTTTGGCCTGACTATCAGCCTCAGCAAAACAGAGGTGCTGTTCCAGCCTGCACCATAGAGGCCAACTAACCAGCCGTGTATTACAATCGACAGCACACAGCTTTCTAACATCAACACTTTCAAGTACCTGGGCAGCACCATCGCCAACGATGGGTCCCTAGACTATGAGATTAATGCCAGGATCCAAAAGGCCAGCCAGGCACTCGGGTGGCTGCACTGCAAAGTCCTCCAACACAGAGGTGTAAGCACTGCGACGAAGCTCAAAGTGTACAACGCAGTGGTCCTCAGCTCGCTCCTGTACGGTGTGACACATGGACACTGTACCGGAAGCACATGAAACAGCTGGAGCAATTCCACCAACGCTCCCTCTGGTCAATCACGAGGATCCGATGGCAAGACCGAATCACCAATCAGGAAGTCCTTGACAGAGCCAACTCCACCAGCATCGAAGTCCTGGTCCTCAAAACCCAGCTACAATGGTCTGGACACGTCATCCGCGTGGACCCACAGCGAATACCAAGACAGGTATTCTATGGTGAACTGTCAGCTGGACTGAGGAAACAAGGCCGACCAAAGAAAAGATTCAAGGATCAGCTAAAGTCAGACTTGAAGTGGGCTGGCATTACACCAAAGCAACTAGAACTCGCTGCCTCTGACAGAAGCAGCTGGCGAACCCACATTCACCAGCCGCCGCCACCTTTGAAGATGAGCGACATCGACATCTTGCTGCTGCACGTGAATGCTGACACCAGGCCACAACCGCACCTCCTGTAACAACTGGCGTCCCATGCCCCATGTGCCACAAACTTTGCGCCTCAGTCTTTGGACTCCAAAGCCACATGAGGATACACTGTAGATGAAACTGCACAAAGACAATAGTCATTCTCGATCACCGAGAGACTACCACTACTAAACAGTATTATTTTATATAATCATTTGAACACAAATATAAGTAAATGTAAATATATATGTATATTTATGTTTGTGGGTGGTATGTATGTATACATATAAACACCTATGTGTATATACACTATATGTAATATATAATATTCTATGTAGAAATTTTTAAATATAATATATATTCAATTTTTCAATGGACCCATGATGTCACTGAGGAGGAAGTTACAGCCCATGAACTCTAAGGTCTTTTCAACTCTTATTCTATAATTCTATAATTTTATGATGCTATGATATAAATTTTTCTGCCATTTGTACAGGATATCAACCTATATTTTCCTTTATGTTCTGTATGGTTCTTATCCATGTACTTCCATAAATCCTTCAAAGAGGTTCTACCCAATGTATTGTATAAATTACTTTGAGATATTTAGTATTTTGGATATACTGATATTGCACTAGAATTGTTTTTCTACCATCCCTCACCCTTGAAACATAACTGGTCCTCTTTCTTTTCTGGTCATATAGTTTTTTGAGGATTTTTGAGCCATTTTTGTACAATCATTATTCATAATTTTCTGAAGTATACTTATTACCTGTTATACATCTTACATTGTCTTTTGAGTCATCTAGAATTTATTTTTTTGTTGTGAAGTAATGGCATTCTGCAATTCTTTGCCAGATAGTGCTTTAGAGAGAATACTAGCATTAAAGAGTAGGACTTTTTAAAAGTAAAACCATAGCACAATTACCTGAATGTTATATAGACTACTTTCCTGCTTCTTTTCAAGTATTTCAGCTTATTATGTTATTCAGTGCTTGTCTAAGATAGGTGTGCTGTTGGTTTGCCGTCTACCTGAAAGTTGTAATCGGTGAAATAGTCTTCATTCACCATCTTGCATGTGAATTGTACTTAAGTGAAACAGAGGTGCACAAAGTCATCAGTCTCACTTTCTCTTCCAATGTAATCCAAATCAAGTGACAAGACAATAGTCAGGACAAATAATGACAACCAAGAATACAGTTGATGACCTTGGGCTCTTCAATGTCTGACCAAGCTCTAAGGGTTCCACAGTACTTGTTTAACACCGTTCAAGACCTCTGGAGCAAGTTGTTCCCATCAGACCATTCCACCAGGGTAAGTCTTTATATGGTTGGAGTAGACAAACCCCTAACTCACCAACAGTTTTGAGGCCTGTCAGTTACCCTCAAACTGGTTTAGCTCATCTGATGAGATGATTTTACCAGGGTGTGGTTACTGTGTATCCTATGGCTCCTTACAGCCATGAGTTGGTTGAAGGCTAATACCAAAAATATAAGAGCAACTCTGAAAAGGACTCAGCAAGTCTTCACATAAGATATGTTCACCCTCTCTGGACATCCTATATACCTCCAATGTAATATAATGTGATAATAATATAATATAATCAGGAACATGAGAGATATTTATCTCCTACACAAAAAGGGAATGGTTAACACAAAAATCCGAAAAGCATATTGGCAAGGATATGAACAAAAATGGTAATTTGTTACTCTATTATACTCTGCCTATAGAAAGATATTTTAAAACATCAAAACTTGAACCATTTTATAAGACTGCTGAATAAATATTTAACTTTCACCTCATTTTTATGTTGTCTGCCTCAAGGTCCATTTGTTTTGGCAAGTCAACTTAGGATCTAGGTGCTCCCCCTTCATGTTATTTTCCTCCAAGAAATACTGTTAAATCTAAAGATTTAATTTTCCATAAAGTAACCTTCACAGATTGAGAAGTCTGAAACCTCTTAACCTCTTGAATTCATAAGTCTGTCTCAGAAATGGCATTCTATAATCCATTTTAAGAAAGAAATTTAAAAGAAGTCAATCAATAAACATTTATGAAGTACTTAATATGTGATAAGCACTATGAAAAACTCTGAGGATACTTTGAAAGACATACATTTTTCAGAAGCTCATGAACTAATGTGGAAAATAGCATACAAGCAACTATGCACAGAAAAGATGTATGCAAGACAATTGGAAATTATCCACAGAGGGAAAGCACTATATTTAAAATGTGGGCAGGTACACATGACTTTATCATTGATGGTCAAACTCCTCTATTTGTTATTTTATTTTTTTAAACCCTTACCTTCCCTCTTACAATCAATAATAAGTATTGGTTCCAAGACAGAAGAGTGGTTAGGGGTAGGCAATGGGGTTAATTGACTTGCCCAGGGTCATACAGCCAGACAGTGTCTGAGGCCAGATTTGAACCTAGGACCTCCTGTCTCTAGGAATGGTTCTCAATCCACTGGGCCACCCAGATACCATCTCCTCTATTTGTTATTGTTCTGTCCTTCAATCATGTCTGACTCTTGGTGACCTATGTACCATGGCACATCAATACTCTCGAAGAGGTTTTCTTGTCAAAGATGCTAAATTAGTTTGCTATCTCCCTTTCTAATGGATTAAGGTAAAATGGAGATTAAGTGACTTGCCCAGAATCACACATTTTTGATATCTTAAAAACCAGTGCTCTATCCATTGAGCTACCTAAATGGAAGACACTATAATTGAAAGGGATTGGAACCCATGACTTTAAGATCAGGTAAAACTCACCTGTACCAACACATATGTTAGCTGCTACATGTGAATAATTCAACTTTTTTGCCAGGGCAGGAGATGTTCTACCTTCTACTTGAATGAAAGGCATAAAAAATTCCAAATATTAAGTATATAGGAATAGAAAGAGATGGGGAGGGGGAGGCTTTTATACTGTCTTTCCTGCCTTAGTAACAAATCCTTGCTAAAATAATCATTACTCTTATTACCATCAAGCGGACCAAGGGACATAAAAGATTCTTTGGCACTAAGTCTTTACAAATGGGAGGACAAATAGGTTATCAGAAGAAGGTTATCCTTAGGAATGTCTCATGGTGTCATAAGTCACCAGACTTAATGGTGGAGAAGTTGGAAGTGGGTGTGTCTCAACTCTAATCAGAGAATAACTGAATAAAAGTCTTTCTGATGACAAAGAATTTTATATGATTTTATGCCATATGCATGAGGCACATGATATTGGAAGATATGTAATTTTAAAACTTTTAAAAATACAGTTAACAGACTTCCGGGTCAGCATGGTGGCAGTCTAGACCAGGGCACTTCTTCTCCCCAGCATCCACTGATTTAGACTACTTCAAAAGATCAAAAAAAACCATTTTCATAAGAACAGAGGGACTCTACAGTAGGGTGCAGCATTGAAGCTATGTGGGATTTGATCATTACCACACAATAAAGGGGTGAAAAAACTCCCACACAAATGTGAGCTGATCTACCCTCCCCCACCCCACCTACGGAGAAAGAGTCAGAGCCACCGTGCTTCAGAATCAGCGAGTGAGTGAAGGGCACCTCTAGAGTGAGCAAGGGGCATCTCTAGGTACTTTGGAACTGACTAAGACCACCAAAGAGCTACCCCTGAGAGCAGCAACACCTGAAATGCCGGCAAGCTGGGGAGCTCAGACAGTGGGCACTCCTGGGAAGACAGAGCAGAGAAGAGCCACAAACAGCAGAGGCAGAGATTTGAGAGCTTGCCTCAGGCAAAATCCTTGCTCCTTAACTCTATACACAGAGAACCTGCCCATATCACTCAGATTTCTGACTAAAAGGGGAAAGCAAAACCTCCACCACGATGGCAAATTGCGCACAGGACCAACAAAAATTCTCCAAGAAAAAAAAAAGGAGTCAGCCTCAACAAATTTTATGGAAGAAAAACACAGCCTACAGAGTAAATACAGGAGGAAATACAAACACAGACAAAACCTTCTAAAAATGGAAATGGTCCACAAGCTCTGGAAGAATTTAAATTGGAACTTATCAAAAAGATGGAAGTCTTCTGGAAAGAGAAGTGGGAAATGGATCAAAAAGAAAAAAAATTATAGCAGTAAATCAAAAAAGTAAAGCAGAAAACCAGGCCTTAAGGTCAAGAATTGAGAAACTGGAAACCAATGGTCTTGCAAAACAGCGAGAATTAATAAAGCAAAGTCAAAAGACTGACAAAATAGAAGAAAACATAAAATATCTCACTGAAAAGCTGACAGATGAGGAAAACATCATGATGAGATAATTTGAGAATCATTGACCTATCTGAAAATCCATAAATAAACAGAAATCTTGACATCACTATACAAGAAATCATGCAAGAAAACTGCCCTGATGTTCTTGAACAAGGAGGCAAAATGGATATTGAAAGAGTTCATAGGACACCCTCTACAATAAATCCCCAAAAGACAACCCCCAGGAATGTAATTGCCAAATACCAGAGTTTTCAAGCTAAGGAGAAATTTCTACAAGAAGCCAAAAACAGACAATTCAGATACCAAGGAGCACCAATAAGGATCACAAAATACCTGGCAGCTTCCACACTAAAGGACCTCAAGGCCTGGAACATGATATTCAGAATGGCAAGATAACTGGGTCTTTAACCAAGAATCATCTATCCATCAAAACTGAGTATATATTTCCAGGGGAAATATGGGCATTCAAAAAAAAATAGAAGATATCCAAGTATTTGTAAAGAAAAGACCAGAACTAAGTGGAAAGTTTGTTATCCAAACCTAAATATCAAGAGAAAAATGAATAGGTAAATAAGAAAGAAAGGGAAAAGGGGAAAATGTTTTTTTTCCAACTCTCTTCTTTAAGGACTACAATTAGATCAAATTATATATATTAATATATGGGGAAAATGTTAATTGTAACTCTCAAAAATTGTATTCATTATTATAGTAATGATAAGACACATTCATAGGAAAAGATTGCAGCAATAAGGGCTAGAAGATGATATGCAAAAAAAGAAATAGGGTGGGGGGTGGAATCGAAGATGGTACCAAGAGATAGTTGAAGAAATAAAATAAATACAATAATATTTTTTGCACAATGATACACATGGGAAGGGGAGGGAAAGAATACTCCTATAAGAAGGAGAGGAAGAGAGTGCTAATAGGTAATACTTAAACCTTACTCTTAGTGAAATAAATTCTGAGAGGGAAGATCATTTAGATCCATTTGGATCTATAATTCTATCTTATCCTATAGGGTAAGTGTGAAGGTAAAACTAAGGGAGAGAGGGGGAGAGGGTGTACAAAAAGGGAAGGAAGGTGAGGGGGGAGGGAACTTAACAGACTCTAAAAACAACAACAACAAAAAAAAACAAGAAGGGAACAAAAAGGTAGGGACCAGAAAGGGAAGCATATAAAGGAGGGGGTTAGGGGGATTGATTAAAAGTAAACCACTGGTTTAAAAGGATAGAGCAAAAGTAGAGAGGAAAGAACTAGGAGAGGATATCAAAATGCTAGAGATGTCACAAGAGACATTATAACTTTGAACGTGAATGGGATGAACTCACCCATAAAATGTAGATGAATAGGAGAATGGATTAGATTCCAAAATCCTACTATATATTGTCCACAAGAAACACCTGAGGCAGGTAGATACTCACAAGATCAGAATTAAAGGTTGAAACAAGACCTATTCGGCCTCAACTGATAGAAAGAAGGCAGGAGTTGCAATCATGATATCTGACAAAGTCAAAGTAAAAATAGACCTGATTAAAAGGGATAGGGAAAGTAAATACAACCCAATAAAAAGGAGTATAGACAATGAGGAAATATCACTAATGAACATGTATGCACCAAATGGTATAGCATCCAAATTTCTAAAGGAGAAACTAGTAGAATTGAAGGAGGAAATAGATAGTAAAACTATACTAGTGGGAGACCTGAACCTACCACTATCAAATTTAGATAAACCAAACCAAAAAATAAATAAGAAAGAGGTAAAAGATGTGAATGAAATCTTAGAAAAATTAGAGTTAAAAGATATATGGAGAAAAATAAATAAGGACAAAAAGAATACACCTTCTTTTCAGCAGCACATTGTACATTCACAAAGATTGACCATATAATAGGTCACAAAACCATGGCATACAAATGCAGAAAAGCAGAAATAATAAATACAACCATTTCGTATCGTAATGCAATAAAAATAATGATCAGTAAGGGTACATGGAGAGCCAAATCAAAAATTAATTGGAAGTTAAATAATATGATTCTCCAAAATTGGTTAGAGAACAAATCATAGAAACAATTAATAATTTCATTGAAGAAAATGACCATGATGAGACATCCTTTCAAACTCTAAGGGATCCAGCCAAAGCAGTACTCAAGGGATAATTTATACACATGAACATATGTTCATGTGTATAATATGTTCAATAATAATATGTTCAATATGAACATATATATTAACAAATTAGGAAGGGCAGAGGTCAATGAATTGGACATGTAAATCAAAAAAAAAAACTTAAAAGCAAACAAATTTAAAAATTCCAGAAGAAAATGAAATTAGAGATCCTAAAAATTAAGGGAGAAATTAATAAAATTGAAAGTGATAGAACTATTGAACTAATAAGACTAGAAGCTGATATTTTGAAAAAAAACAAACAAAATAGAAAAAAATTCTGGTCAATCTAATAAAATAAGGAAAGAAGAAAACCAAATTAATACAGAATCATAGATGAAAAGGGAGAATTCACCTCCAATGAAGAGGAAATTTATGCAATCATTAAAAATTATTTTGCCCAATTTTATGGCAATAAATATGGCAATCTAGGTGATATGGATATATATTTCCAAAAATATAAACTGCCTAGATTAACAGAAGAAAAAATAAAATTCTTAAATAATCCCATATCCGAAAAAGAAATTGAACAGGCCATCAAATAACTCCCTAAGAAAAATCCCCAGGTCCAGATGGATTCACAAACTATTTGACATAATGAGCAAAGAGGGTATTCTACCAAATTCCTTTTATGACACAAATACGTTACTGATTCCAAAGTCAGGCAAGTCAAAAATGGAGAAAGAAATCTCTTTAATGAACGTAGATGCAAAAATCTTAAATAGGATACAAGCAAAAAGATTCCAGCAAGTGATCACAAGGGTTATTCACTATGATCATGTGGGATTTATACCAGGAATGCAAGAATGGTTCAATATTAGGAAAACCATCCACATAATTGACCATATCAACAAGAAACCAACAAAAATCACCATGATTACCTCAATATATGCAGAAAAAGCCTTTGACAAAATACAACACCCATTCCTATTGAAAAACACTAGAAACTATAGGAATAGAAGGGTCTTTCATAAAAATAATGAACAGTATCTATCTGAAACCATCAGCCAACATTGTCTGCAATGCAGATAAACTAGAAGTACTCTCAATAAGATCAGGAGTGAAACAAGGATACCCATTATCACATTTATTATTTAATATTGTACTAGAAACACTAGCAGTAGAAATTAGAGCAGAAAAAAATTGAAGGTATTAATATTGGCAATGAAGAGACAAAGCTATCACTCTTTGCAGATGATATGATGGTCTACTTTAAAGAATCCTAGAGAGTCAACTAAAAAGCTAGTGGAAATAATCAATAACTTTATCAAAGTTGCAGGATACAAAATAAACCCAAATAAGTCATCAGCATTTCTATATATCTCCAACATTTCTCAGCAGCAGGAATTAGAAAGAGAAATTACATTAAAAATCACCCTAGACAACATAAAATACTTAGGAATCTATCTGCCAAGACAAACACTGGAACTATATGAACACAACTACAAAACACTTTCCAAACAACTAAAACTAGATCTGAGCAAATGGAAAAATATTAACTGCTCATGGTTTGGACGAGCTAATATAATAAAAATGACCATCCTGCACCAACTTATCTATTTATTTAGTGCCATACCCATAGAACTTCCAAAAAACGTTTTACTGAATTAGAAAAAAACAATACAAAGTTCATTTGGAAGAACAAAAGATCAAGGATACCCAGGGAAATAATGAAAAAAAAATACAAAGGAAGGTGGCCTTGCAGTATCAGATCTCAAACAATACTATAAAGCAATGGTCATCCAAACAATTTTGTACTGGCTAAGACACAGAAAGGAGGATCAGTGGAGTAGACTTTAGGTAAATGACATCAGCAAGACAGTCTATGACAAGCCCAAAGATTCCAGCTTTTGGGGCAAAAATACACTATTTGATAAAAACTGCTGGGAAAATTGGAAGACAGTCTAGGAGAGATTAGGCTTGGCCCTACACAAGGATAAACTCAGAATGGGTGAATGACTTGAACATAAAGAAGGAAACTATAAATAAATTATGTGAACACAGAACAGTATACATGTCAGACCTTCAGGAAGGGAAAATTTTTAAAACCAAATAAGACTTAGACAGAGTCACAAAATGTAAAATAAATAATTTTAATTAAACCAAATTTCAAAAGTTTTTGTACAAACAAAATCAGAAGGGAAATAACAAACTGGGAAAAAATCTTCATAACAAAAACTTCTGACAAAGGCCTAATTACTCAAATTTACAAAGAGCTAGGTCAATTGTACAAAACATCAAGCCATTCTCCAATTGATAAATGGGAAAGGGACATGAATGGGCAATTTTCAGTCAAAGAGATCAAAACCATCAATAAGCACATGCAAAAGTGTTCTAAATCTCTGATAATCAGAGAGATGCAAACCAAAACATCTCTAAGGTATCACTTCACACCCAGCAGATTGACTAACATGATAGCAAAGGAAAGTCATGAATGCTGGAGGGGATGTGGCAAAGTCTGTACATTAATTCATTGCTGGTGGAGTTATGAGTTGATACAACCATTCTTGAGGACAATTTGCAACTATGTCCAAAGGGCGCTTAAAGACCATCTGCCTTTTGACCCAGCCATAGCACTGCTGGGTTTGTACCCCAAAGAGATAATAAGGAAAAATACATGTACATGAATATTCATAGCTGCACTCTTTGTGGTGGCAAAAAATTGGAAAATGAGGGGATGCCCTTCAATTGGGGAATGGCTGAACAAATTGTGGTACATGTTTGTGATGGAATACTATTGTGCTCACAGAAATAATAAAGTGGAGGAATTCCATGGGAACTGAAACAACCTCCAGAAAGTAATGCAGAGCAATAGGAGCAGAACCAGGAGAACATTGTAAACAGAGACTTATACACTGTGGCACAATCAAATGTAATGGACTTCTCCATTACTGGCAATGCAATGATCCTGAACAAACTGGAGGTATCTATGAGAAAGAACACTATCCACATTCAGTGAAAAAAATATGGGAGTAAAAAAAAAACAAAGAAAAACAACTGTTTTATTACATGGGTCTAGGTGGATATGATTGGGAATGTAGACTCTAAATGAACATCCTAGTGCAAACACCAACAACATCTAAATGAGTTCTGATCAAGGACACATGTAATACCCAGTGGAATTGTGTGTTGGTTATGGGAGGGGTGGGAGGATTAGAAAATGACTTTTGTAACCAAGGAATAATGTTTGAAATTGACCAAATAAAAAAAAAATAATGTTACATATTAAAAAAAAAATACAATACAGTTAACAAAAGAGAAAAACAGCAGAAGTGTATTGATTCCAATTCTCATTCAAATGTGTCACTAAAAATGTAATCTGCTATATACCATTATCTACAAAACTTACCTGCTCCCTTCTCATATTTGATTAAGGATACTCTTGATGTATAGCAAAAATTCTCATGAAGCTTTTTGTAGAAAAAATAAAATTTACATATTATTTAGCAACTTCTATACTAACCACCATTGATTAATATCTTCAAGCAACTTAATTGTTGCCATTAATAGTACAATTTATGGTTCTTTTAGAATTTTTCCTTTTAGATATTCCCAAAATCAATCTCTTAACATTTTTAAAAGTATGTCTATCCAACAAACATTTATTCTGTAAATATTTTTCAATATAATCCTAATTTCCATTTCTTAAGATCTATTTCTACTTCATCCTGAAGTATATATATATGTACATATATATATATAGTTTTTAAATTTTAATAGCAGATTTCCACATGTTTCAGATTTCAGTTATAAAATCCAAATTGTCTCCTTCCCTATGTCCCTCTGCCCTCCTGGAGCTTCCAAGCAATTTAGTATGTGTTATACTTATATTACCACACAAAACATGCTTCCATTTTATTCATTTTTACAAGTTAATAATCATATGAAACTGAAGTCCTAAAACATATACCCAAATAAACAAGTGATAAATCATATGCTCTAATCTGCATTATTATTCCAACAATTCTTTCTCTGGAAGTTAATTGCATTCTTTTTCATAAATCACTCAGAATTTTTCTGGGTCATCCTATTACTATTAGTAGCAAAGTCTATCACATTTGATCATTCCACAATATTGCTCTTACTACATACAGAGTTTTCCTGGTTCTGCTTATTTTACTCTCCATCATTTCCTGTAGGTCTTTCCAGCTCTTTCTGAAAACATCCTCTTCATAATTCTTTATAGTACAAGAGTATTCTGTCATTTTAACATGCCACAATTTATTTAGTCATTTCTCAAATGGGGGACATCCATTTAGTTCCCAATTCTTTGCCATCACAAAGAAAGCAAGCATAAATATTTTTGTCCAAACAGGTCCTTTGCCATTTTTTATCTCATTGAGATACAGACCTAGTAGTGATATAATTGGATTAAAGGCTATGCATTCTTTTATAACCATTTGGACATAATTCTAAATTGTCCTCAAGAATGGTTAGATCAGTTCACAACTCCATCAGCAATGCATGAGTGTCCCAATTTGCCACATCCTCTTTTACATTTATCATTCTTCTTTAGCTTTCTATTGACCAATTTTATAGGGGGTGAAGTGATACTTCAGAGTAGTTTTCTTTGCATTTCTCTAATCAAGAAGGATTTAGAAAAAAAATTATGTGACTTGGTAGCTTTGATTTCTTCATCTGAAAACTGCCTATTTATATAATTTGACCATTTATCAGTCAGAGAATGACTGGGGCTCTTATAAATTTGAATTATTTCTTTAAATATTTGAGAAATGAGACCTTTATCAGAGAAATGGGTTACTAAAATGTTTTCCCAGTTTGTTGCTTCCCTTTTATTCTTTCTTGCATTGGTTTTGTTTGTAGGGAAAAATTAATTTGATATAATCAAAGTCATTCATTTTACATCTTGTAATATTCTCTCTCCATTGTTTGGTCATATATTTTTCCCTTCTCTGTACATCTGACATTATATAGAAATGCTGATGATTTATGTGGGTTTTTTTAATCCTGCAAATTTTTTAAATTATTAATTATTTCAACAATTTTTAGTTGATTTTCTTGGATTCTCCATGTGTACTATCATATCATCCATGAAAAGTGATCATTTAGTTTCCTCATTGCCTACTGTAATTCCTTAAATTTCATTTCCTCCATAAACTCCTTTAATTTCTCCTTTAAAAATATGGATGCTATACCATTTGGTACATATATGTTAAGTACTGATATTTCTTCATGGTGTATGCTACCTTTTATAAAGATGTAATTTTCTTCCTTTTCTCTTTTAATCAGATATGTTCTTGCTTTAGCTTTGTCTGAGATCATGATTGCTTTACATGCTTTTGTGTCTCAGTTGAAACCCAAAAGATTCTCCTCCTGACCCTTACATTTTATTCTATGTGTGTGTCAACCTGCCTTAAATGTGTTTCTTGTAACCAACTTGTGGTAGGATTCTGATTTTTTTAGTTCACCTGCTACCCGCTTCTATTTTATGGATTAACATAGACCTGTGTCTATGTGTAGGTCTTCTATCTACTATGATAATGATAAATTTTAAGGGTTACAGACATCATCATTCCATATAGAAATATAAAGAATTTGACCTTATTAAAACCTTTAATTTTTTTCTCTTTCTTATTTACCTTTTATGCTTCTCTTGAATTTTCTATTTGGACATTTAATTTTCTGTTTAAGTGTGGTCTTTTATTCAGGAATGCTTAGAAATCTTCTCTTTTGTTAAATACACATACTTTCCCCTGAAAAAATATAGTCAGTTTTGATAGGTAGGTGATTCTTGGCCATAAACCCAGTCCTCTTGCCTTCTAGAATATCAAATTCCAAGTCTTCTGGTCCTTTATGGTGAAAGCTGCCAGATCCTGGGTAATTCCAACTGGAACTCTATTATATTTGAATTGTTTCTCTCTACCTGCTTGTAGTGTTTTCTCCTTTTCCTGGGAGCTCTTGAACTTGGTTATAACATTCCTAAGAGTTGTCATGTGGGGATTTATTGTAGGAGATGATGTCAATTCTTTTAATTTCTATTTTGCCCTTTTGTTCAGAAATATTGCTGCAATTTTTTTGATAATTTTCTTTAATATGATGTTTAGATTTTTTTAGGATTTTTTTGTCATGACTTTCAGAAAGTCAAATAATTCTTAAATTGTTGCCACTGGAACTATTTTCCAGGTCAGTTGTTTTTTTTCAATGAGATATTTCATATTTCTTTGATTTTTTCATTCTTTTGATTTGTTTTAACATTTCTTCATAGCATTTGAAGTCATTAGCTTCTATTTGCCCAACTCTGAATTTTAAAAACTGAATGTTTTCCATGAGTTTTTTATCCTCCTTTTCAAGTGAGTCAATTCTACGTTTCATAGAATTTTTTCCTTCATTGGATTTTTTTGTGCCTCTTTTTCTAGTCAACCAAGTTTGCTTTTTAATCTGTTATTTTCTTTTTGCATTACTTTCATTTTTCCCCATTGTTTTACTTGATTTCTTTGATTTTTAACTCCTTTTTGAGTTATTCCAGAACTTGAGACTTATTCACATTTTTCTTTGAAGTTTTACAGTTGTTTGCTTGGATTTCAAAATCTCCTATTGACTGTTGCCTTGTTCTTTGTTTACATAGAAATTTTCTATGGGTATGCGTGTCTTTTGCTGTTTGATTATTTTCCTGGGCTTCCATTTTTCCCACTGTGGACTTGGAGTTCTGAAATCTTTTAACTCTGTCTCCTTTGTTGATGTTTTTCAGGACACAGCCCTATGATATATTTTGCCCCAAGGCTAAGGGCTTCACCACAAAGTAAGTTTGAAAAGGCCAAGCCTCACTACAGGCTCATTCCATGGCATGGGGCATTAAGGAATGAATCTGGTGTGTTGGGTGTTTTCTTGTTGGTGTAAGCAAGGTCCCACGATACAAAAGTTGTCCTATACTCAGGCTCATAACCTGGTGCAATATATGGGAGCATTGGTTGGCCAGAACTTCTCTGTGTGCAGTTTTACTTCTGGCTCCCCCATATCCCATGAAAATCAACTTTTTCTGCCTAACTTTCAAGTTGTGCTCAGAAACCCCTCACTGTCTTACTGTTGGTTACTTTATTCTTGTCATTTTTAGATGCTTTTTAAAGTTAATTTTGGAAAGATTTTCAAAGCTTTCACTGCTACTAAACCACCATCTTGCTTCTGCCTCATTTGAAAATACAGTATATTGACTAAGACAACTGTGCTATGGAGGATACCCCAGGTTTTGCCCAAAGGCTCCAATATTTGAAAAATGTCGACATCTAACATGTACTCTCCTTTGGCAGCATACAGAATTTAATATACTGTTAGTTTTAAAAGTAAGTTAATATTTTATGTTATTGATTTTAGACAATGTATGCCAGCTTCCTAAGTGATCATCCATTTTGCAAAGTCAACAACACCATCTGTGAGCCATTATTTTTAACAACCTCAAGACATAATTTCAATTGAATTTGTCTTCATTACTTCTTGTACTATTTTGACATCTTGAATTACAAAATAATTTGAGAGTATGATTTGCCCAAGGTACAAAAATTGCTAGGTATAGCACTGTCATGCACTAAGATGCTAGAATCCAAACATGTTAATTTTGCTCATTGTCAGTTATGATGAAAATAAATGTTTGAAGAAACATTGAATTGTCTCTCCTATGTCACATATTCTTTTTGTCCTCTTTCAATTGCTCCCAAAATGCTTTCAAGATGTTGTGGCTTATTTTCTCACAGCAAACTTTCTCCATTTTCATTTTCCCTTCCATTATTCTTTTGTTGATTTATGAGGGACATTTTTGCTCATTTTCTTCCATCAGCCTTCTACATAATATTTTGCAAAGATGCCTGTATTCAAAATGGGTTCCCCCCCTTCATTTATCCCCATTTGGCTCAGAGAGAAAATGTTTACAGATTAGGACAGTTTCTAGACTCTTTGGGCTGCATTGGTAGCTTCTTTTAGCTATCCAAGAAATTACAATGACATGTATTAATATCATTTTTAGTATTATATCATTTTAAGAGACATTTTCTCCTCCTTTTCTACTTCCTGCATCTTTTCAGGCAGAACCTGGATGACTCAAAGTTATTCATAATAGAGAAGGAATTAATTTTTAGTTAAGGGATGAAAAAGATCAGGAGATCATGAACTTGCTCTTTTTCCTGTAAAGAGTTATAGTTACCTCTACACTTTTTTTATATTTCTTGGTAAATTGATCTCATTTTAATAGTAATACAATATACAACTAGTAGAGACTATTAGCAACTCAGGCAGGATATGTGATCAAACATCCATGATCATGGAGCCAATACACACTTCATATACCTGGAAGCAACTCATTTGCTTCCTTTCTGGAGTGTTGCTTTCCTTTTATACCTGGTATGGTTGTTTTCCACTAGAAAGGGAGAAAATGATTCACTGTCTCACTCATTTAACTAACTCTGAAACTCCTTGTTTATGTTTATTAGGAGTAACTTCCAAGAATTGTGCTCTGTCTCATAAAAATAAAATGTGGTTTAAACCCACAGCCATTTTACAATGGCAAGATCTAAATTAGGTTCATAAAAACTCAATAATTTTAATTCATTCTCTTCTACATTTGTTCTCCCTAATTCTATTTGTTCCTCCTGCTTCCAATCCCCTCTCATGCATTTAAGGAAGTAGAATTGGCAGAGATTTGATAATTATCTGATCTGATATTCTCAAATGTATAACAGGAAACCAAATTAGTGCTTAAAGAGATAGAAGTTCTAATGCTGTTCATTGTCATTTAAGAATTATTTCGTTCCCTTATTTTCCCAGTTCTTCACTGGCCTTGGTAAGCAGTGAGTAGAAAATGACAGAAAAGAGGGATACAACTGGAAACTCCAAGATGGTCTTAATAATGCATTCTATTGCATCATGTCTGTCTCTACTAGCCTCCAAACTGGTCTTTCTTTTATATAACATGTCTCTAGCAATTATAGTTCCTTTCACACAAATTAATAAAGTGTAAATTATGAGCCTGGGATTCTACTTAGTGCTAGAAAAGTTCAGCATTAAGACTCTAGTCTAACCCATACCACAGTTATTCCCTGCTTAAATGTCAGATTTCTGATCTCCTTTGGCCTTTGGAAGGAGGACAGGACCTTGAGAGTTGGTTTGAATACACTTGTTCTTATTTTGTTTTCCTTTGGGCATTGTCAGCATCATTCTAGCAAGCCTGCTGACATTCTCAGGATTTCAGGAATTACTTCCAGTTACATGTAAGATGTCTATATTTTTACCCATTCCTTATCCTACAAACAAACTGGAGTCTATTTTAACTTGCTTCCATGTCTTTTAGACTAATGAAGAGTGAGTATTATCCTAACTTTGTATCATTTTTTTACTTTCTTATTTTTAAATTTAAATTAATTTATTTAGTTAATTTAGAACCTTATTCCTTGGTTACAAGAATACCATTGTTTCCCTCCCTCCCCTCACCCCACACTTTCCACAATCAAAGCTCAGTTTCAGTGGGTATTACATGTGTCCTTGATCAAAATCTATTTCCATGTTGTTGGTGTTTGCATTAGGTCATTTAGAGTCTACATCCCCAACCATATCCCCTCAACCAATGTATTCAAGCAGTTGTTTTTCTTCTGTGTTTCTACTCGCACAGTGTTTCCTCTGAATGTAGCTAGTGTTTTTTTCTCATAGATTCCTCCAAGTTGTTCAGGATCACTGCATTGCCACTAATGGAGAAGTCCATTACAATCAATTGTAAAACAGTGTATCAATCTGTGTACAATGTTCTCCTAGTTCTGCTCCTTTCACTTTTCATCAATTCCTGGAGGTCATTCCAGTTCCCATGGAATTCCTACACTTTATTATTTCTTTGAGCACAATAGTATTCCATCACCAACATAAACCATAATTTGTTCAGCCATCCCCCAATTGAAGGGCATGCCCTCATTTTCCAATTTTTTGCCACGATAAAGAGTGCAGCTATGAATATTTTTGTACATGTCTTTTTCCTTATTATCTCTTTGGGGTACAAACCCAGTAGTGCTATGGCTGGATCAAAGAGCAGACAGTGTTTTAGCACCCTTTGTGCATAGTTCCAAATTGCCCTTCAGAATGGCTATATCAATTCACAACTCCACCACCACTGCATTAATGTCCCAACTTTGTCAACCGTAAAAGAGAGAACTTGCAAAGGCAAGCATGTAGCACAAAGCTGAGGACAGAAGAGCTGTCAATCAAAATTAACATTCCATTGGAATGTTCCCAGGAAAAGGCAGTTGGAGCCAAGCTAGGCTGAACTAAGGGAGAATCTTCTTCTTCGGAGCTGAGGCTGAGAGGTTTCTGACTGGACACCTCTTAGCTTCTGACCTATGCAGAGAGAGACCTTTGTGGTTTCTGACAGAGTGTTAAAGAAGAAGCTGGGATTTCTAGCTTTGAACTAACTCTTTTGGCTTTGGAGAGAGGAGGGAAGGAGAGACTTGTTTTTGAGCTAGGCTGGGAGATTTTTTGACTGGACCCCTCTTAGATTCTGTCCAATGCTGAGAGACCCTGGTGACTCCTGGAGCAGGGGGAGAAGTTTTGAACTAACTTTTGTCTAGTGTGGCTGATGGTGGTGTCTGAATCTGAAGAGCTGATTGTAGAGCTGAGATTTGAGTTTGAAGAAGAAGAAAGAAGAAAAATATTTGTCCTCTAAACTCTCTGACTGTCCCTGAGTCACAGTTGTGACGGAACTGCCATTTTCCCAATACTCTCCTAACTCTTTGTATAGATTAGGGAATTACCCCATCCCTCTTACCTTATCCTCCATCCTGTCCTATCTTCCCCAATGAACCTCCTTACTTGAGAAAAAGGGAAAAATTATATTCTCTACACATCACAGTTCACCTTGAGTTACATAGAAAGGTGACTGACTAACAGGGGGAGGGGACGGGGGACAGGAGGTAGCAGGCGGAAAAACAGGTGGCATTTGAGGGAGGAGGGTAGGCAAAATCTTGATCCATAGCCATATAATATTGATCAATTTGCCATCTAGTAGCGATCCATAGGCACCCTCTGGTAGTATCTCTCTATCTCCAAGTATCCCCTTTATTACTATAGAAACACTAGTGTCCATTTATTACAACTGGCACCTCTAAGACTGACTGAACCTCACAATCCTTAGAAAGGCAGAGTAGAAAATAATACAGATGTTTAAACAAGTTATTTGTGAAGTTGTGGTGATGGCTGTTATTGCTTGTTTCTGGGTCTACAAAATATTTTACAGCAGAATGATCCACATGATCATTGAATCTATTGACTACATAGGCAACATAACCATGTCTATTTTGCAGTTGCCATTCCAAACAGACTTATACTCTTGCAGGTCCTGGTTCAAGTTTATGTGCTCTTGATGGCAGTGTTATAGACTCTAACCCAACTAAAGAAGCTCTTTAGATTTGTGATTCCCCTGAAAGCAGAGAAGATACTGGCTATTGATAACAACTTGGAAATCATGATTAAGATCATGTTTGAGGAATTGATTAAAGAAAAGGGCTTCGATGAGGTTAATGGCAAGGACAATGGACAGGCAGCCTGTGTCTCTGAAGAAAAGACAGCTAAAGTCACTCATAATGGAAATGAAGGTGAAAAGGACACTGTCTGCTGTTGAACTAGAAAAAAAATCTGTCCATTAAAAGAGGTCACCAAGCTAAACAGTACTGCTGGTGTGCTACAGTACAAAGTCCATAGACAATTCACCTCACAAGAACTTGAATACCTAAAAAGATGTTTCCCAAAATTAGTGGAACATCCTTTCAAATCTCAAAAGGAGCTAAAATGTGCTTTTATGATCTTTGACCTTGATTTTGAGGATGTTGAGTTTCTACTATCAGAACTGTTCAGCCCTAATGAGCAAAGGCAATTCCTAGAGAAGACAAGATATGATAGTAGCCTGACTAGTTGGCCCTCTGTGGAGCAAAGGGTAGATATGGACTTTGCTAACCCTACTAGCATATCCTACCTAAGGAAATGCAAGGAAGACTTGCTTCAGGGCATAAAACAATGCTGCTAGAAAACAAATGCATGGGCTAGGTTTGATAAGATTATACAGAACAAAGGAGAAAATCCTGATACATACATTGAAAATTTTCCCAATACTCTCCTAAGTAATCTTTGTATAGATTAGGTAATTATCCCATCCCTCTTACCTTATCCTCCATCCTGTCCTATCTTCCCCAATAAACCTTTTTACTTGAGAACGAGGGGGAAAGTATATTCTCTTCACCTCACAGTTCACCTTGAGTTACATAGAAAGGTGCCTGACTAACAGGGGGAGGGGAAGGGAGGAAGGAGGTAGCAGGTGGAAAAACAGGTGGCATTTAAGGGAGGAGGGTAGGCAAAATCTTGATCCATAAGCCATATAATATAGCGACCCCCCACGGGAGTCCTATATTATTTATCTGTGGGTAATAACCTGAGATGGAGAAGGGAGACTAAGGAAATGGGAGAATAATACAGATTCAAAGACAACAAGTTAGAAGATATGGGAAGTGATGCCAACTCCGAGGAAATATTTTCCACTGAGATTTAATGGGAAATATGAGGAATAAGAAAATAAGTGGGGAGTCACAATTCCTTAATGCCTTCTATAGACAAGAGAGTCTGAGCATTAATAGGAAGCATTGGGGGCAACAGCTTCGCTAGGATCAGCAGAAAAAAATAAGACAGAGCACTAAGAAGATACAGGGAAGTAAGAGAGAGGAGGGAAGAGAGGGAAAGTAAGAGTAAGAGTAAGGGAGTGAGTTTTACGCTAGTTCCACAGTATTTATTGGAGGTTTTAGGAATGTGTATTGGGAGATGATCCACCAATGCGTAACATGACATAGGTTTTAACATTGGTTGAATTGACAATGATGATATCAAAGAGGTGGAGATTAATCCAACCGGCGCGTTGCAAATGAATGTAGTCTGAGCCGAGGAAGCATGGCTGTCAAGGCCCAGCTCATGAATTTGCCCATCCTATGCTAGTGCTTCGCACTGTCCCTTTCCATACAATGAACATGATGTAATCTGACCATGTGTTTGGTAAATGAATATCCAGAATACAATATTAATACATCAATCATCCTTCCCAGATGCTAAGATGCCTGGTATGCTACAATATTGATCTATTTGCCATCTAGTAGTGGTCAATAGGCAACCTCTGGTAGTATCTCTCTATCTCCACCTTTATTACTATAGAAACACTAGTATCCATTTATTACATACATCCCCTGCAGCAGTCGTTACTTTCCATTGCTGTCATGTTAGCCAATCTTCTAGGTGTGAGGTGATTCCTCAAAGTTGCTTTGATTTTCATCTCTCTGATAAGAGATTTAGAACACTTTTTCATGTGCTAATTAATAGTTTTTATTTCTTTAATTGAAAATTGCCTATTCATGACCCTTGCCCATTTATCAATTGGAGAATGGCTTGATTTTTTATGCAATGGTTTAGCTCTTTGTAAATTTGAGTAATTAGACGTTTGTCAGAGGTTTTTGTTATGAAGATTATTTCCCAATTTGTTGCTTCCTTCTAAATGTGCTTGCATTGATTTTGTTTCTACAGAAACTTTTAATTTGATGCAGTCAAAATTATTGATTTTACATTTTGTGGTTTTTTTTTTCTAGCTCTTGCTTGGTTTTAAAGACTTTCCATTCCCAAAGATATGACAAGTATACTATTCTGTGTTCACCTAATTTTTTTATAGTTTCCTTCTTTATATTCAAATCATTCACCCATTCTGTGTATATCTTGGTGTAGGGTGTGAGATGTTGATCCAAACCTAATCTTTCCCAGACTGTCTTCCAATTTTCTCAGCAGTTTTTATCAAATACTGGGTTTTGGTCTCAAAACCTGGGATCTTTGGCCTTATCATAGACTGTCTTACTGAGGTCACTTACCCCAAGTCAATTCCACTGATCCTCCTTCCTGTCTCTTAGGCAGTATCAAATTGTTTTAATGACCACTGCTTTATAGTATTGTTTGAAATATGGGACTGCAAGGTCTACTTCCTTCAAATTTTTTTCATGATTTCCCTTTTTATCCTTGATCTTTTGTTCTTCCAAAAGAACTTTGTTATGGTTTTTTCTAATTCAATAAAAAAGTTTTTTGGGAGTTCAATGGGTTTGGCACTAAATAAGTAAATTAATTTGGGTCGGATTGTCATTTTTAGTATGTTAGCTCATCCTACTGATGAGCAATCAATGTCTTTCCAATTGATTAGATCTAGTTTTAATTGTGTGGAGTGTTTTGTAGTTGTGTTCATATAGTTCCTGTGTTTGTCTCAGCAGATAGATTGCTAAGTATTTTATATCATCTCGGGTGATTTTAAATGGGATTTTTCTTTCTAATTCTTCCTGCTGAGATGGGTTGTAGATATATAGAAATGCTGATGACTTATTTGGGTTTATTTTGTATTCTATAACTTTGCTAAAGTCTTTGATTACTTCTACTAGATTTTTGCTTGATTCTCTAGGATTCTTTAAATAGGTCATCATATCATCTGCAAAGAGTAATAGCTTGCTCTCCTTGTTGCCTATTTTAATACCTTCAAATTCTTTTTCTTCTCTAATTGCAACAGCTAGTGTTTCTAATACAAAGTTAAATAACAGAGGTGATAATGGGCATCCTTGTTTCACTACTGATCTAATTGGGAAGGCTTCTAGTTTATCCCCATTGCAGTTGATGTTTGCTGATGGTTTTAGATATATATTGTTTAGTATATTTTTAAAAAAGGCCCTTCTATTGATATACTTTCTAGTGTTTTTAATAGGAATAGTTGTATTTTGTCAGTCTTTTTCTGCAACTATTGAGATAATCATGTGATTTTTGTCAGTTTGATTGTTAATGTGGTCAATTATGTGGATGGTTTTCCTAATGTTGAACCATCCTTGCATTCCTTATATAAATCCTACCTGGTCATAGTGGAAAACCCTGGTGATTACTTGCTGGAGTCTTTTTGGTACTATCCTATTTAAGATTATTTAATCTATATTCAATAAGGAAATTGGTCTATAGTTTTCTTTCTCTGTTTTTGACCTGCCTGATTTTGGGATCAGTCCCTATTTGTGTCGTAAAATGAATTTGGTAGAATTCCTTCTATGCTTATTCTGTCAAATAGTTTATATAATATTAGAATTAGTTGTTCTTTGAATGTTTGATAGAATTCACTTGTGAATCTATCAGGCCCTGGGGATTTTTTCTTAGGGCATTCTTTGATAGATTGTTCAATTTATTTTTCATATATGAGGTTATTTAAGTATTCTATTTCTTCTTCTGTTAATGTAGGCAATTTATATTTTTATAAATATTCATCCATATCACCTAGATTGCCATATTTTTGTCATATTTGAGCAAAATAGTTTTTAATGATCGCCTTAATTTCCTCTTCTTCAGGGGTGAGGTTTCCCTTTTCTTCATGGATACTGTCAATTTGGTTTTCTTATTTCCTTTTTTTAATTATATCGACCAGTACTTTGTCCATTTAATTTGTGTTTTCAAAGTACCAGCTTCTAGTCTTATTTATTAAATCAATAGTTCTTTGATTTTCAATTTTATTAATTTCTCCTTTAAGTTTTAGGATCTCTAATTTAGTCTTCATCTGAGAATTTTTAATTTGTTCACTTTTGAGTTTTTTAATTTGCATGCCCAATTCATTGACCTCTGCCCTCTCTAGTTTGCTAATATATGAACTCAACGATATAAATTTGCTCCTGAGTACTGCTTTGCTTGCATCCCATAGATTTTGAAAGGATGTCTCATCATTGTCATTTTCTTCAATGAAGTTATTAATTGTTTCTATGATTTGTTCTTTCACTAAATGATTCTGGAGAATTATATAGTTTAATTTCCAATTAATTTTTGATTTGGCTCTCCATGTACCCTTACTAATTATTATTTTCATTGCATTGTGATCTAAGAATGTTGCATTTATTATTTCTATTATTATTTCTACTCTTTTGTACTTATTTGCAATGTCTCTTATAGGGACATATATCATTTTAACTTATTGGGTCTCTTAAAAAGTTTTGTTTTTATTTTGGTTTTGTTTTTCTTTTTTCCCTCTTTCTTAATTACCTTTTGATGATTCTCTTGAGTTTTGTTCTTGAGCATCAAGATTTCTATTCAGGTCTGGTCTTTTCTTTACAAATGCATGGAATTTTTCTATTTTGTTTAATTTCCATACTTTCCCTTGTAAGAATATGATCAATTTTGCTGGGTAGTTGATTCTTGGTTGTAGACCTAGTTCCCTTGATTTCTGGAATATCATATTCCATTCCTTTCGGACCTTCAGTGTAGATGCAGCCAGATCCTATGTTATCCTCACTGTAGTTCCATGGTATCTGAATGACTTCTTCTTAGTGGCTTATAATATTTTTTCTTGGTCTGATAGTTCTTGAACTTGGCCTGGTTGTTTCTATATTTCATTTTAAGAATTAATATTGGGATATTCTTGGGATTCCAATCCATCTTTCATCAAGTAAACTCAAGACGACTTTTCTGTTCATGGAAAGTATGAATTAATAAAGTTCATGAAGAGAAAAAATGAATTCAATTCAGTCTTAGTCAAGGAACCTGCTGAAGAGAATAAAACAGTGCTTTTTATTTTAAAAGAGTAAGGACTGCTTAGAGGGAGAAAGTTAGCTATTAAATTTGTATAAAATGCATATTGTACTAATGCACTATTGGGAGATCCTGAGAAATAGCATTACCATGTTTCATAAACCCTATTTTCAGTAAAATGAAGTGAAAAGAACCTGAAAAAAAAGCACAGGGACACACCAGAATAAGTTCCTCTGAAAAGCAATTAGCTTTTTTTCAGGATTAACACTAAAGTAGTGTCTTTTACAATGAAAATTTAAACACAAAATGCATGCACTTTAAATGCTTTTGAAAAGTCCATTTGCCACTAATAATGATCCCATTTACTGATTGCTCTTAGAAACTGTATGACTAAATGATAGCATATTTATAGAGACAAGGTGAATCTTTCAGGCATGATGTGGAAGGATTTAAGAAACTTCCCTTCAACTTCTTTTCTAGCTTTCTGAAGATCTTCACATCAAGTTTTGCTCATTCACCAAAAGATTCAAGGCCTTATGATACTGGCCACAATACTGGGTATAATGCTTCCTACAGGATTTGGCACAAAGGACAAACACCTTACTTTCAACTCCTTTTAACTTCATTCTTGACTTCCAGCACATTCCTAATAGCTTGCTATCCCCTAAATATGAAAATCACTCAACTTCCAAGTCTAAGCTACCTATTGTAGAGGAAAAATAGAACAAAGATAAACTGAAACTTTTTCCAGGCAAGCTTATTAAGTAAAAAATGTAACTGTTAGTTTTTAAAAATAAAACTATCAGGAGGCAGAGTCAAGATGGTCACTTAAATGTAGCAAAAGTCCAAACCTCTGAAAACCCTTCCACACCAATCAAAAACACAGTAATTCAAGGGGACAGAAAACCAAATCTAAACAGGACAGAGCTAGGAAATCCTCCAGCTTGATCCAACTTAAAAGGTACACGGCCAAAAAAGCCTGAATTATTGAACACTTGGGTTTAAGGGAAAGGAAGAAGGAAGGTCCCGGAACCCCTCCCCTACCTACAGTGCTGAGCTTACAGTAGTGGCTGGAATCTCTGGGCAGGCAAGGGCATGAGTACAGAAGAAGTGCCATACAGGCACAGCTGTGCCAGGCTCAGGGCATTGAACACAGGTGGTGGGAAGGCAGCTGGAGGAAAAGCACAGAGAAAGTAGCCAACTCACAGCCAAGACACTCCATCTTGAGCCTCCCACTCACAGTTTTGGCATCAGGGCACATGCAGCTCTGCAGATCAACTCCTCCATGGATTAATATTTTTAAGTCAATTTAGAACATTATTCCTTGGTTACAAGAATCATATTCTTTCCCTCCCTTCCCTCTCACCACCCTTTCCATAGCCAAAGCTCAATTCCACTGGGTTTTACACATGTCCTTGATCAGAATCTATTTCCATGGTGTTGATGTTTGCACTAGGATGTTCATTTAGAGTCTACATACCCAGCCATATCTACCCAGACCCATATAATCAAGCAGTTGTTTTTCATTGATTGATATTTCTATTCCCATAGTTTTTCCTCTGAATGTAGATAGTGATCTTTCTCATAGATCCCTCCAGGTTGTTTAGAATCACTGCATTTCCACTAATGGAGAAGTCCATTACCTTCGATTGTACCACAGTGTATCAGTCTCTGTGTACAATGTTTTCCTGGTTCTGCTCCTTTCACTCTGCATCATTTCCTGGAGGTTGTTCTAGTCCCCATGGAATTCCTCCACTTTATTATTCCTTTAAGCACAATAGTATTCCATCACCAACATATACCACAATTTGTTCAGCCATTCCCCAATTGAAGGGCATCCTCTCATTTCCCAATTTTTTTGCCACCATAGAGTGCAGCTATGAATATTCTTGTACAAGTCTTTTTCCTTATTATCTCTTTGGGTACAAACCCAGCAATGCTATGTCCAGATCAAAGGGCAGACAGTCTTTTATCGCCCTTTGGGCACAGTTCCAAATTGCCCTCCAGAATGGTTGGATCAATTCACAACTCCACCAACAATGAATTAATGTCCCAACTTTGCCACATCCCCTCCACCATTCATTACTTTCCTTTGCTGTCATGTTAGCCAATCAGCTAGGTGTGAGGTGATACCTCAGAGTTGTTTTGATTTACATTTCTCTGATTATAAGAGATTTAGATCACTTTTTCATGTGCTTATTACTAGTTTTGATTTCTTTAACTGAAAATTGCCTATTCATGTCCCTTGCCCATTTAATCAATTTGAGAATGGTTTGGCTTTTTGTATAATTGATCAATTTGAGTAATTAGACCTTTGTCAGAGGTTTTTGTTATGAAGATTATTTCCCAATTTGTTGTTTCCCTTCTAATTTTGGTTGCATTTGGTTACACCCTTAATGCCTCATCAGATTTGGACAGCAAAACTACTCTTATCCTTATGTTTGAGTTGTAAAGATTCTCATGAATCATTTTGTTCAAATCCTTCATATCACAAAAAAAAAATGTGAAATGACTTCCTCAACTGGTCTGTTACTTCACTATTAATTATTTTTGTTTCCATGAGGAGATAGCTTAAATTGGATGTGGGGTGGGAGTTGAAGTAATTTTAATTTCTTTGATTAAAATACCTCTTCTAAAGTGATGTCTTTGTTTTAATGGTAATTGTTCTCTTGTAGTGGTGGTTCTATGTATTTGTATGAGTTTGTTATTAGGAGTTAATAAAAAGGAAATTCAGAGGGGAAAAGAAAAATGATGAGAATCCACCAAAAGGAAATATTCATCTTTGTATAATATGTTGTCTTTCCATCTGGGTCACATTTAATTGAGCAATTATTATTAAACAAATAAATATTCGAGTGTCTTTTATGTAAAAAATGCTAAATCACAGTGGACAATCAGAAAGCAACAACAGTTTAATTTTTTCCCCTTCTATTATATCATATTTGAAAGCATAAATTAGGGGGAGCTATCTAGAAGACAAGTATACCTAAATGAATGGCCCTATAATATACAGGCAGCTACATAAAATCATTTAGGATGCCATTCATGCTATATTATTCTTATAGACAAGGGTTCACATTATTTTGGAAAAGTTAAAGGAAACTTAGAATTTTAGCATTCTTCTGTGTCCCTCAGAATATATATATATATATATATATATGTATATATATATTTACATGTATGTAAATATATATATGTATATATATATTTATATATGTGTGTGTGTAAATATATAAATATATGATTCCCTTGTGTTTTCTTCTATAATCTGAAGACTTGGGACTTCAGTACACTCACACCAAAGATTAAGAAACTATCAAGATTCTTTCTAACTCTACCTTCAATCTCTCAGATAACTCTCTTTTAACAAGAAAACAACTAACCACAAGAATATATCTATGGATTCAGAACTTGTTTCCAGTTAATTGAGGAAAACTACAATGAGGGAATGGACCATTTTGTTGCCACTGCTAACAAAGATTTGTCTAGAAAACTTGATTCAGACCTTCAGATACCAAACTGCTTCTGGTGGTCTGTGAAAGAACAGGTCTGGGGAAAATGCTTTGGGAATGGAGATTGTTTTGATTTTTATTTTTTCCTACTTTTTACTTTTACCTTTCGAACTCAGGTGCCTAGTGCTAATAGCCTGAAAAATCTTACAGTCTTGCCCAGTTACATTGATTATATTGTCATGTTCAAACCATTTTCTTTGACCAAAGTCTCAAAAATGTCCTTTTTTGGAACATTCCAGTCTGATTTCAAAAGTGGAAGAAGCAATCAAGTAGTCAAAGGTTATGAAATTCTAGCCACTGTGCAACATAAAAAGGATAAAAAGGCAGAAATTAAACAATTTCTGGCTTCAAGAAGCTTGCCATCTTTTGGAGGAAGTTCATATATAAGTCAAATTTTTACAAACAAACACAAGGTAATTAGGCAATGATACCAGCTAAGGTCTCAGTAAAGGTATCATGAAAAAAGGATCACAAGCTGAACTTCGAGGTTAGCTAGGAATCACAAGTGACAGAAGTAGGGGGAATATATTCTCTGCATAAGGGACAACCTGTGAAAAGGCTAAGAGATACATTATATAAAGGAAAAGTTTGTTTTTTTTTCCTCTCACATGTAAAGAAAAGCTGGACTAAAAATGCATGAATGGATGTGATGAATAATAAAGATGGAAGGGTAGTTGGAATCTGGTTATGAAGAAGACTAGATCTCTTCAACCAGCAGTCCATTTTCCATATAGATATACATATCTAACCAGATATCTAATGCTGAAGTGATTTTGATATCTATAAATCACTTTATGAAAATATATGTATATAAATAGAGATACACATTTATCAGGCCAAATATTGGGGACTTGCTAATTTATCAGCAGGATCATAATGAAAGTGATTTTTCTGTATTTCACTCGGGTGAGTAAAGTTAAAGCAGGAAATACTAGTTTTCAGAAAGATAAACAGAGGAAAAGTTGCTTTTCTGGATGGTTATACAAGCCCTAATTTTTTTAAGATTAGGGTAAGAAAAATATATCATATACACACAGATAGATAGATAGATAGATAGATAGATAGATAGATAGATAGATAGATAGATAGATAAATATAGATATATGTATATATAATGTCTCAGTCAATAAATTTAGGATATAAGAAATTTTCAACTCAGGAGCATTACATTGTTGCTGTTGTTTTTACATATACATTGAGGTATGAATGAATGAATGTTAATATGGAATCAGGAAGATAAATTATTCTTTCGTGAATGGAACTCACCAATGAAGGAGTTTGTATCAACCATAATAAGTGAGAACAGCATTATCATAAGCTTCCAGAATCTCTTGCAAATGGTTCAGAAAACTTGAATATCTACACTTTTTCCCTGTATATGACCACAAAAATCTCTTTTAGTAAATAAACCAAAGTACAATCTTTTTTTTCTTAGAGCATCTGCAAAGATTTTTAGAGAAATCAGCAACATATAAGCTGAGTAAATTGCTGCTGGAAGGTAATGGTGACTGCCTCCTGAGAACAATTGCAATTTAGTGTTCTGGGAGATGTCTAAACCTTAGAGATGTTGCCGAGAGATCTGCACAATTGGCTGAACTTTATCGAGGATTAAAAAAAAGATGAAGAATGTGGCTTTCCTTTAAAATTTGAACATTCTTGGGATGTTTAGATTTTTAAAAGGCAAATGTCTAACAGCAACTAGATTGAAAAGCTTAAGAAATAGAATACTATAATGTCTTGTCTTCATTACTAACTCTCAGATTTGGATCAAAGATTTAGGATTTGAGGATATTTCTCTATGATTCAAATTAGGAATCCCTGTTATATGTGATTTCATATGTGCCAAACTGACACAGCAGATATGAACATTCCAATAGGTGGGGTATACAATTTTATACTGCAAGGTCTGAAATAGAAGCTATTGATTAGGGATATCTTCTGGTTTCTGTTTAAAAGTAGTAACAATACAGGGTCTATGGCACAAGGACAGGTTACAGGCAATTGTTCTACAAGCTATATAATGTTCCACTTATTAAACAGAATCCTGCCACTCAAATCAGGATAATCTGAAATGATTCAGAAAAATCAAAATCCCATAAATTCTAGTTTACATCCGAAAACATTTAGGAGAGGCAATGGGAAATAATGACAGAACTGGCCGCTCTTTTACTCACAAAGATGTGGGTTCAAGTTCCCTCTCTAACACAAACCAACTATGTGACTCTAAGCATGTAGTTAGCTTCTCAATACTCTACACAATTCATTAAAACAAGAATTCTTAACCTGGGATGCATGACATTTTTTAAGTACTCGGTTCAGTATGATTGAATTCTTTCAATATCTCATGCATTTTGTTTTATGCCTTAGAAACATATTTTGAGAAAAGGTCGATAGATTTCTCCCCACCACCAAAGGGGTCCAGGATACAAATAAGGTTAGGAATTTCTACTCTAAGATTACAAATTGTACAACGAGTGATAATCTGTAGTGGTAACAAAAATTTACTGATCATGAATTCACTATATAAATGAAACAACTGGTCCAAGCATAACATATACACACATTTTGATAAAGCACAGCTATTTACTAAACAAATGAATAAAATTTAGTAAAAGGTAAAGTAGTACTTTTTAAAAAAAAATTCAAAACAGTTACTTAAGTGGAAATACTTATGTGTTCATTTCCATTATCAGATGCATTTTATAGTCTTTTAACAAAAATCTTCATAGTGAACATTAATGAAGCTATAAACATTCAGTACAAATCAATCAATGCCAATAAAGAAAACAGTTATTAAGCTACACCATTCTCCCTATTCATCATGATGAACACGTTCTTCATGCTTATTTTTAGCTCATAATAACAATTCAAATTTATATACCATTAAAGAGTTACTGAGGCCTTTTCGGTAAGGGTTTGGGAAATAAGAGAAAAAGAATTGGAGTTGGAGTTGAGTGAAAAAGGAAACAGAAATCCTAGTATAGTCAATGAAAGAAGAAAAAGGCAGCAAGTTCTGATGTTACTACCCTGTGAGTTTCAAAAGATGAGGAAAGCGAACTTTCTGAGAACTGAGAAGTTGAGTTCATGCTAGGTTTTACAACCAGCCCTATAGAGATATTCCAAAGTTCTAGGACTAAACTTCAAGACCAAGGCCAAAGAAACCTCTTCATCCTGGAAGCTCACTCCACCTTCAATACCTGAGGCTTCTCCTTCTGAGAACTTCAAGTTTTAAGAAGAAACATATCTTCATTCCTCTTCAGACTTCACTCCTGATTCTAGTGGACATTGCCCAAACTCCAAGTATATTTATCTCTGATTCCCCTTTCCACTTTTCAGTTTCATTGTATATATTGCTTTCCCCCCATTTGAATGGAAGTTCTTGAAGGTAGAAACTCATTCCTTTTCCTTGTATTTGTTTCACACAAAGTGTAATAAACCCTTGACTATTTGAAATATTCTCATCTCTATTTTATGAGAGACAAAAAGGTTAAAATGACTTTTTTTTTTGGGTTACACACCTAGTGATCAAGGAAAGTGGGGATAATTATGGAGAGAATCTTCCAGAGAAGACAGAATAGAATGGAATGGATGGTACAAGTAGAGAGATTGGCTTTGATGAGAAAGTCCACCAAACAAGGTCAGAGATTAACTCATTTACACTTAATCATGAAGATATATACCCTCAGAAGGTGTAGTGGCCCACTCCTCCTCCTCAGAAGTCCACATAAGAAGACATGTTCTAAATATAGGACAAAGGGGACCCATAGTGTTATTTCATATCACTGTCAATAATTAGCAATCATTTTTCCCCCTTTGCTCCTGGTACAATATTTATATCAAACTATAGAAGAATCACATATTTGCGTTCAATCGCAAATATATACCACATACAAGTTCTAGCATACCTAACAAAAATTCTAACATATTGTTAAACCACTGAAGTAGTTTATAAGTTCATAGATTTAAAAGAGAATAAGGACAAGGAAGACATCTAGTCTACCTCCATCATTTTGAGGATAAAGAAACTGAGTGGCACACAGACTGAATGATTTTTATAGTTTGCCTCAGTTTATACAGGTAGTAAAATGTCAAAATCAAGATTCAAATTCAAATCCTCAGATTAAATATGCAAAGTTCTTATCACTCTATCAGACCTACATATCTTTTGTTGTGATATATTAATTGTAATATAACTAGGTAAATCTCTGGTTGTGAATATGTGTATCTCTCCCTTGATCAATAAGTTAATTATTACAATATTGAAAAATGCTACATATTTTAACATGTATACATATGTAGTTAATATTTCCTTTTCAACTCAATATTCAAAATAGTACTGGCCCAATAAGTAATCATAGCCTAATCCAAAGTATCAATTATAATATGAATATCTCTGGCTGTCCCTATATCTCTATAAAAATATCTCTATATAGCAATCATGTGATGGATAAGGTCAAGCCTGATGAAACGTAAGGAATCAATTCAATTCAAATTAAGTTAATTTTTAAGAAATACTTATTAATTCTTAACCTCAGTCTCAGACCCTATGCTGTATTCTAGAAATACAAAAAACAAAATAGCTGCTATCCACCAGAACCACATTTCATTGGGGGAAACAACACGTACATAGATAAAGGTAAAAGATATTATAGTTCTATCTCTCCATCCATCCATCCATCCATCCATCCATCTATCTATCTATCTATCTATCTATCTATCTATCTATCTATCTATCTATTTATCTATCTATCTGTCTGTCTTTGTCTGTCTGTCTGTCTAATCTATCTATCTGTCTGTCTGTCTGTCTATCTATTCAATCTACCTATCTATTTAGCAACAAGCCCTGGCTAAATGTATACTATTCCTCCATGCCCAGAATGATCTCTTTCTCCCTCTCATGTGTATGTGCATATGTGCATGCATATACATATACAATATATACATGTGTGTAATATGTATATAAACACAAATATACCAAAAAATATTAAGTAGTTTCAGGAGAAAGGAGTTAGGAATTTCTAAGAACTGAAGGAAACAGAAATGGTATCCTTCAAATATGATACTTGAACTGAATTTTAAAGAGAATCTAAAGTTGCAGGAGGCAGAGATAAAGAAAGACATTTGGGGCATTGAGTAGCAGTGAAATTCTGCCAGGAAAGACAGTTGTAGCCAAAAGCTTCTTTAGTCTTTTTACCCATGAATCTTGGTACTGTGCTAACCTATTCCAGAAACATTATTAAAATAATAATTTTAGTGGTTTGAAAATAACAGAGATCTTGGTATCATATTGCTATACAAATAGTACTCATAAACCTAAATAATAGCTATTCAAAAAAAATTTTAAACCCTTACCTTCCATCTTAGAATCAATATTGGGTATTGGTTCCAAGGCAGAAGAGTGGTAAGGGCTAGGCAATGGGGGTCAAGTGACTTGCCCAGGGTCACACAGCTGGGAAGTGTCTGAGGTCAGATTTGAACCTAGGACCTCCCATCTCTAAGCTAGCTCTCAATACACTGAGCTACATGTTTTTAAAGCTGAGACCAAACATTTATGTACTAAAAGGAAATTACTAATCCTCTCCTCACTCTACATTAAGTCTTTCCTAATAAAAAATAGTAATAATAATAAACTGAGATAGGAATAGACTACATGGTATAAAGGACTGACTAATGGACCTGGAGTCAGAAAGATGTGTTCAAATCTAACCCAGTTACAGTGTCACCCTGGGCCCATTTCTTAATTTCCATCAGCCTCACAGTCTTCATTTGCCAAATGGGGATAATAATAGCAAATATCTTATAATATTTACTGTAAGGATCTACTATCTACTATCAAACCTGAAACTTTTTATTATTCATATATAAAAATAAACCTTATTTTCTGATTAGTGAAGATTTTAAAGGCTACATCTTATTTAATAATCCATGACTAGTTTCATCTTTGAAACTTCTGTTAAATGAAATATAACATATATAAATGGAATATAGTAGAAATAGGCTGTCCTAATTCTCCAGTAAAAAATGCATTGCTTTTCCTATCTCTGTATTAGAAATCACAAGGGACCTGAGAACGGTGAGAGCACCAAGTTACTCTGTTAGGAAATGAGAATGCAAGCACAGATCAGGCTTAGTTTCACAGTTGGTTAACTGTGTTCATCAGCAGTTTCTCTTTCCTTCGCTGCTTCTACTTATTATATCATTGGTTTTGGTTAAATCCTTTGTCATACATTGACAATGATATGCCCTTTTCCTGGTTAATCACACCCCTGATTTTTGTCAAGATTAAATCTACAACACAAAGCATGATGAAATGCTGGATTATACTAATTGAAGCATGTTTTACCTAAAGGATTACACTTTCCATTTCATTTTCTTCCATTGAAAAAATCAAATTAAATGTCTACATAATCCTGGAGGGCAAGACCATTTCTATTGTAGCAAAATATTTCTAGGATTAATCTAGACAATAATAGAGGATTTTGTTGGCTGTACATGTAGTTCAATATCACAGATGTTTAGGACTATCAAAATGTTTCCAATTAGATTTGGGTGACAGTATTATGATGTCTGCCAACAAAATGGGGTGGGGAGGAGCAGTAAGGAGGTGAAAAGGATGTGAAGCTTTGTGTGTCTGTGAATAGAAAATTGAGTTCTGCCACAGCTCAGCTATTCTCAAAGGTGACAGCTCAGATGTTTCAAATCCCCACAAAAATAAATGATTAACCAGGGGCTCTAGGTCTGAATCTTGTTTGTCCTCTGGACCTGTTTGTTTAATTGAATTTGTTTGTTTGTTTTTAACATGGGTGGTTTTATATCCTTAAATATGATGGTCTGATAGCCTTGTCCTCACATAAACACCTGTTAAATGTGGAACTATGAGTTCTGATCCATTTATTAATCCATTCTCTGACTTCTAAGGCAAAACTATATGAAATATTTTTCACGTGTTTTTTTAGCTACATGAAAAAACTAATTATATATCCAAATATATTCAAATTGTATATTCAAAGACTCCCTCCTAACCTTGACACCATTTAAGACCCAAGATGATATAATCAATGTATATTTGGGAAAAAACAGGATTTTGACATCAGAAAGGACTGTAAATTTAATACAGCTCCAACCAATATAATTACTCCTGCACATCTTGAACTAAATTGAGGAACTCTGACATCAGAAAGGGTGTGGAATCACCAATTCTTTCCTAACACATATAAAGCTATTTACCTGTATCATCTCCTTTAGGAGTTGGCATTCTATTCTTGTTTACACTTACAGGTTCTCAAATTGAGATTACCAGAGAATAGTAGCTACCTCAGGTTCTGTGAGGCTTTCCTGTATATACAGTATATCACTTAGCTCATGTGCCAGTGTGATTACCATTAACAATTAGTGAGTAGATCTAATTAGTTCTTAGCAAAAGCATTTATTCAAATAGTTCAGGAAAAATTGTAGTTAGAAAACTACCTCCCCTGGACTAACCCCCCAAACCTGGACTCTCTCTTCCACAATACATGCATGGGAAAAGTGGACACAAATTTAAGACATCATGGTGGCAAGAAACATGTAGGATATATAAGAGGTAAAGCTACTTCACTATCTTGCTGTGGAGTTGTCAATCAGTGAACTAGCTGTCTCATAAAGTCCCAGACCCTTCTCCCCACTTCCATCCCCCACTAGGATGTAAATATGCCAAGGATAAACCCAGAGACCTGGCATTAAGTTTTTAAGGCTCTTGTTGTAATGGTACCCTAGGAGTTAAGTCCCCAGCTTTCCTGCTTCTCATTCCTACTTCTCTGTTCTTCACCCCTTGTTTATGGGTCTATAAACAATAAGGCAATTCCCTTTTCTTATAATGATGGCTCTTTTTCTGAAATAATATATAAGCTTGAACCTCTAGGGATTTTGGCCATCAATTGTAGTAATGATACCTACCCCACAGAGACTATCCCTGATAGCCACTGTTCCACTCTGTGATTAGCGAAAATATTGGTTCAAGCTATTTCTTTTGTGGCTGACCTGATCTTAATCTGAACTTCCCTGAACTATAAGAGTATTTACTTAGTTTCCCTTAGGTGTGACTTCTCTGCTGGTAGACTGTCCAGTTGGATCCCCAGGGACTAATATTCTCTCTTCTTTGCTAACATGGACCATATTCTTTAACACTGTTTTTTTTTTTTCATTTGAATGGCTGTCACTATGTACCCATTCAAAACCATATGGGTCATGTATCTGTTTCCTGATGTATGCAATGCCATAGTTAAATAACTTTCCTTTGAGGTTACATGGACAATTTGCAGGGAGGAAAGAGATATTCCCACTCCTATCTCCATCACTCACTCCAATTGCATAGGGATCTCCTCTACAGGACTCTTCTAGCTTTCAGTCTAAATGAAATTTTCCCAAGTCTTAGTTATTTACAACCTCTAGAGATGTGGCTAATTGGTTTACTCAACCAATAACATTGTTCTATCCTTGATTTCATGAGAAAGGTATTTGCACCTCATAAAGGGATCATATTTGTATGCATAGAAGCATCTTTATAGCTAAACACCTCATTAACATTTCCTGATTACGCTCCCTTCACAACTATTTCACAAAACAAATATTATACGGGATCATCCCCTCCACAGTCCCATGTAACAAATATTCCCAGAATAGTAGTAGTAAATTATTTTACTTTTTGTTTGTATATATAATCCTTGGCTTCCAGGTAACTATCTTGGGAGTGCAGACATAGATAGAAACATCAGAGCTTCAAAATGGTGAATCAACAACAAAATGATTTACCAATTTTTAATATCTTTAAAAGATAGTCTATCTTACACACTACACAGGATGATGAACAGCATTTAAAAGTTTTTCTAATTTCTAGGTAACTGCTTCCCTGGCCCCTGCCTTGGCCTCCTTCTTTCAGGATCCTGGTGTATTATTTTTGAAGAATGGTGGTAATTGATCCTAGTCGAATGGATGCTCATCACTAGCCCTTCTCCCTTTCTGCTCAGACATGGGTGGAAGAATAAAATTGGAGCCAAGGAAGTTTTAATTTAATTATTTCTTTAAAAATCTATATAAATTAAAAAAAAAACAGAAGTGCTCAAGTCTAATATTCATGGATTACCAGTTATGCTAGTAGGTCAGCCCTTGACCAAATTGCATAGGAGAGTAATTTGATCTTGGTTAGTTGAAACCCAACTGCTAGTCAAAAACAATTGGTGCTTATTTTCATTATTTACTAGCCAAATACACTCACTTCCTTCTTATAATAGCATACATGTCCCTGTCTATGACAAGAAACAAAAATCTTGTTGCCATCTACACCTTTGTGATATGTTTAATACCTGCATTGAAAGAGATTTGGGGAAAGGTATGGATTCCTAAATAGAGACAGGAGATATTATACCTGCTTCAAATGAGGAAAAGATGGGGGGGGGGAGTGTTGTCTGGAAGTTGATTTCCTTTATTTTCCAAAAGCAATCGAGAAATACTGAAATCATACATAATTTGTGTATTCTCAGCTTTGTGAATATGTATATTTCATGGCACAAATACTACAAATAGTACCATACAGTTTTTATAACCATTTTGTAAAATTAACTAATTTGATGCTCACTCCTATAATAAATGAAATTATTGAAAGACAATATTTTTAAATTTTAATTAAATAATTTATCATTGACTGGTTAAATGCTCTTAATTGTGATCTAATGATTCTCTTAACAATTAAAAGACAATGGAAACTCCATGTCCAGGTATCTATATGCATTTTGGAGAGCTCATTTTTCAGCTCCTTCTTTGAACATCCCAAGATCTTTCTGACTAGTAATCAGCTAAGAAGGAGGCAATTTATCAAACCTTCATCCCCTCCTCATCCCAAGAGGCAAAGGATTACACATACACTAGAAAGATATCATTGTAGAACTTTCTTATTAGCCAGAATCTGTGAAAAGACTGATCACACTCCTAAGGACAAAGAGAATGCAAAAATCTATAGACTGGATGGAGCTAGGTCCAAGACCTGACTCAGAAATTCTCCCTAACATACAAGGACTGATTTGGGGCCTTTATAATCAAGAACCTAGATATAAAATAACATAACATATGAAATATAAATTCTCAAACTCAATATTTCTAAGGTAAGCAGGGCAGGTTATTATTAACCAAGAGAATGTCAGTTTCTTGAGGGCAGGAACGAATTTTCTTTCTATTTTTACCCTGAATCCCTAGCACCTGGCACAGGACTTCATTCATTCTAGGTGCCTAATATATTCTTAAAGAAATGTATTGAGTAGCAAATGAAGAAATTAAAGTCCAGATTGTCTAAGTGATTCTTCCAAGATGTGTAGTTGGTAAATAGTAAATCAAGTAGTGGAATCTAAGCTTTGTATTCAGCTTTGTGCTCTTTTGGTGGTGCTAGATTCCTCAGTCCTTGCTGAAATCAGCAAATGTCTTGTCTCAGAAAAGTTAGGAGATTTGGAATTAGAAAAAAGGCAAAGGAAAGGATTCGAATAAAATGACCTGCTCAGACTTTTCTATAGAACAGCAGGAAAGTTAATGTAAGCATTAACAAACTTTTCACTCAAAGGAAAGTGAGTTACTTTATTTCATTTGCAATATAAACACAAATCTGTCAGTCCTAAGAGCACACTATTTCTAGAAGGATTGACAGTGCTACTTACTTTAAAGTATTCACATTTTATCCTTTGTATATTTTATGATTTTCTTTGGAAAAATGGAAATAATTCTTGGTTTTTATCTCTGAGAGAGTCAACATAACTTTTTTATTTCATTATTTCTTCAAAAATCTATATAAATTGAAAAACAGAAGTGCTCAAATCTAATATTCATGGATTGCCAGTTATGCTAGCAGGTCAGCTCTTGACTAAATTGCATGGGAGTTATTTGATGAAAGAAGAGTATTTTGGAAGAATCTGGTACTGAGAACTAGGAGATGGGATAAGTTATTGTGGAATCTAGTAAAATAAGCTTTTTAGAGTCAGCATGGCCTATTGGAGAGAGAGCTGGCTTGTAAGTTAAGAATACCTTGGTTCAAAACCTGTCTTTCACATATACTATTTATGTAATTCCAGCTAATTCTCTACAGGATGCCTACTAAAGCTTTAGGTTGCATAAGAACAGACTATCTGGATTGGATAAGGGGATTCTTTATGAAGAGATCCCTATAATGACCTACATCACAGATTTGGCCAAATAAAACTGACTATGGGAGGTAATCAAACTTAAGTTTATCTTCCAGATTGTGGGTTGATTAGAGCATAAAAAGAAAAATCTAAACCCAAAGTAGCACAATCGCACTTAGAAGCATAAGGATGTTATCATGTGAAAGCTGGAGGGCTCATCAATCATCTGAAAGGAGTTATCTGCCCAATAACATGTATGAACCAAGTGACAGGGTCAAGATATGAGAGTATCTACTCTAACCTCATTTTACAGATTGGGCCAAAAAAGTTTTTTATTTTATTTTATATATATTTTTATTATTTATATTTATTATTATTTTTTAATTGAAGACAAGTAGGTAATAAATCTGTGTCAGAATTGTAGCCAAGGTGCTCTTTCCCTTCTACCTTCATAATACCTCACATTTCCCTGCTAGCTACAAAATGGCATGGACCCCCATCACTAACTCAGGATTTACATTGGAAGATGGAATCGCTGAAAGAACATTTCAATAAGTTAGCTTCCAAAGACCCTGGGCACAAAGAACCTTTTATCATAGCCAATGACTCTGAGCACGTCACTTAACCTCTTTTTGTCTTAATTTACTCATCTATAAAATCAGGATAATAATTGTACCTACCTCCCAAGGTTGTTGTAAGAATAAAATAAGATAACAATTATAAAGTTCTTAGCATAGTACCTGGCACATAGTAAGTGTTATATAAATGTTAGCTATTTTTATAAATATTATTATTAATGTGTACATCATGTATATGACTATATATAAATATAAACATGTGGAAGTTTATAATTCCTCTTTGTTGAATATATGTGTTCTTGTTACAAAATGATCTGTTTCCTTTAAGAAGTCAAGATGTAAAATGATGAGTAGCATTATGTTACTTATTTATCTTATCTTGAGAAAGAATTTGGAAAGAATTTATTTTTTAATGTTAAAAGTTACTTATAAATTATTGGTACCTTTTGTCTAATATATTCATTTCTATATGTAACTTTCACTTAAAAGATATAGTTTTTTTTTTAATGGAAAGAAAATATTCATCAATAGAATACACTATTCCACACAATTCCACACAATTCCTTGGAGACACACAGTGAAGGGAAGGAGGTGAATTTTTCAATTTATTCTAAAGAACCAAGTTTTATAACTATAATTACTGTATTCTGATATATTTCTTTGTTTTCCTTTTTTATGTAGTATGTATTGTTCTACTGGCTTTACTTAATTTTATTTTATATCAGTTTATGTAAATCATTTTATATTTCTCTAAATTGTATATAGTCATTATTTCTTATGATATCACAAGACTCCATGTTTTTATGCACCATAATTTTTAGCCATTTTTCAAATGATGAATGCCAACCTGATTTCTAATTCTTTGCTACCACAAACTGCTCAACTGCTACTTTGAGTATTTTATTTCTATGAGATTTTACTATTCTGTCTCTTATATTGACAAGCAATAGGATCTCTGAATCAAAGGGTATGCATATTTTTAGTCACATTGTTAGTTTAATTATAAATTACATTCTTGGATCCCAGAGCTCAGCACAATGCTTGTCACATAGTTGCAAGGTACTTAATAAATGCTTCTTTGAGTGATTGAATGATTAAACCAATTCAAAACCCTACCAACTGTGTCTTAGTGTTCTGATCTTTCCATATAGCCTGTCGAACATTGATTATCAACACCTTTTAAATTTTAATCATTTTGCTTCCTTTGAAATCAAATCTCAAAGTTTAAGTTGTATTGTTTTAATATTAATAATTTATATGTTTATTAATAATTTTCAACTCTTTTGAGAACCATTTTTCATAACTTTACGCTATTTGTCTACTAGGGGATGGTTCTTGTTCTTCATATTTGTGGACACATATTCTACTAAATTGTAAATAAACTGAAAGAGACAGGGTTAAACTTTTGGAAAAAATGCTTCCAACAGTCCATATAAAAGAAACAGAGTACAATTATGGAAAAATATTGGATCAGGAGTCAGGAGAAATATGAATATATATCCTAACTGACATTAGCCCTGTTATTTAATATCTCTGAGACTTGCTTTTTAATTTTATAAAGTAAAGATAATAATACGTATACTATTCAAATCACAGGGATATTGTAAATAAAGTATTTTTGATCATTAAAGTTTTTAAAATGGGTGCACTTGCTGCTAAGAAGTCAGAATATTATAGCAGTTTATTAAGGATTTGCAATGAATAATTTATATATCTAGAAGTTATTTCTGTTGTTGCTTTTTTAAACATCGATTGTGATATTTTGAGGTATAAATTGAAAAGACAAATTTTCTGTCTCTTTACTGGATTGTTCTTCTGCATGAATGGAGACAGGAAAATTTCCAAAAGTTGGGAGCATGGTAGATCTGTAGCTCTTAGGCCAGGGGGCTTGATTTAAGTTCCTGAGGAAATTCTAGGATGTAGTATTAAATATATTATTTGTAAAAATTCTGAAAATAAACATTGTGGTCCCCCAAATCCCACATGAGTTTATAAAGAACAAGTCATATTTTGTTCATTTGTTTTCTTTTCTTTCTTTTCCTTTTTTTAAGTGATCTTAAATTATTAGATTGGGTAATCTGCTGTAATATAGCATGCCAAAATTTCAGGAAAGTTTTGGTTAATTTCTCTCCTATTATCCTTGTAACCAGGATGGAGAAATGCATAATAGAGAATAGTGAAATTAAGTAATTAAATCCATTTAGAATTGGTTTAATAACTGGACCTCAAGGATTTATCTTTATTTATTGGGTTGATGTTGAACTAGAGGAGGTCTGTAGTGCCTCAGGGATTTGTCTGAGACTCTGTACTATTAAACATAATAGCTGACATTTATATAGAATTGGAAGGGATTAGAAGTAAAATGAGTAAAGGATCAGGTTCTGTATTCAACATAATACTATGAAACTTTAAGGTTTATGTAAAATTCTAACTATATTATCTCATTTGATCCTCACAAAATCTCTGTGAAATAGGTGGTATTGCCTTTCTTTTGCAAGTTAGGAACGGAGTCAGAAAAGTTAAATTACTTGATCAGTCATATAGGAAGTAGGTGAGACAGGGTTTGAACTCAGGTATTTTTACCTGCTTTTTCATGAGTTCAAATCTGGCCTCAGACACTTACTGGCTGTGTGACCTGGAAAAGGCACAATCCTATCTGCCTTAGTTTGCTCATCTGTAAAATGATCTGGAAGAGAAATGACAAACCACTGCAATATTTTTACCAAGGACATTCCAGATGGGATCAGGTAAAGTCACAGAGGACAGATCAACAACAGCAATTCCTGCCTTTAAGTCCAACACGTTATTTCCTCTACATACTCTAGCTTTCCCCCATAATTTTATTAATGACTTAAATGAAGATAGTTGGCACACCTATGAAATCTTCAAATGACACAAAGCTCAGACATATTGAAGGACAGAGTGAGAATTCAAGTGAATCTTGCCATGTTAGAATGATGGACCCAAATAAGAGAAATGTCCTACCAAAAATTCGCTGACAAATTCTAATTAATATTAAAATTATTTCAATATAAAAATGATTCCTCTGAACCAGGGGTTCTTTTTATCTTTGCATGCAAATGATTCCTCAGGAAAGTGAGTTTAGACTTAAAATGGTAGTGAGGCACATATGTAGTCATAAAGGTGTATACCATGAGTCCTGGTTACTGTAAGTCCCTTTTTGCCTTTACGGAGTCATCATTAAGTTCTCTTAGGTATAATAGCTCTTAGCTGGACTTTGAGAGCCAGTGGCTTTCTTTGCAGAATCTGTAGCAGACACAATCTTTCTAATACAAGAGCTCAGATCACTGAAACTGCCTCAATTCTTAAGTGATTGTCTTTTTATAGCCATCTATTGGTTCTTCTCAGTCATTAGACATCATCACTCTGCTAATATTTTTAGAGGCTACTGTAGATTTTCTGGCTTTACATATTCACTAACTCATCATCTGGTTATGGAGGATAGTGGAAGAGAAAGACAGATAGAGATGACAGAGACTGACAGAGATCAGAGACAGGGACAGAGACTGAAAGAGACAGAAACAGACTTAGAGACAGAGAAATTCTCTTCCCTGTCATCGTATGTGCAGTTTCCTCCTAGAATGCTTTCAATATTGGATTCAATCACCATTCAACCTAGTAGCAAGAAACTAGCTTGCTGTTTTTATATGTAAGCCGAATGTGTTTCTGAGTCTTTCAGACACTCACACGATATTTCCTGTGGCATTTCCTGTGTGGCAACATCTGTCTTTATCCAATTATCAAAATAGTTTATTCCTTGCAAATTGATTAAGAAATATATTTGCACCTTGTTATGTAAATTTACATGACACGGTCAGGCCTGCATTTTGAGAAAATGACTTTGATGACCAAATGGAGGATAGTTTGGCTTTAAGAGACAATTGAGTCAAGCAAAACAGATTCACCAGAAAGTTATTATAAAAATGAGATCATAAATGCCTGAGCTAGGGTATGGCAATATCAGAAGAGGAAAAGGGGCATATTTGAGAGATGTGGCAAAGATGAAATTGAAAGACCCTGACAACAGATTGGATTTGGAGGGTGAGATGTAATGAGGAGTTGAGGATGATGCCTCAGTTGCAAGTCTGGGGCATTGGGAGGATGTGGCTGCCTTCAACACACAGAGGGTCTGACTGAATCTCCTCACACTATACTAGTATACTTCCTGTGTAGCTTCATTTCTTTTCACCAATATTTTGAAATATTCCACTATTTTTCAACTGGATTGACTACATTACATTGTTTATACTTAGCTTAATATATTTGATTGATCAATATATTCAATAGATGTGTTCTCACTTGTTAAAGGTCTTAGGGTAGACAGCATTTTGCTAGTGAATTCAAGTAGAGTGGGATGATTGATTTAATAGGTTTATTTGTACTCTTACAATTGGATAGTGACAGTAAACTATTTTAAATTAACAGAAAATGGCCTAATGAATTTAGAGGTAGTATGGCATGCCAGACAGAGAAATAGGCAAGACCTGGGTTGGAATCCATCCTCTGACATTTTCTAACTACATGACCACTTCACTGGTTTAAATCTCAGTTTCTTCATCCAAAAAATAGTGTAATGTTGTGGATAAGAGATGGGAAAAGTCTGCAGCAGTGCTGGCTCACCAAGGACTGCAGAACTGTCACTCAAGGAGGACATTCTAAAATGGAATGGTGACTGGGGAAGGACAGTTGAAGGAGAGCTAAACTGAAGAAACTTGGTCTCTTGCCCTTAGGACAGAAAGGAGGAAGGAAAGAAACGCCCTGCTCTTTGGTTTCTCCCTACAATATTCCAGTTACTGAATCTTCAAACCTGTTGGCCAATTTCCCACAACCTAGACTCTATTCCACCATCCTCCAACTTAGGAATTATTTTAAGATTTAGGAAAACCTCAAACCCTCTCTCCCCTCAACTCCCCTAACTTTTCCCCTTCTCCTAAATAAACCACGCTTGTTTAAAGCCATTAAAGAGTTATCTGTCTGTTATATCAAGATACTCAGTCAAAGCAGATTTTCAGTGATACCAACTGTAGAACTAATTTGACAGGGGAAGGCTGGAGGGAAGTAGGAGAGGGAGGAGGAAGGGAGTAGAGGGAGGAGGGAAGGAAGGGAGGAAGTGGGCAGATCTGATCTTTAATTCATCATCTCCCTCTCAGAGTAATTCCCTAATACAATAGGGACTATTGTATGTAATTGTGTGGTAAAAAGAACTCTGGAATCAGAAAATCTAGATTGAAATGTTGGTCACTAACTATCTGCATGATTATTATTAAGTCACATAAATTTCTTGGACTTCAGTTCCACATCTGCAAAACAAGTAGACTGTACTAAGAAGTGTCAAATATATACTCTGCTGACTTCCCAAGTACCATCAAACAAGAGTAAAATGAAATGTGAAAATTTTAATCAAATAAATAAAATACAATAGAATATATATGATGTTAATATGTGGTTTTCTAAGTCAACATTTATCCCTTTCGAAGCCTTAAGAATGGTTTTATTTTAGTTTTATGCCTTTGGCTAAGGTGACCTTCAAGTAACCTTCTAGTTCTCTGTCTTTGATCCTGCCTATGGTGTTTAACTCATAGGGTTGTTTTGAGGCTCCAAAGAGATGTGTGTAAATATCTTTGAAAACCTTAAAGAACTATATAAATGCCAGCTTAGAATTAATAAAATGATAATACTGTATTGCTCTCCCTCCCAACATATTCACTTTGAAACCTAAGGGAACCCAAAGAATTTTCAGCTAAAATAAAAACTAGTTTTAAGCTAAACTATTGAATAGCTTTCTAGATTTCAATCTTCTCTTTTGTAGCTCATCAATGGCCATATTATAGAGTTCGGCAGTACTCATATTAATCCAGGTACATCTTTTTTGTCTGACATAGCACATCATATCCCTTGGACTATGTGGCAGTCTCAAAGACATATATCGATTCTGGAGGTTATAGTCTTTGGCACAAACAGATAGTGAGCAAAACTGTGGCCAGTAATATGGCTTTTCTCCTTAAGTCAAAAGCCATGGTGAACTGGGTGCCAAAATCTAAAATGTCAATCATTCTTGAGTTGATAACACCTATTAAATGTATAAACAGATCCCTTGTCTGTGAAGACTCATACCCTTTTTAGGATAATTTTCACCCAGTGGGCATAGTGTGATAAATTAAGAAATAGGATAATTAATTTGACATGAATGTTTTCAGGACCAAGTAATGGTGCAAGAGATTGATTTGATTTCAAAGCTGGTCATTAAAAGAAAAAAAGAAATAAAAACCCAATTATTGATCATTTATTATATAGAAGGAATTGGGGAGATAAAAATTTTAGATCAAACACTACCCCGATTACATTGATTTTAAAGCCATTGTTCAAAAGAGGGAGGTCTAGTGGGCAAATATTAGCATCTTTATCTGAATAGCTGCCTCCAGAAGTTATACCCTGCTCTGGCTCTCATGCTGCCATGACCCAATAATTTGGGAAGCCCCTTCCTGAGAGATATAAACTTGGAAATATACTCTTAATCTCAATATCCATCTTAACCTTCTCCAGGAATAAAGAACCAATATAAACATATCTATAGATTCATATGTAGATATGTATATGTACATACACACCTGTATCTGTACACATACATGCATATATGTACAGATTTATCACATGTGTATATAAATATATTTTATATATGCATATATTTATATTCATATATGAGTACATACATATACATTGGCACATGTGCATAGGCACATTTAATATTGGACAGGAAGTTAGGAAACTTGATCCATTTTTATATAATTTGAATTTAAAAAGCCATCTCCAGTTTATAAAGCATTCTTCTTTGCAAAAATCCTATGATATAGGCAATTCAGTGAAGTTATCCTCTTTTTACAGATAAGAAAAACTGCCTCTGAAAGGTTTGTAGTCACACAGCTTATAAGTGTCTCTCAAACAATACAACACCCTTTTTATTTAACTTTCTGCCTGGAATAATCTATTTGTGATTTTTAAGTGTCATGAACATAGAGATTCTAGAATAGGACAATTAAATTAGAAAGTAACTTTTTTTTTCATGTATTTTTCCTTAGTGAATACTAGTTAGAATTATACCAAAGAAATTTGCAATGTGGTCCCCTTTTCAAAAATATAGATTCTCTATACTAGATCTCCACTGATCATAGAAGAGGCAGTCAAGAGAAGATCTACTGGAATTTAGGAAAAATTAAATTAATTATCATGAGTATACAGTTATATTATAGATATGTTGATTTATCAGAGCAACAACTAAATAGATAGATGATTATAATAATATTGAATGGTATCCTGTAATGCATATTCAGAGTTTTGTATCTGATTCTAACTTACCACATGAAGTGCTTTATGACCTATTTCCTGTCATCTGATGATCCAGAAATAAAAGGACTAATTAGGTAAGGATTTACCTCTAAGCCATTAAACAAAGGGAAGCTTTGTATTTGGCTGCCTTAAGAGAAAAATTGGGAAAACATGGCTCAGCCCACAAGATGGTCAATATTACATGGGGGCCAATTAAGAGAGAGCTGAAGTTTTCTGCTGAAATCTTCAACTCCACACAACCGGTTAGGCCTTAGTTCCTATATTCTCAACATGGACATTTAAATTCATGGTACATTTGTGATAGATTAGAATTTGAATATGTCTTGACCAATCAGTTTCTAATATAGTCTTTTACTGGTAGCAATCAGATCAATGTTCATCTCAGGCAGGCATATGGAACCCCTTGTCATGGCTCCACAATGACTACATAGGATCCTGATGTAATACTGTTGTTATTTGTGAGCCAGCCTTTTATTTTGTCTGTTTCTTACTTAGCCAGCAAGTCAGCAAGTTTGAGGCTTTGCCCTATTACTTTCACTTTCAATCATGGAGGCTATCTTCTTTTCTTGGGTAGACATCAATAGATGATAAGAAAAATAAAATGCTATCAGAAAGGTTTATTTCAGATAAAACCACATCTTTCATATAACATTTCAAAAAATGTTTAAATAATTTCTGATATGAGAAAGATTTTACTGCCACTCCAGTTATTTACATAACATGGTGAGACCTGCACCTGTACCCCTTCCACAAACTCCAGTGACTTTCTATGACCTCCATGATTAGAAAAAAGTTCTCTGTGTAATATTCAAGGATATTATTAACCAAAGCTTCTTTCCTACCCTTGTTCTTTCAAGTCTTATACTTTACTCCCCATCATATATTCTTCCAACCAGTAACACTGACCTCTTTGCTGTTTCACAGACAGAACTCTCCATCTCTCATTTCTAGGCATTTTCTTTAGATATCCCTTATGCCTAGAATGTACTTCCTCCTCATCTCTACCTTCTTATTTCCTTTAGGACCCAACTAATATCTTCTAAAGGAAGTCTTTCCCAAACCATCTTAATTCTAATGTCTTCCCTCTGCTAATTATCTCCTATTTATCTAATATATAGTTTTTTCTGATATATAACACTAATCTCAATGTTAATCAACTCATCCTGAATTATTCATATCAATTGATAATGAATGGGAAGGTGAGGAACCACCCTAGTAGACACTCATGAGCAATAGCATTAGAACTAATTCTTCTGGATTACTTCTACAACCTTGTGGGTTAAACATAGCTGGGGGAGCCCTAGATATACAATTTACCACTATGAATGGGGGTTTAAGATAAAAGCACCAAATTCGATTCTGGTCAAGTATAGTTGCATTTGGTCCTCATCCTTGGACAATCTGACAGCATAGAGAAATTGGTTATCCTATATAAATAGTCCTTATATATATAGTCTTTTTGTGGCTTGAGGTGTCAGAGTTAGACGGGGAACCTAGATAATTAACAGAAGATCCCAAAAGAAGAGCATTGCCAACTTTAGCTAATTTAATAAGGAATATTTACATCATTAATGTTCCATCAAACACTGTCATTTAAACCATTTCTATAGGTAGATGTTATTTCCAAAGAATATGCCATTAATTTATTAACATTCAATCATATATCTCTGGAAAAGTACAAAAGACAAAGAATAAGCTCACTTGGCAAATGTAAATAGCTTAGGTATTCCTTTTTTCTCTGACCAAAGAAAATTTATAGTACTACTCTGTTAGTCATTACACTTCTAGGAATCTGTTATCTATTTGTTAACTGATGTTGAGATGAATTTTTATTATACTAATGCCAACATTTATTTATTTTTAGTTCTTTTTTATATTCTCATTTGTCCTTGGAAATATTTTAACAAATATTAGTTTATAATTTTCATTTGAAATGGTGCCACTGACCCTGTTTCTATTTAATTACACCAACCATTTCACTGTCTTACTTATCTCTCTTCTGTCATATATTCTACTGAAATGGTCCCTGCACTAGAAAGAACCAAGGCATTCAGAACAGATGGCACCACCTGCACCTGCCTTGGACTGAAAAAATAAACCATTCCTCTAAGACTTCCTTTATGACAAAATCCAGTTCATACAGTAGTTTGCCACAGTGAACTGGATAGATGGTTACACAGAGAAAATAAATATTTGTGACTCATTCAAAAACTTGCTTGTGTTGGTAAGAACTGTCGATATAAAATGACTTGCTACTTCATTCAGTGATAAATCCCTTAGAAATAGCTATAGAAAAGAGGTTTGTTGATTTGTAGGGTACTTTTCAGCCAATAATTACAATAAAATACTACTTACTGACAACTTTAGGCTTGTAGAATAATAATATACTGATTGATCTTTTACAAATCATCACTCAAAATGGTTAGTAGTTCAAGGGTACATGGAACAGAAACAACAACAACAACAAAGCAGCTGGCAATAACTCCAACCAAATCTTTCCTTTATCAACAGAGAAGATACAGTGGAAAGGATGCTAGCTTTGGGATAAAAGTACCAGAGTTCAAAGCCATGATCTGCCACTGAACTGTATGACCATAGGTAAATCCTGTAACTCTCTAAATCTCAACTTCCTCATCCTTAAAATGAGGGAGTTGAATTAAATAACCTTGAAGGTACCTCCCAACTCTAAAATTATTTTAACATAAAAAGCTAGGGCAGTCTGAATTGAACTGAGTCTTCCTGTGTTTTACTAAGTTTAGAGCTAAGACCTCCTACTTGTAAATTGTCTTGTCCTAAGATCAAATGGTGAAACGTTATACATAGTCACAATTGATAGAATTAGTTAGGAACCAGTAGATAAGGGAGCAGTTATTTATAACCAACATTTTAGGTGATTTAGGTTTGCAGTGCCTTAGCTTTGGTTAAGCCATTTGATCCTTCCAACAATTCTGTGATTAGGTGCTAATTTTTTCAGATTAAAAAAATGAGGCAGATAAAGGTTAAGTGACTTGCCCAGAATCACAGTTAGCAAGAGTCAGAGAAAATATTCAAATAATGCTGTTGCTGCTTTCAAATCCTATACTATAAGACCTATAGTCTATCCACTGTCCCACCTAGCTTCCCAAGGGTAACATAAAGACATTTACCAAAGCCAATCACTTGGGCTTCTGTGACATTGTGCTTTCATGAAGCTGTATTAAATAATAATTCAATGAGAAAAATTTAATCTGGTTGTAAAGAAAAACCCTTTAAAATTATAGCTTTCAGAAATAGGATGGACTGTTTCAGGAGGTTTGGAGTTCTTCCCCATTGGAAGTCTTTAATCAAAATATGAATCATAACCTTCATAACCTGACCCTAACATACCTTCTAAACTTATTATACGTTATGTCCTTTCATGCCCCGTACAATCAAACTAAGCTGATGTTATTGTTCCTCATACATCACATCCTGTCTTGTGCCTAGAGATTATCCTGTCTGACTAGAGAGAGCTACCTCCTCACTTCCATCTCCTAGAATCCATAATGGCTTTCAAAGATCACCTCAAATACCAGCTCCAACATGATAGAATTCCTGATCTTCCCAGCAATTAGTGCCTCTTGTTCGGCTCCATAATTACCTGCTATTTATTTTTTATATATTTATGCTGATGTATGTTGTTGTTGTTCAGTTATTTTCAATAGTGCCCAACTCTTTGTGCCCCCATTTAGGGTTTTCTTAGCAAATTTATTATCCTGCTCATTTTATTGATGAAGAAACTGAGACAAACAGGATTAAGTGACTTGTCCAAGGTCACTCAGTGTCAAAGGTCAGATTTGAACTCTGGAAGATGAGTCTTCCTGACTTCAGTCCCAGTGCTCTATCCACTGTGCCACCTAGTTGTCCAATATGGGTGTACATGGTCAGTCAAATAGTATTCATCAAGTACTTGCTTGCTATGTTCTAGTCACTAAGGATACTCTTAAAGGAGCTTACAGTCTAATGCTACCTCTCCCTAGAGAAAATTCCTTAAGGGTAGGGATTATTTTTTGTTCATTTCTTTGTATCCCCTCTCTGGCATATATTAGGCCCTTAAAAGTGGCAGCTATATAATGGATAGAAGACTACTTTGGCTCAGGAAGATTTAAGTTCAAATCTTGCCTCAGATGTTATTTACTAGTTACGAAACTCTGGGCAAGTCACCTAACTTCTTTCAGTCTCTGTTTCCCCATCTATAAAATAAGGAAAATAATACAAGCCTTTCTCATAGGGTTGTTGCAAGGATCCAATGAGATCACACATGAAAAGTTCTGCAAAGTTTAAAGCGATGTACAAATGTGAACTCTTAATATTTTGTTTAAATGATTGTCACATAATACTGAGGAGGGAATTCTTGTCCAGATATGCTTTGTACTAGAAGGCTCCTGAGCTCCTTTCTAATTTTGAAACACTGAGATTCTGTGTGATAGGATTATGCTTGCAAAGCCAGTATGTAATTAATTTAACATAAAAGTTCTTGACCTATGATTGACTCAAAATGTAAAGAGGTACTAGCATTCAAATCTTATCCTGAGCCCCTGATTAAACAAGACAAAAGATAAAGGGCAGGGCAATACATATGAATTACGCAGAGAGAACCCTTTTCATACTTACCAAAACTATAATTCCCAGAGAAGGTATACCTGTAACATGTAGCAAATCAAGGTAGAAAATGTTCTGTTCTCGATATATTTGAGGCAAAGATTCTATTCACAATAAAATCCTATCTCACTAGAATATATGCAATTACCAGTTTACAGTCTTACCCAATTTTCAATGTTTTCTCATCCCTGAAATCATTTTAAGGAAAACAATAATGTCACGTGCCCATGAAAAATAATTGTATACTGAAAAGCAAATTTGATTTCTCCTTCATTTTTTTAAAGAAAAAAAACAATTTAGAGGACCCATCATTTTCTGAAATCAAAATAAATATAATTTATGTTGATATCATTATTTGTGGAATTCTCATCATTATTTCTGAGGCATTTCTCTAGGATATAATAAATAGGTGATTAATAAGAGACTGCTGGATGATTGAATGAATTAATGTTAAACTTGTTTTGCTTAGCCCTAAAGAGAAGAATCAATGAGTCAAAGTTTCAGAGAGGGAGATTTAGGTCCAATGTATATTGCTTGTATGTATATAGACACACATATCTCTGTGTGTGTATATATATATGTATGTACATTTACATATATGTATGCATATACACATACTAATATATACACATACACATATATATCCCAAATAATTTTAGCCATCCAAATATGGAAAATGCTATTTTAAGCATTAGTAATTTGCTTACTTAGCCATCTTTAAGAATATCATAATTTTCATCCAGCATCCTTTTATGTTATCACTCATGGTTTCATTTAGTTAGAGCTAAAAATCCAGAACTGTCAATTCCTACTCTCATTTTTCAAAGGAGGAAACTAAAGACCTCTGAAGAGCCTATCCATTGGGCAACCTAGCTGCCTTTCAATAAGAAGAAAATAGCTTTTATTCTTTCACTCAGCTCCAGCCAAAATAATAGCTTTTGGAAAGAGCAGGCAGTAGAGTTATAAGAAAAGATCAAAGAGACAGCTTTCTGTTGTTAATAGAATTAGATCTTGAATCCATGCTCACTTGTTCCCTAAAACAAGGCAAAAATATTCCTTTGTAAAGTGTTAACTATGACATGCAACTTGTGATAAAGAAGATAGTATTGTACCTACAACTCTCAGGATATGCTAAGGAACATGCTACAGTGACTATAGAAAGAATACAATCACATGAGATGTGACTAAATATGGAGAGAAGTTGTCTAATAATGAGCACCATCTGTGATAGAGGTTTCAAACCCTAGAACTGGAGTTACAGTCTGGGAAATTGCTGGAGGCTCAGCCACAGCAGGGGAGGGGCTTCAGGAGATGTTCTGGAATCTTGGGAGAGCAAGAGTTTTCTGTCAGAGAGAGGCTGTTAACTTGCTCTCAATCTTGAGACAGACTTTGCTCCTAATAAAAGACTTACATCTTTCTCCTGGTGATTGGACACCCTTACCCCCACCGATTCCCAACTGGAGTGGCCAGTTGGAGAAGACACCAAGCCGCTGACAAGATCACCTGACAGCTCCTAGTGCCCTGGGTATGGTCAGTGCCTAAGGGGGCCAAGACCAAGGCCATCCAAGCCAGAATCTCTCAGGGGACCAAGGCTGCCAAGGCCTGGATTTCCCAACTTGAGGAGGGAAGTATGGGTAACTAGAATAGGGATACCTTTCCCTCTTTCCTCACAAAAACCCTTCCCACAGCCATTTTCCTATGTTTTTCCCAAATTGATCAGTTAGAATAAAGTTTGTCGTCTTTTCCCAACTGATTCTAATGTGAATGGAAACCATTTCCAGCTTGAGGGGGGAGGGTAACTCTCCTGAGGAAAGACATTAATAGTAGAGGGAAGTCAAGAGGCAGTTTGGGGTTGAGCAGTCATAGCTGAGAATAGGCTGAAGGGGGGCGGGTTACTCACTCTCCCTATCTTCTCTCTTGGCCAAGTTAAACAGCAGCTGTCTCCCCTGAACCCTGCTGTGAGAGGGGAAGTCTCTACTCTTTCTCCCTCTCTCTCTTTACCACCAGATTAACCCCCTATTACACATCTCCCTAGTTGTCTCTTTCTGCCTTTCTGTCTTTGTCTCTTTCTTACCCTCCCTCTCTCCAACTTCTTTCTACTGTCTCTCTCCTTCCTAAAAGGCAGAATGATGATGAGTCTTGGTCTCTCCTTTCCTAAGGGATGGCAAGACTATAATTAGGACAGGAAAACTGTGGATTCTTCATAAGAAACTTCCACAAGCCAGGCATCCCTAACCCTCCATAGAAGGAAATACTTTCTGTGCTGACTAATGTTGCTGTGCCTCCTTTTATATTTTATCTCTAAGCCATTCTTCCAAGTGACATGACTGCTTTTGAGCTTCTCTATCTCTAAGGTTCTACTACTGTTATATTCTTTGCCCGGGTTCCTCTTCCATTTACTTATAGGACAGCCTTTCTGAGGGATGCACTACTCACTTTCATAAGGGAAGTCTACCCACCCTAGTATCTTTCTCTGTAACTTCACTGTCATTCTTCTTTCCCTACACACTTAAATGAATTTGCTCCAGATGCAAGAATTCTGAGTTACAGCTCTGGGTGGGAAAAGACCTCCTCAAATCTTATATGCTTTTTATTTTGATGTGAGGAACACAGGAAGTAGTACCTCAGATAATAATATTGTGCCCTTGCGGTTTAAAAATTCCTACTTGTCATAGTGTAATTGGAGAGCAGAGAATCATGTTCATACAGAGGTGCTCATTTTATTTACTGTTCCTTAAATTCAGAATAAAGTAACAAAACCAGAAATGCATTGTAGCATCACACCAGTTATTCTGAAATATACAGGTCCACATTGCATGGGGATAAGGGTACAGTACCTATACCATCTGGATAATCTATTTAAAACTTTTTGGCTCTTCCTTCATAGCAGAGAAATTTTCATTTTTCTTTTTTTTTATGGATTGTTCAAAGTACCTTATATTCATTTATGGTTTGCTACCGTTTTAAGATATTTCTACATTCCAGCTTTTGTGTGTCATCTGCTGGCTTTGCATTCTTTTCACAAACTTTAACTTTTTTTACTTATTTTAACTTTAAAAACATAATTGTGTGTATTTATGGTATTCAAAGATAAAATTTGTTTATATTATACATATATTTTATGCATTCCTGTTTCTATATTTTTCTGTATCTTCTGCTGGCTTTTGTGGGTCATCTACAGCTTACACAAAAATCTCAAAACATTTCTGTTTAATTTCTTATGCCAATCGGTGATATATCAAAACCACAATGGGGAAAGTTGAAATATAGAAGAGATATCTGTACTGCTCACTAGTATTTGCTATTAAAGCAAGTAATATGATCAGAGACTCTTTGGTGCCTGAATAAGGCATGCATAGCCTCTAGAAGGTTTCATTATCATTTCAGGCTAACAGAATACTCAGTCAGCCTAAATAATTCCACAACTGCAAAAGGTCATGGCTGACTATTAAGTGCCACACCAATCAAATTATGCAAAAATTTATTTCATAGAGCTAGAAAAAATGGTAACAAAATTAATCTGGAAAAATGAAAGGCCAAGAATATCAAGGGAATTAATGGGATGAAATTATGAAGGAAGGTGGTTTAGTGTACCAGACCTCAAGCTGTACTATATAATGGTAATCAACAAAATAATCTGGTATTGGCTGAGACAGAGTCCAATAAATTAGACTCTCAATACACAATAGCAAATGATGAAACCCAAGACCCAACAAACCTTTTAGAAGAACTCAATGTTCAATAAAACCTGCTGTGAAAACTGGAAAACAATATGCTAGAAACTAGGCACAAATCAACACTTCACACTATATACCCGGGTAAAGTTAAAATGGATACATCATTTAGAAATAAAGAGTGAAACCATAAACATATGAAAGGGGCATAAAATAGTTTATCTGTCAGAGAAGAATTTATGTCCAAACAAGACACAGAGAACATTATCAGATGGAAAAAAAATAACTTTCACAATGTTAAAATTTAAAAAAAAATTGCACAAGCACAACCTATATAACCAAAATTAGAAGAGAAACAACAAACTGGGGAAAATAATTTAATCATCTCTAATGAAAGCCTCATTTTTCAAATATATAAAGAACTAAGTCACAATTATAAGAATAAAACTATCTTTAATTATATGAAAAAACATGCCAAAGGACACTTTGAGATTTAGCTTTAGAAAATTATTGGGGGGGGGGGGCAGCTGGGTAGCTCAGTGGATTAAGAGCCAGGCCTAGAGACGGGAGGTCCTAGGTTCAAATCTGGCCTCAGCCACTTCCTAGCTGTGTGACCCTGGGCAAGTCACTTGACCCCCATTGCCTAGCCCTTACCACTCTTCTGCTTTGGAGTCAATACACAGTATTGACTCAAAGACAGAAGGTAAGGGTTTAAAAAAAAATTATTGGGAATTATAAGAGCGCAACTAAAAACCACTTTCCACACACAATTAAAACTAGATCAAAAAAATTGGAAAAACATTAATTGTTCATGGGTAGAATGAGCTAATATAGTAAAAATGATAATCCTATGCAAATTAACTTACTTATTCAGTGCCATGCCTATCAAAATATTAAGAAATATTTTCACTGAAATAGAAAAAATTATAACAAAATTCATTTGGAAAAACAAAAGATCAAGAATATCAAGGGAAAATATAAAATAAAAATGTGAAGGTTGGGGGCCTAGCAGTACCAGATATCAAACTATACTATAAAGCATAATCATTAAAACACTGGCTACTGGCTAAGAGACAGAAGGGTGGACAATGGAATAGACTACTAGAAAATGACCTCAACAAGTTAGTGTTTGATAAACCCAAAGATTACAGCTTTGGGGATAATAACCCACTATTTGACAAAAACTGCTAGGAAAACTGAAAAACAGTATGGGAGAGATTAGGTTTAGATCAACATTTCACATGCTATACCAAGATAAATTCAGACTGGGTAAATGACTTAAATATAAAGAAGTAAATTATAAGTAAATTAGGTGAGCATTGAATAGCATACCTATCAGATTTGCGGGAAAGGAAGGAATTTAGGGCCAAGCAAGAGATAGAGAATATTACAAAATATAAAATGAAAAATTTTGATTATATCAAATTTAAAAAGTTTTGTACAAACAAAACCAATGCAACCAAAATTAGAAGGAAGGAAACAAACTGGGAGAATATTTTTTATAACAAAACTCTCTGACAAAAGTTTAATTTCCCAAATATATAAGGAACTAAGTCAAATTTACAAAAAATCAAACTATTCCCCAATCACCAAATGGTCAAATGGCATGAATAGGCAGTTTTCACATGATGAAATCAAAACCATCAATAAACACATGAAAAAAAAAGTGTTCCAAATCCCTCTTGATTAGAGAAATGCAAATTAAAACAACTCAGTGGTATCACCTTACTCCTAGAAGAGTGGCCAATATTTCAGTAAAGGAAAGTGATAAATTTTGGAGAGGATGTGGCAAAATTGGGACACTAATATACTGCTGGTGGAGTTGTGAATTGGTCCAACGATTCTGAAGGGCAATTTGGAATTTTGCACAAAGAGCTTTAAAAAAATTCCTGCCCTTTGATCTAGCCATACGATTGCTGGGTTTGTACTCCAAAGAGATAATAAGGAAAAATACTTGTATAAAAATACTGATAGCTGCACTCTTTGAAGTGAGGAAAATTTTGAAAATGAGAGGGTGTCCCTAGATTAAGGAATGCCTGATCAAATTATATTATCTGATGCTGATGGAATGCTATTGTTTTGAAAGGAATTATGAACTGGAGAAATTCAATGTAAACTGGAAAGACCTCCAGGAATTGATGCAGAACAAAAGGAGTAGAACCAGGAGAACACCATATACAGAGACCAATACATTATGGCACAACCGAATGTAAAGGACTTCTCTACTAGCAGCAATGCAATGACACAGGACAATCCAGAAGAACTTATGAGAAAGAAAGATATCCACATCTAGAGAAAGAACTGTGGGAGCATAAATGCAGAAGAAAAACCTATGATTGACCACATGGTTTGAAGGGATGTTATTTAGAATGTTGACTTTAAATTATCACTCTATTGCAAATATTAATAATATGGAAATAGGTTTCAAACAATCTTACATGTATAACCTGGTGGAATTGCTCACAGCTCAAGGAGTGGGGAGGGAAGTGGGAGGGAAAGAACAAGAATCATGTAACCATAGAAAAATATTCTAAATTACTTATTTATTTTTAAAAATAAAATTATTGGAGTACTGTATTAGTGGGGAAATTAAGAAGGAACCAAAGTTGGTAGCTACTTGAGGAATAAATATAAAGTAACACTTCCATGCTTCCTCCCCTTCCCCCAAGTTGGACTGTTAACAAATGGAGTCAGTTCTAACTGGACTAAAAGAGTAAGTAAGAGGTACTTCTGGGAAAGCATGGCAGCAGTCTAGATGCAGGATGCTTCCTCTCCTCAGCCCCCACTGATATAGACTACCTCAAAGTACCAAAAACTCCAAATTCATAAGAATGGAGTGATTCTACAGTAGGGTGCAGCACTGAAGGTAAGTGGGATTTGGGCATTTCCACAATATAAGGGGGTGAAAAAGCTCCCACCAAAACGTGAGCTGATCCACACTCCCCTAACCCAACCAAGGAAGGCAGAGTATGAGCCAGCACGCACCATAATTAATGAGTGAGGTAGGGGCACCTCTAGAGTGAGCAAGGGGCATCTCTACATCCTTGGGAGCTAACTAAGACCACAAAAGACCTACCCCTGAGAGCAACTAAAACTGAAAATCCGGCAGGCTGGGGAGCGCAGACTGTGGGCTCTCTCGGGAAGGTAGCACAGAGAAGGGCAGCAAACAGTGGAGGCTGTGGAGATTTGAGAGCTTGCCTCAGGCAAAATCCTTGCTCCTCAGCTCCATACGCAGAAAGCCTGCCCATATCACTCAGATTTCTGTCTAGAAAGGGAAGGAAAAACCTCCACAGTATTGGCAAATTGTGCACAGGAACAATAAACACACTCCAAGAAAAATAAAAACAAAAAAAAAGCATTGACCCTCGAAATTTTTAATGAGGAAAAACCCAGTCTACAGAGGAAGTAGAGGAGGAAATTCAAACTAAAACAAAACTTTCAAAAAAAATAGAAATTGTCCATAAGCTCTGGAAGAATTTGAATTGGAGTTTATCAAAAAGATGGGAGCCTTCTGGCAAGAAAAGTGGGAAATAGTTCAAAGAGAAAATTAAAAAAGTATAGCAGAAAATAAAAAAATAAATAAAGCAGAAAACCAGGCCTTAAGGAACAGAATAGGACAATTGGAAGCCAATGAGCTTGCAAAATGGCAAGAATTACTAAAGTAAAGTCAAAAGACTGACAAAAGAGAAGAAAACATAAAATATCTCACTGACAAGATGACAGATCAGGAAAACAGAGCAAGGAGAGACAATTTGAGAATCATTGGTCTACCTGAAAAGCCAGAAATTAACAGAAATCTTGACATCATACTACAAGAAATCATCCAGGAAAACTACCCTGATGTTGTTCTTAAACAAGGGAGAAAAACAGACATTGAAAGAGTTCATAGAACATCCTCTACACTTAAAGACGACTCCAACGAATGTAATTGCCAAATTCCAGAGCTTTCAAGCTAAGGAGAAAATTCAACAAGAAGCCAAAAAGAGACAATTCCGATACCAAGGAGAACCAATCAGGATCACAAAAGACCTGGCAGCATCCACACTAAAGGACCGCAAGGCCTGGAACATGATATTCAAAAAGGCAAGAGAACTGGGTCTTCAAACAAGAATCACCTATCCATAAAAACTGACTATATACTTTCAGGGGGAAGTATGGGCATTCAACAAAATAGAAGATTTCCAAGTATTTGTAAAGAAAAGACCAGAAAGAAGTGGAAAGTTTGATATCCAAACACAAAGATCAATATAAACATGAAAAGGTAAATAAGAAAAAGAGGAAAAGGAGAAATGTTTTTTCATTCAAACTCTCTTCTTTAAGGGCTACAATTAGATCAAATTACATATATATATATTTCAATAAATGGGATAAATGTTATTTGGAACTCTCAAAAACTATATTCATTATTAGAATAATTAGAAGAATCACTCACAAGAAGAGATTGGGGCATTAAGGGCTATAAGATTATATGCAAAAAAAAGGGTGTGGGGGATTCAAAGATGGCTCCAAGAGATACTTGAAGAAATAAAATAAATAAGATAATTATTATCATACAAAGATACACATGGAAAGGGGAGGAGAGGAATACTCTTATAAGAAGGAGAGGAAGAGAATGCTAATAGGTAATACTTAAATATTACTCTCCTCAAAATCAATTCTGAGAGGGAAAGGCGACTAGATCCATTGGGGTCTTGAATTATATTTTATCCTACAGGGTAAGTGAGAAGGGAAAACTAAGGGAGTAGGGGGGGAGTACAAAAAGGGAGGGAAAGATAGGGTGGAGAGAACTTAACAGACCCAAAAAACAAGAAGGGAGCAATCAGGGAAGGACCAAAAAGGGAAGCATATCAATGGAGGGGATTAGGGGGATTGATTAAAAGTAAACCACTGGCTTAAAAGGATATAGCAAAAGAAGAAAGAGCAGAAATAGGAGAGTATATCAAAATGTTAGGGAATTCACAAGTGACAATCATAACATTGAACATGAATGGGATGAACTCTCCCATAAAAAAATAAACAAATAGGAGAGTGGATTAGAATCCAAAATCCTACCATATGTTGTCTACAAGAAACACACCTGAGGCAGGTAGATACTCACAAGGTTAGAATTAAAGGTTGAAGCCAGACCTATTGGGCCTCAACTGATAGAAAGAAGGCAGGAGTCGCAATCATGATATCTGACAAAGTCAAAGTAAAAATACATCTGATCAAAACGGATAGGGAAGGTAAATACATCCCTATAAAAGGGAGTATAGAGAATGAGGAAATATCAGAAATCACCATGTATGCACCAAATGGTGTTGCATCCAAATTTCTAAAGGAGAAACTAGTGGAATTGAAGGAGGAAAGAGATAGTAAAACTCTACTAGTGGAAGCCCTGAACTTACCACTATCAAATTTAGATGAATAAAACCAAAAAATAAATAAGAAAGTGGTAAAAGAGGTGAATGAAATCTTGGGAAAATTAGAGTTAATAGATATATGGAGAAAAATAGAGACAAAAAGGAATACACCTTCTTTTCAGCAGCACATGGTACATTCACAAAGATTGACCATGTACTAGGTCATAAAAACATGGCAAACAAATATAGAAAAGTAGAAATAAAAAATGCAACCTTTTCATATCATAATGTAATAAAAATAATGATCAGTAAGGGTACATGGAGAGCCAAATCAAAAATTAATTGGAAATTAAATAATATGATTCTCCAAAATCGGTTAGTTAGAGAACAAATCACTCAACAATTAATAATTCCATTGAAGAAAATGACAATGATGAGATATCCTTTCAAAATCTATGGGATGGAGCCAAAGCAGTACTCAGGGGAAAATGTGTATACTTGAGTTCATAGATTAACAAATTAGGGAGGGCAGAGGTCAATGAATTGGACATGCAAATCAAAAAACTTGAAAGTGAACAAATTAAAAATATCCAGAAGAAAACTAAATTAGAGATCCTAAAAATTAAGGGAGAAATTTAAAAAAAAGTGAAATAACTATTCAACTAATCAATACGACTTGAAGCTGGTATTTTGAAAAAACGAACAAAATAGACAAAGTATTGGTCAATCTAATAAAAAAAAAGAAAAAAGAAAAAAACAAGTTAACAGTATCAGATGAAAAGGGAGAGCAAAAATCTTAAATAGGATACTAGCAAAAAGACTCCAGCAAGTCATCAAGGAGCATTATTCACTATGATCAGGTGGTATTTACACCAGGAATGCAAGGATGGTTCAATATTAGGAAAACCATCCACATAATTGACCAAATTAACAAGCAAATGGCCAAAAATGACATGATTATCTCAATAGACACAGAAAAAGCCTTTGAAAAAATACAATACTCATTCCTATTAAAAAACACCAGAAAGTATAGGAATAGAAGTGTCTTTCCTAAAAAAAATGGACAGTAAATGGACTAAAATGATCAGCTAACATCATCTGCAATGGAGATAAATTAAATTTATTCCCAATAAGATCAGGAGTGAAACAAGGATGCCCATTATCACCTTTATTATTTAACATTGTACTAGAAACACTAGCAGTAGCAATTAGAGAAGAAAAAGTAATTGAAGGTATTAAAATTGGCAATGAAGAGACCAAGCTATCACTCTTTGCAGAGGCTATGATGGTCTACTTAAAGAATCCTAGAGAAGGAACTAAAATGCTAGTGGAAATAATCAACAACTTTAGCAAAGTTGCAGGATACAAAATAAACCCACATAAGTCAACAGCATTTCTATATATCTCCAAAACATCTCAGCAACAAGAATTAGAAAGATAATTTCCATTCAAAATCACCCTAGACAATAGAACATACTTATCTGCCAATAGAAACACAGGTACTATATGAACACAATTACAAAGCACTTTTCAGACAACTAATTGGAAAAATATTAACTGCTCATGGGTAGGATGAGCAAACATAATAAAAATGATAATCCTACCAAAACTTATTCATTTATTTAGTGCCATACCCATAAATCTTCTAAAAAACTTTTTTACTGAATTAGAAAAAAACCATAACAAAGTTCTTTTGGAAGAATAAAAGATCAAGGATATCCAGGGAAATAATGAAAAAAATGCAAAGGAAGGTGGCCTTGCAGTACCAGATCTCAAACTATATTATAAAGCAGCGGTCATCAAAACAATTTGGTACTGGCCAAGAGACAGAAAGGAGAATCAGTGGAATAGACTTGGGGTAAATGACCTCAGCAAGACAGTCTATGATAAGGCCAAAGATCCCAGCTCTTGGGACAAAACTCCACTATTTGATAAAAACTGCTGGGAAAATTGGAAGACAGTGTGGGAGAGATTAGGTTTGGATCAACATCTCACACACTTCACCAAGATAAACTCAGAATGGGTGAATGACTTGAACATAAAGAAGGAAACTATAACTAAATTATGTGAACACAGAATTGTATACATGTCAGACCTTTAGGAAGAGAGAGATTTTAAAACCAAGTGAGACTTAGAGTCACAAAAAGTAAAATAATTTTGATTACATCAAATTTAAAAGTTTTTGTACAATCAAAACCAATGTAACTAGAATCAGAAGGGAAATAACAAACAGGGAAACAATCTTCATAACAAAAACCTCTGACAAAGGTCTAATTACTCAAATTTCCAAAGAGCTAAATCAATTGTACAAAAAATCAAGCCATTCTCCACTTGATAAATGGGCAAGGGACATGAATAGGCAATTTTCAGTTAAAGAAATAAAAATCATTAATAAGCACATAACAAAGTGTTCTAAATCTCTTATAATCAGAGAGATGCAAATTAAAACAACTCTGAGGTATCACCTCACACCTAGCAGATTGGGTAACAATACAGCAAAGGAAAATAATGAATGCTGGAGGGGATGTGGCAAAGTCGGGACATTAATTCATTGCAGGTGGAGTTGTGATTTGATCCAACCATTCTGGAGGGCAATTTGGAACTATGCCCAAAGAGTGATAAAAAACTGTCAGCCCTTTGATCCAGCCATAGCACTGCTGGGTTTGTACCCCAAAGAGATAATAAGGAAAAAGACTTGTACGAGAATATTCATAGCTGCACTCTTTGTGGTGGCCAAAAATTGGAAAATGAGGGGTTGCCCTTCAATTGGGGAATGGCTGAACAGATGGTGGTATATATTGGTGACAGAGTACTTTTGTGCTCACAGAAATAATAAAGTGGAGGAATTCCGTGGGAACTGAAACAACCTCCAGGAAGTAATGCAGAGCGATAGAAGTAGAACCAGGAGAACATTGTACACAGAGACTTATACACTGTGGTACAATCGAATGTAATGGACTTCTCCATTACTGGCAATGCATTGATCCTGAACAAACTGGAGGTATCTATGAGAAAGAGCACTATCCACGTTCAGAGGAAAAACAATGGGTGTAGAAACACAGAAGAAAAATAATTGCTTGAATACATGGGTCAAGGGGGATATGATTGGGGATGTGGACTCTAAATGAACATCCTAATGGAAACACCAACAACATGGAAATGTGTTCTAATCAAGGGCACATGTAATACCCAGTGGAATTGCGCATCAGCTATGGGAGGTGTGGGGAGAAGGGAGGAAGGAATAGAATATGATTTTTGTAACCAAGGAATAATGTTTGAAATTGACCAAATAAACATTTAAAAATATAAAAATAAAATAATCCTGCGGCAGTGAGGGGAAAAAAAGAGTAAGATTTTCCCCTCAGCCCTCCTCCTTGAAATGATGTTCTTTGAAGTTTCCCTCCAAACACAGTGAATCTGATTGAAGTCTATCAAAATCAAGATGCCTATTTATTTAGGTATAAAGGGTTGAAGAGTAATGAAGACAGAGGGAAAAGGAAGTCCCTAGCTATTTCCGTTACAGATATGGCGGGTTTGAACCAAAGTCTTCTTCAAGTTAAGATCTGAGGTTCTCCTAAGGGAAAAAAAAAGTCTTCATCCTAAAAGTGTCACCAGTTGAAAGAAAATATTTTTGTGGCTCAGGCAAAGGGTCAAGTAATGTGTATCTTCACAGCAAAGGGTAGTTCCTCTCCTCTTCGCTCATACAGCAAAAGAACCTTTTTCAGCTTTTCAATTGCTCTCTTTTGAGCTTGACTGAAAAGTTCCATACCATACCCCAAAGTCATCTGGAGTTCCATTTCCTCTTCTCCTGAGATATTCTTTCAAATTCAATTTTTGCATTGCTTCTAGCCTTTCCCTTTTATACAGAGGGAATTTCATCAGAGTAATTTGCTCCCATCATGCATCTAAAACCTCTTCTCTTAATCAACAGTCCCAGTATTCAAAGGAGATGAAGGTTCAATATACCATGTTCCCATAGTATATTCAACATAGTAAAAATGAAAGGGAAAACATTAAAGTGTCTAGAGTAAAGGGTCTAGAGACCCTGAAGTCTCTAGAGTAACAACTCTTCTCATGTCTTCCCAGAGTCCTTTTTTTTAAAAAGCAATCTATTTGAGGTTGTCTCAAAACTTGATAAATCCCCTTTGGTCTGGAGAAAGGTTTGCTTTTCTTGACTCTCAACAACTGTATTCCACCCCTCATACAAGAAGTCACATTCATCTTCATCAGTGAGGAGAGAGTTACACATCAATGGACTTTGAGACAAGGGTGACACATGTAGCCATTTTCCCAAATTCTTTCTGCTTACCACCCTAATTCTTCAGATATACCTGTAGAATTTCTGAATCCAACTTACTAGTTGGTTGAGAGAAGAGAATAAATAAGTTAAGATGTATATACAGTAACCTAGCTCTATGCCATGAAGTATGGAAAAAGGGAAGGTAGGAGAAATTTGAGGAGAATGATTTCATTTTCATATAGTATCAGCATCTGTCACTCAACAAATTATAATTTTTATGGCAGCTGACAGTACCATGACATTAGAAGGTATCATCTAGTCATATTGGAAGCCTAGTAATCCACTCTCCCATTTCTGTTCCAACTCTTCTCCAAGTGAATTATCTCTGCTTTTCTTCCTCTAGTCTTGGCCACCACAGATAAGAGTCTCAGAGTTTCTGGTTGTTCTAAGTGACCAGATTATCTAGTTCTATAGAGCAGGATGCTTCAGGTTGATTACAATGACTCTACTTTTCCAGCATGACAAGTAAGGAGTTTTGAAACTTAAGGGCACAGGATTATTATCTGAACTACTATTTCTTATGTTCTTCTTGTAAAAGTTCAAGAGCTATGGGATAAAAAGGCAAACTCATACATCTATGCACACAACATATCACTACCAATTTTCTTCCATGGTTCTTTACTTTGGTGAACATGAGATTTTCTAGCTTCCAAGGGCAAAAGTAAGAGGAAGATGACCATCAGAAATTCCATCATCACATGCTTTAAATAATCATCAATTACCCTGCTGCCAGAGATGGAAGAGAATAATAATACCAATCAATAATAGGGTGCTTGTTAGATAAGGGCACAGTTTAGAATCCAGAATATGCTTAAGTTGCATTGGTGGTAGCATCTATTTAGGTCAACATCTCCCTGTAGACAAAGCCTGAAATTGTTCTCCAGAAAGTGGTTTTAAATAATTTCTCTTAATGTAATGTTAATAGAAAAATGGTCAAGGCCTTCAATTTTGAGCTTCTTAGAGAATAACCTAAGATTTTTTGCTAGATACTTTGGCTATAGCTAGCATATGCTGTCACCATGGCTATGATATTGTGGATCAGAAACCTAGGTTTCCCATCAATCAATCAATTAATCATTTAGCATTATTGAGCACCTACTATGTGGAATGAAAGGCACAATATTTAGTTCTGGAAATATGAAGATAAAAAAGAAACAGTAAATAATTTCAATGAGCTTAGATCCTATCAAGGTAAAATAGATAATATAGTATAGTAGTTGTCTCTCGGTAACTGAGGATGACTATTGTCTTTGTGCGTTTTTGTGCACAAAGACACTTGTGCATGAAGATTTAAGTGGAAAAGTCGATGCACAGAGACAGTCCCACTCTCTCGGCTTTGAAAGCCTGGGTCCAGTGGCACGAAAAGTCGTTACATCTGGAGACTTCCTCAGCTGCATTGGATGGCCGTGTTGTCTTTTGTGCTCCAACACGCCCTAAGCACTCCACAGTGCCTTGCTGCGTCGCCATCTCAGCCGTTGAACCTTCTTATTGGTTTCTTCCGTCTGTTCAGCCGAAGCAGTCTTCACATGCTGGGTGAGCAAAGCCTTGGTTCACCAGGGGTCCATGATGACCCGATGGCTACCCTCACAAGGTTTAGCTGGCCTTTCAAAGCCTTTGCAGAGGGTGTGGCCGCTGCCGCATGCTAGCAGCTACTAGGAGCCACAAGTGAGAGATGGGTGTCAGTTGAGGGTCAGAGGCTGGAGAGTTGCCCTAGAAGGGCACGACAAGCCCTCCATACCAGAGATACTACCCCTCCCTGAACACCCCATACACCCCTGTAAAATAGATATAGATATATTAATTCATAGAAAATATTTAAAAATAAAAAAGAAGCAAAATTGAGCTATGTCTAGTTTTGCACTTAATTCTGCTTTTATAACACATATGAAAATAGAGTTTACTAAAATATTCAAACAAATATTAAGTATCATTCATAATTGCTGTGCAATGTGCATTTTAAGATATGCAATTAAAATATGGGGTAAAGGCATCATTATCAAAGTAAAATTATGTAGTTTATTCAGTAACCATTATTGCTTGTCAAATACTGCTTAATTTAATCTTACACATCACACAGACTTGAGTGGAATGCTTCCTTCTGCTCACTCAATTTTCACACAGTGGAACAATGGGAATGTGTTCTGTGAACCAAAATCACAGATGATGGCTATTAAACTTCATAGTAGCAGTATACATGTTTTCCCAGAAGAGTCATGAAACTATAACTCTAAAGTTAGAAAAATAAGGTTTTTGATCCTACTAGTGAGTAAGACATCTATAGCTTACCTTTGGGAAGTGAATTGCAGGTCATTAGGATATTGTTCATTCCATTACACTTCAGATACATGAATAGAACTTTAGTAGTACTTGAATTATTCAGGCTAGGATGATGGGGAAAAGACAATAATCTAAGTCCATGACAATTGTATATTTCTATATCTATTGGCTTTGTAAAAATATATATATGTGCATAAATGAATATAAACATTCATACAGTTTGCATGTTTTCTTACCTAAGATTACTCCTAAATACTGTACCAAATCTCCCTGTTTTATCAATTAGACCATCATGTGCAGTGTTATTACCTTAAAAAGACTTTTACACATGTTTGACTTCATTAATCTCTTCACTCAAATATATCAGAAAAGGAGAGTCCTTGAAAAGGCTTTTAACTTTGTGAATAGGTCCTTAGAGGCAACCCTTGAAAAAATAACTCTTGGATTGATTTTCCTATCATGATTTGAAATAGCATTAATATTGATTGCCTGAGGAAGATAGCATTTTTTTCTTTTAAAAAAAGGCAACAGAAGAACAGATATGATTAAAAAAAAATCCCTGGTGATATTAACTAAATAAATTTGCCTCAGCAAGGAATAATTTGAAGTCAGTGTAATAGCCAGTCATTCTTTGGTTCATTTTGTATTGTGTGAGGTACACAGAAGGGAAAATCTGATTTCTTAGCAACTAAAATTATGATTTATATGTTTTAATTTTCAAAGATTTTTCAATAGCTTTTTTGTATTCCATTTTTAAGAGCTCCAAGTCCTAATGGCTTAATGTCTCTGTCTTCATGAAGAGCATTATTTAATCCCCTCTGTAGAAAAATGAATGGGATATAAATATAAATTGGTTCAGAATTGGTTCTAAACAACTTTGTGAAGTAAAGGGAACTTCTAGCAAGATAGATGAGTAAAAAGTTTCCTTTTTGTTCAGTTCTCCCTTATCTTATTAAAAGAGAAAGAAATGAGGCAAAGTGATGAAAGCAAGAAACCAGATGAGGAAAAAGAAAACAATTCCCAGCAAGTTTAATTCCTACAGAGAGACAGATAATGGCACACTTAAAGACAGTGATAGAAAGAAATAAAAACAGGTAAAGAGGAAGAAACAGAGATAGAGAGAGAGAGACAGAGACAGAGACAGAGACAGAGACAGACAGAGACAGAGACAGAGAAAGAGACACAGAGACAGAGAAAGAGACACAGAGACAGAGAGAGATGGACAGACAGAATCAGACATAGGAAGAAAAGATAGAAAGAAACAGAGACACAGTCAGAAAGACAGACAGAGGCAGAGAGAAGCAAAGACATATTCAAGACATAGAAATTCAGAAAAAGAGACTGAGATACAGAAACAAAGGGACAAAGTCAGATAGCAATATACATAGAGATAGAGAGATAGAAACAGAGGCATAAAGATTATTTGCTAATAGCTTCTACTAGCCTTTGCTCATACCTGCCAAAACTGGCCCCATGCTCAGATCACCATGTGGCACCAATGATATCTGGAATTGCCTCTTGGAACCTCCCTTCAATAGTGATTCAGTAGAAAAATGATTGGTCTCTTAATAGGTTGAGAATTTTGAATTCATTTAGCTCTAATGGTCTGTCTGGGAGATAAGGTTGCTTTGCACACAATCTGTGCTTAATAAATTCCTTTTGGATTAGATTAACCTGGGATAAGGAAGGAACTCAGATTTGCTGGATCTCCTCCAATTCAATGTGGGACAGAAAAGGATATACATACCATAAATATATACACCCATAAAACAGAGAAAATAAATTTTAAAAAGAAACAAAAGTAACTTCCAACAACAAAGACAAATACACTTGCAATCAAGTATTACTCTCCTCCATAACCTTTGAAGAGTAAGAAATTTTTAAATAGAAGAAAAAATAATTTAAATATAGGAAAGAGGAGATAGGAAAGAACCTATGACTCAATGAACATCATAGAACAATAAAGAAAAAATTAAAGAAGAAAACAATTAATCAAAAAAGTATCCAATACCATGAATAAATACTTCAGAGGGAAAACAATAGGCTCCAAATTCCTCAGTAAATGAGAAAATATAATAATATATTCTAGGGGACCCCCATCTATATTCCATAATTTTAGGGAAGATAAGAGAACATCTATAAGAACTTTGAAACTAAAGAATATGTATAGAAAGTAGAATGCTGATACAAGTAATAAAGTGTACATATATATAAAATATAATCATAAAAACTACATAAAATATATATGTATATAAAATAGTATACTAAACAGTAAATTCTGTTCAAAAGAGAATCATAAAAAATTCAGTTGTGGATGAAAAAAAGTTGGTAAACACTATCAAAAGTCAAGATTGGATATGAAATAGTTTGAAAACATAGGCTGAAGTATAACCAAGGTAGTGACATAGAAGCATAGAAAACTTGTATTTCTCTGAGAATCCTAACCAACTAAACTTAAAAATGACACTTCAAAAGGAATTCAGGAGTAGCATAACCAACAAGAGGATAAAAAAAGCAATTTTCCTACAGAAAAAAATGTGGAAGATAGGCAAAAGTATCTTTTTTTTACCAAGATGAAAGAGAAAAGCAGCTCATAACAAGACTACACCAATGAGCACTTACCCAAGCAAAAATGTGATGCTGATATTTAAGACAGGAAGAACAAAAACAGAGAAAGAAAATTACAGACTGATTTCCTTAATGAATATATATATATAGAGAGAGAGGGGGGGGATGGGGAAGGGAAAAAGAAGAAGAAAATTACTAATTAAAAAGCATAATTGATCAAATGGAAGGAGAGGTACAAAATCCAGTGAAAAACAGAGCTTTTTAAAAAGTGGTAGTGGTTTGCCAATATGGCAGTAAAAGAAAGTGGTAAACGTTGGAGTGGAGGTGGCAAAATTGGGACACTAATACATTTTTGGTGTAGTGAACTGATCCAACCATTCTGAAGGGCAATTTGGTACTACACCCAAAAAGCAGTAAAACTGTGTATATTCTCTCATCCAGTAATACCACTTCTAGTTCTATATTCCAAAGAGGTAAACAAAGGGGGAAGAGAAGACTATTTGTTTATAAATGAAAACAAAGGGATATACTTTTTTCATTTAAATTGAAGAACCTAAGTAACTCCAAAAAAATTAGAGGTGTATAGGGCATCTGGCATTAAAGAAAAATGTTAAAAAGATAAACAAGTACATTAAACCAATCAGTCAATCAACACCCTATTATTAAGCACTTACTATGTACCAGGTATTATGAGCTAAGCATCTGACAATGCAAGTACAAGAAAAGTATCCTGTCTTCAAGAAATTTTGATTCTAATGGGAAAGGAAATCCATAAAGGAAGTGAAAAGAAGGGTGAGAGGGCACAGAGAAGATTTTGGCAAGAAAATAAAAAAAATTTTTTTAACTTCTCCAAAGTGGAGACCACATAGCCCTGGAAGGCTTAATCACAAGGAGGGTATGATCAAGCAAGTGGAGCAGATGAGTAGCCATTAAGGGCTTATGATATGTAAGTAAATGTCATTATATTATCTTTTCCTTTAGATACAACCCTCTACTGAACTTCCCTCTTTCCACTTAAGGTACCACTTTCCAATCTCGTATAGTCTCAGATTGCTCTTTCAACTGAAACTTCTCCAATCATAGTTATCAATTGTATCTACATAGTAAACATAGGTAGAGCTTTGCATCTAGAATCAAGAAGACCTGAGTTGAAGTCTTGCAGTTGACACAACTAGCAATGTGGCTCTGGCAAGTCATCTAGCTTTTATCTACAGCAGTTTCCTCAAAAATAAAACATTACATAATTCCTTTTTATATAGTATTACAAAAATATTATATAAACCCCCAAGGCTATTATGAGAAGCATAGAAAATTCTATTTTCAAAACACTTAGAATGGTATTTGGCACATAGCTGTTTAATATTTCTTTTTTTTTAGCATTATTTTATTTGCTCATTTCCAAACATTATTCATTGGAAACAAAGATCATTTTCTTTTCCTCCCCCCCCCCATGACCTCTCTCATAGCCAACACATGATTCCACTGGGTATCACATGTGTTCTTGATTCGAACCCATTTCCGTGTTGTTGGTATTTGCATTAGTATTCATTTAGAGTCTCTCCTCAGTCATATTTCCTCCACCCCTGTAGTCAAGGAGTTGCCTTTTCTCTGTGTTTTTACTCCCACAGTTAGTCCTCTGCTTGTGGATAGTGTTTTTTTTTTCTTCCTAGATGCCTGCAGATTGTTCAGGGACATTGCAATGACCCTAATGGAGAAGTCCATTACCTTCGATTGTACCACAGTCTCTGCGTATAATGATTTCCTGGTTCTGCTCCTTTCGCTCTGCATCACTTCCTGGAGGTTGTTTCAGACTCTTAATATTTCTTAATAATGCTTCCTTCTATTATTTCCAAATCTGATATTTTTTCATATTCCTCATCTTTAATATCTCTAGGTCATGTAACATTATTGATCACATTATTTTGGATGCCCACTCTACTATATGGATAATTGAAAATTAGCTCAGTGTACCACCTACAAAGAGTTCATATTTGCCCACTTAAAAACTTGCCATCATAATTTTCTCACCTACAAAAATCTTCCAAATGAAGCATTTCAATGGAGTCTGAACCTATTTGTTGAAATTATAAAACTACAACACCTTCTAATTAGTTTGCAAGAACAACTAATTTGATTATCAGAGAAGATAGAAGTTCACTAGCCAAATTTAAAAAAATTATGTAATTGATGAATGTAATTGAAAAAAATGTGTCATTATCTGATAAACATAGGCAATAATTATTTTTCTTCCATTGTATTTGTTTGTTAGAAATCCTTTGTCATTTATGATTATCATCAAAACCAAGTACTGAAATTAAAATGGGAAAAAATATCCTTAAATCACTGCATCATGAAGTAGTAGGTTCATATCTAAAAAACTGTTGACTCATAATGTAGGCCCACCTGCCTGAATCAGCAGCACATGATAATAGAGAGGAGAGAGGGAACACAGTCTCTACATCCAATGCTATCTCCTTTCAGACCCCAACAGCAACCCTGATGATCCCTTCCTATAAGGAACTTAAAGATAAGGAATGTGAATCCAGATGGTATCAGGATGCATTAATAATATTCCTAGAGTTGAAACCAAGAGGAGTATGTGGTGAGAAATGAAGACTCTGTAAAGAATCATCATCAGCAGTTTATCTATTCAAAAATTATGAAGGATGGAAAAAATCCAAAAGAGGGAAGAGGGAAATGTCAAATTAATATTTATTGGCCTGAATCTGATATTTGCTCCAGTGAATCAATATTAGGTTGAGGAATATACAAAGGGAAATTTTTCAGGAAGACTCTATGGAACAGGAGCAATATAGAGATGCACTCATTTGTGTGTTTTAATGTTGGTCTCATGCTCTACCTAGGGTGGCTTTAGGAGAGCAAAGAAAGAAAAAAAAAACCTGAGTGCAATATAACAGACTCATGTAAAAACTGGGGAAAGAATACAGTAATCATGATACCACAGAAAGCATTCTCTAACAAAGAACAGATACCATTGGAAACTTACCCAAGGTAGGGGCTGTGCTTCTTGGAACAGCCTCCCACTTTAGGGTGGGGGAATAAATTTGGTAGCTTGGTGGAACATAACTTCCAAAGGAAGAGGGTGATATGTGAAAGGACACGGGGGAAAAGGAAACCTTTAACTTTAGAAAAAACACTCTTTCTACATTATACTTTCTCCTTCATGAATTAATATTTATGAGAACAAATATGATCAAAATATGAGTCAAACAAACAGACAGAACAAAAGAACAGAGAAATTCAGTTAGAGAAAAATGGGGAATAATGGAATGAGGGAAGTAATTATTCAAATTAGTATTGTTTAAAGAATGAAGTTGGACTTTTTCCCCAGAAATCCCAACTTGTATGAGAATCATTGAGAAAATCTAAAAACAAACAAAAATATATAAAGTACAAAAATAATAAAATAAATATTATATTCTGAAGTATAAAAGAAGATAAAAGAATAGGCATGAATTAATATTTCTTAGAAAGGGGGCATATAAATATATAAAATAAACTCAAAAAATTCGAATGGTGGAAGGCAATAGGAGGAAGCAGGGGAGGCGTTATATCTAGAAGGAGAAGAGAATCATATATTTGCAAGTGAAACAAACTCAGAGAATAAATGCTCACTTGAAGAAGGAAAATTTATATAATGTGATTTAGAAAAAGCTTTAAATTATCATCTTAAATATGAATACATTCAGATCACTAATAGAAATTGGATAAGAAAGCAAAACTCAGAAATTTGCTTTATATTTGGAAACATATTTAAAATTTATGACATGTAGAGTAATAATGGTGTGTAATTAGAATTTGCTCCCCTGAACTCTATTTCCCAGCTTCCCATTTTCATTATCACATTAGGTGCATACGCATTCAAGATAGAGTTGTGGATATAGCTCTGCCCTCTCTCTCTGCTCCCAGTAAAGTGGTTGTGGAAGTTGGTTAAGAGCCAGGCAGGAGACTTTTACCTATGTGTTCTTACTTAGGCTTTATATTTTTGTTCTTTTATTTCTTCTATTTTAAGTGAGTAATAATAAACCTTATAAAATATAATACTTGGAGTCATTGGACATTAATTTAAATTTTACAATAGGGATGTGGAACACAAATTATTATAACTCAGGGAATTCCAAAAATGATGAGTTGTGATCATCATTTCAAATAGGACAAAAAATATTGTTTCTCAGCCTTTTGAATAAGATCAAGTATAGTATCAAATAGGACAAAAAAAAGAGATAATCAGCAAAATAACATGTCTTCTGGTACTACAAATAATAAAATGATATCATTATTATGTAAAGTGGCTCAGTATATAGAACAGCTAAACAATCTAATCATAAAAAGAAATTCACCAAGTTCTTAAACAAACTTCCAAAAAGGAGAGACTCCAAATGTCTATACCAGGAAATTTTAAAAGTAAATTTTATCAAATATTTTAAAAGCAATAAATCCAAAGCTACATAAAATTTATCAAATATAGAGAAGGAAGATACTTGAAGAAATTTATTTTCTGAGACAAATATGATCCTGATACTCAACTGAGAAGAAATTAGAGTAAAGAACAAAAGACCAATGGTATTTATGAATATCAATACAAATTTTAAAGTAAAATTTTAACAAAAAACAAAACAATGAATTCAAAAATAGTCAGTGGCCTGAAATTCTTTTATTTTCTAAATTTAAAAAATTATTCATTTCTTTTTCCCCTTTATACCAAAGTAATTTATCCCACCCTTCCCTGTGGAAACAAAAACAATTAAGCAAAATCATATCATATTGATATAAATCTGATAACATACCCAAAATTCAGTCTAAATAATTCTTTAGATCCTGACATGACTATGGAGGTATATTGTTTTCTCTTCTTTAAGACCTTCATTGGTTTTTCATTTACTCAGTGTTCAACTTCCTTTTAATTACATTTATACTTTTATAGTCATCCTATTTGGTGATCTTTCATTATGATTATTTCATTTTACTTTAATTTTTTATAAATTTTTTCTATATTATATATATATATCTGAAGTACTCATCATTTCTTATCACCCAATAATTTTCCCTTATATTAATATAAGGGATTTTTTTCAGCCATTCCCCAATCAATGGACACATTCTTTTACCTAGCTATTCATCATAAAAAGTACCTGCATGAAAATTTTAGTATATTTTGCAGCTGTTGACTTTCTATTGGGAATATAGACCCTTTTCCTCAATTAGTGAGACTGCTATCCAAAGAAGATGGATATTTTAACCACTTTTTTATACAACTCCAAAATGATATAAACTACATTTAAATCAATTCACAGTTCCAGATAATAGTATGTATAATGAATTACACTCATGGAGTCATATGTTCAGGATTCCGCAAAGAAGGAACATTTCTAGATTCTAATAGTTATTTAATGAGAATCATCAAAAGATATAGGAATCAAGAGCAATAATAATAATTTGATTCAATAAGTTAATAGTTAAATAGTCTTTCCTTGTTTGTTTGTTTTTTTCCATTTCCTAAAATTGCTTACTCTTTATCTCAGTAATAGGAACAGCCCAAATAAAGGATCAGTCTCTCCAAAAATCAGGTCAATCACATCTCTTCCTTCAACACACCTCTATATTGTTCACTGATTTTCAAAATGTCAATTCATGAGGGAAACAATGCCAGATAGAACAATTTTAGCCAGATTCATTCTGTCACACAAATCATACTCTCTACTCTTATGATGTTTGGAAGATATTACTGAGGTTATGAAAATATCCTTTTCTATGCTATCCCTCTCATATAGGTAGGTGCTGGCTGCTTATAGGAAATCACACATCTCCTAAAAAGTAGAAAAGGCATCAGTCAAGATGGTCTTCTAACCTGGAAATTCTGCTTAACTTAAAACCCATTGTATAAGCTCTAATCCTTATCCTTACTGCATTCATTCATCCACTTCCATGTGAATGCTAATGTCCCTTTTCCTTTCTCCTCCCTGGATGAGATTTCCCCCTTGCCACTGATTCTCTTTATTCCACTCTGTCTCTTCCAAAGCATGTATCCCATTCTCCTACAGCCTATCATATTTTTTCTTTTTCATTGATTATAGGAATTATTCTACCTTCCCTCTTTAGCAATGATTTTCTCTCTTCCACTTTCTCTCCTCTTCTTGCTTCCACAGTTTCACACTCAGGTATTATTCCTTCTTTTTTTTTAAACTTTTAAACATTATTTTATTGGCAATTTCAAACATTATTCATTGGAAACAAAGATAATTTTCTTTTCTTCTCCCCGCTCCTGCCACCACACCCATAGCTGACACGATTTCACTGGGTATCACATATGTCCTTGATCCAAATCTATTTCCCTGTTGTTGGTATTTACATTAGGGTGTTCATTTAGAGTCTCTCCTCAATCATATCCCCTCAACCCCTGTAGTCAAGGAGTTGCCTTTTCTCTGTGTTTTTACTCCCACAGTTAGTCCTCTGCTTGTGGATAGTGTTTTTTTTTTCCTCCTGGATGCCTGCAGATTGTTCAGAGACATTGCATTGAAAATAATAGAGAAGAATATTAAATTTGATTGTACCACAGTGTATCAGTCTCTGGGTACAATGTTTTCCTGGTTCTGCTCCTTTCGCTCTGCATCAATTCCTGGAGGTTGTTCCAGTCTCCATGGAATTCCTCCACTTTATTATTCCTTTAAGCACAATAGTATTCCATAACCAACGTATACCACATTGTGTTCAGCCATTCCCCAATTGAAGGGCATCCCCTCATTTTCTGATTTTTGGCCACCACAAAGAGCACAGCTATGAATATTCTTGTACAAGCCCTTTTCCTTATTATCTCTTTGGGGTACAAACCCAGCAGTGCTATGGCTGGATCAAAGGGCAGACAGTCCTTTATTGTCCTTTGGGCATAGTTCCGAATTGCCCTCCAGAATGGTTGGATCAAATCACAACTCCACCAGCACTGAATTAATGTCCCAACTTTGCTACATCCCCTCCAGCATTCATTACTTTCCTTTGTTATATTTAAAATAGTTGTCTGCTATAAACTGTAATATTTAAAATAGTTGGAGACATAAACTGTAAGAGTTAAAATAGTTGAAGATATAAATTGTGATTGATATAAGAGTGGGTGAGTAAATTTGACCGCAGAAAATATGTTTCACTACAGTGTCTTGGTTTTAAATCAAATATAATGTGGTCGCCAGGGAAATATTCCCAATTATGAATATACCCAAGTCAACTGGGTTTTATAGAGAATTTAACTAATAATACAATGAGGAATTAAAGAAAAGAGAGAAAAAGGAAATAAGTATGAAGGGCCTTAAGCCAACATGGCCTAGACCTGAGTCTTAAGAGAGAGAGATCAGTCAGTCAGTCTTTTATCACTCACCACAAGGTCTGTCTAAGCAAGGATTCTAGTAACAGAGTCTCCTCAGAGAGAGTTCCAGCCAGTGTCCTCCTCAAAGAGCCTTCCAGCCAGAGACTGTTTGAAAGGGCCTCTATCAAGAGACTTCAGAGGGACAGAGTCCCCTCAGAGGAGCTCCAGCGAGACCTCCTTAGAGATTTTCCTCCAAGAGCTTCCCTTCTCCAGAGCCTCTCCTCAAGAGATTCTCGAAAAGGATTGATTTTTAAGAGATTCTATTTTTCTTACATAGGGAGTTTTTTCCTATGTCACCTCCCCTAAGTTCTTCTATCTACCAATCACAGTAGATGTTTTCCAAGGGACAGCCCATTCTGAATTCACTGCTGGGTCAACTAATCCCTTTAGTAAGTTTGAACCAGAAAAAACTTCTGAATAAGTTTTCACCTCTTTTCTCCTGGCAAGTTTACAAGTTGCCTGACCTTTAATAGGTACTTAGCACCCCATTGTATTAATTCTAAAAATAGACATGGCTTAAAGAACTTTTTGCCTCACTTTAAGTATGGGCCCAAGTACCCTCATTGTTTAGCAAGGAGTTTTCTTCCCTAAAGCAGTCCTAAGTACGGGTGGAGTAGAGGTCTTCCCCTGATCCAAGTAGAGTTCTCACTGTCAAAATGGGGAATGTTCCCAGTAGGGAATTGTTCCAATTGAGAATTCCCCAATGGGGAAATTTTTAACATTTACAAGTCTGAGAAATTTCAAAATTTACACCTTTGCTGTCATGTTAGCCAATCTGCTAGGTGTGAGGTGATACCTCAAAGTTGCTTTAATTTGCATCTCTCTGATTATAAGAGATTTAGAACACTTTTCCGTTTGCTATTAATAGTTTTGATTACTTTGACTGAAAACTGCCTATTCATGTCCCTAGCCCATTTATCAATTGGAGAATGGCTTGATTTTTTTGTACAATTTATTTAGCTCTTTGTAAATTAGAGTAATTAGACCTTTGTCAGAGGTTTTTGTTATGAAGATTGTTTCCCAATTTGTTGCTTCCCTTCTGATTTTAGTTACATTGGTTTTGTTTGTACAAAACCTTTTTAATTTGATGTAGTCAAAATTATTAATTTTACATTTTGTGACTCTTTCTAAGTTGTGCTTGGTTTTAAAATCATTCCCTTCCCAAAGGTCTGACATATATACTATTCTGTGTTTGCCTAATTTAATTATAGTTTCCTTCTTTATGTTCAAGTCATTCACACCTTCTGAATTTATCTTGGTATAGGGTGTGAGGTGTTAATCCAGAACTAATCTCTCCCACACTGTCTTCCAATTTTCCCAGTAGTTTTTATCAAATAGTGTATTTAGGTCCAAAAAGCTGGGGTCTTTGGATTTGTCATAGACTACCTTGTTGAGGTCATTTACCCCAAGCCTATTCCACTGATCCTCCTTTCTGTCTCTTAGGAAGTACCAAATTGTTTTGATGACCACTGCTTTACAGTATCATTTCAGATTTGGGACTGCGAGTCCTCCTTCCTTTGCATCTTTTTCCATGATTTTCCTGGATATCCTTGATCTTTTGTTCCTCCAAATGAACTTAGCTATAGTTTTTTTCTAATTCAGTGATGAAGTTTTTTGGGAGTACAATGGGTATGGCATTAAATAAGTGAATTAATTTATGTAGGATTGTCATTTTTATTATGTAAGCTCGTCCCATCCATGAGCAATAAAATTTTTCCAATTGTTTAGATCTAGTTTTAGTTGTGTGGCGAGTGTTTTGTAGTTGTGTTCATATAGTTCCTGTGTTTGTCTTGGGAGGTAGATTCCTAGGTATTTTATTTTATCTAAGGTGATTTTAATGGAATTTCTCTTTCTAATTCTTGCTGCTGAAATGGGTTAGAGATATATAGAAATGTTGATGACTTATGAGGGTTTATTTTGTCTCCTGCAACTTTGCTAAAGTTGTTGATTATTTTGACTAGCTTTTTGTTTGATTCTCTAGCATTCTTTAAGTAAACCATCATATCATCTGCACAGAGTGATAATTTGGTCTCCTCATTACCAATTTTAATACCTTCAATTTCATTTTCTTCTCTAATTGCTACTGCTAGTGTTTCTAGTACAATGTTAAATAATAGATGTGATAATGGGCATCCTTGTTTTACTCCTGATCTTATTGGGAATGAATCTAGTTTATCCCCATTGCAGATGATATTTGCTGACGGTTTTAGATATATATGGTTTATTATTTTTCAGAAAGGCCCTTCTTTTCCTATATTTTCTAGTGTTTTAAATAGGAATGGGTGTTGTATTTTATCAAAGGCTTTTTTCTGCATCTATTGAGATAATCATGTGATTTTTGTCAGTTTGCTTGCTAATATGGTCAATTATGTGGATGGTTTTCCAAATATTGAAACATCCTTGCATTCCTGGTATGACTCCTACATTGTCACAGTGAATAACCCTTGTGATGACTTGCTGGAGTCTTTTTTCTAGTACTCTATTTAAGATTTTTGCATCTATATTCATTAGGGAGATTGGTCTATAGTTTTCTTTCTCTGTTTTTGACCTGCTTGGCTTTGGGATCAGTACCATATTTGTGTCTTAAAATGAAGTAGAAATCCTTCTTTGCTTAATCTGTCAAATAGTTTGTATAATATTGGGATTAGTTGGTCTTTTAATATTTGATAGAATTCATTTGTGAATCCATCTGAACCTGGGTATTTTTTCTTGGTTACTTCTTTTTTCTAATTTTTCTAAGATTTCTTTCACTATTCTTACCTCTTTCTTATTTAGTTTTTGGTTTGATTTATCTAGTTCAGATAGAGGAAGGTTCAGGTCTTCCACTAGTATAGTTTTTCTATCTATTTCATCCTTGAGTTCCTCTAGTTTCTCCTTTAGAAATTTGGATGCTATGCCATTTGGTGAATACATGTTGAGTACTGATATTCCCTCATTGTCTATACTGCCTTTTATCAGGATGTAATTATCTTCCCTATCTCTTTTAACTAGATCTATTTTTACTATGGCTTTGTTAGATATCATGATTGCCACTCCTGCCTTCTTTTTCTCAGTTGATTCCCAATAGTTTGGCTCCACCCTCTTACTTTCACCCTATGCATATCTACCTTCCTCATGTGTGTTTCTTGTAGACAGCATATGATAGGGTTTGTGTTTCTAATCCACTCTGCTATTCGCTTGCATTTTATGGGTGAGTTCATTCCATTCACATTCAAAGTTATGATTACTAGCTGTGTATTTCCCAGAATTTTGATTTCTACTCCTTGTCCTGCCTTTTCTTCTTTCACTATTTCCTTCTACACCAATGTTTGTTTTAAATAAGTCCCCCTAGTTCCCACCCTTATTTTACTTCCTTTTCTATCCCCCTCCTTTATTCCCCCCCTTATTTTCTCTGTAGTCTTTCTAAAATTACCCCCCACCCTCTCCCTCCCTTGTATTTTTTCCCTCCTCACCAGTCCTTTTGTTACCCTTCTACTCCCCTATATGGCACAAATCTATTCTCTGCCCCAATGGATTGAATTGTTCTTCCCTCTTTGGGTCAATTTCAAAGCATATAAGAGTTGAGTATTTCCTATCTTCAACCTCTTTACCCTTCCAGTGTATTGTTATTCTCCCACCTTCCACCTCAAGCTTCTTTGTGATATATAAATTACCCCCATTTGTTTCTTTTCCCATTTCTTTTAATATTAATGTATTTTAGCTCTAGTTATATATATATATATATATGCATATGCATGTGTATGTATTTTTGCATGCATATATCTATATACCTATTTATGTCTTGTTCTTTCATCCTATACAGTTTCTCACTGTTCCCTCTAAGTGTATTTCTTTTAACTGCCCAGGTAATAACAACAGTTTTTAAGAGCTACCAATGACCTCTTTTCTTATAGGGATACATATCATTTTAATTTATTTAGTCTCTTAAAAATTTTTTTGTTGTTGTTTTGTTTCTTTTCCCTCTTTTTTAATTACCTTTTGATGATTCTCTTGTGTTCTGTGCTTGGACATCAAGTTTTCTGTTCAGTTCTGGTCTTTTCTTTATGAATTCTTGGAATTCTTCTATTTTGTTGAATGACCATACTTTCCCTTCTAAGAATATAGTTAGTTTTGCTGGGTAATTGATTCCTGGTTATAGACCTAGTTCCCTTGCTTTCCAGAATATCATATTCCATGCTTTTTGGTCCTTCAGTGTGCATACAGCCAGATCTTGTGTTATCCTCACTGTGGTTCCATGGTATCTGAATGGCTTCTTATTGGCAGCTTGTAATATCTTTTCTGTGGTCTGATAGTTCTTGAATTTGTCTATAATATTCCTGGGTGTTGTCAGTTGGGGATTAAGTACAGGAGGTGATCTATGGATTCTTTCAATCTCAACTTTTCCCTCTTGTTCTTGGATATCAGGGCAGTTTTCTTGAATAATTTCCTGTAGTATTGGGTCCAGGATTTTTTCTTTTGTCGTGGTCTTTTGGTAGACCAATGATTTTTAAATTGTCTCTCCTTGAAGGATTTTCTAAGTCCTCTGCTTTGTGAATGAGATGTTTGATATTTTCCTCAATTTTTCATTCTTTTGGTATTTTTTTTATAGTGTCTTGCTGCCTTATGAGGTCACTTAATTGAAGTTGTTGTATTCTGGTTCTTAAAGACTGGATTTCATTCCTGGCTTTTTGGTCATCCTTTTCCTACTGGTCTGATTTTCTTTGGAGGTCATCTTTCATCCTCTTTACCTCATCTTTCATCTCCTTTGCCTCATTTTTCTAGCTGGTTGATTTTGGCTTTCAAGACACTATTATCTGTTTCCAGATGACTTATCTTAGTTTTTAAGTTCTTTTCCCAATTGTCTTCAGCCTCTCTTAATTGTGTTTTGAATTGCATTTTGAGTTCTTCCAAAGCCTATATCTTCCAATTCACTGCGATTTCTGATTTTTCCTTTGTTGATCTCTCCCCCTCTGTTTTGTTCACTCTTTGCTCTTTACCTGTACAGAAACTGTCTATTGTAATTTCTTTCTTCTTTTTCTGTTGTTTGCTTGTATTTACCCCTTCTTTGCTCCCCATATTTGTCTGTGCCCTTAGTCCACTCATTTTTTTTTGTTTTGGGGCTTTCTGTCAGTCTCCCCTCTTGGAGCTTTGTCAGGTCTCTCAGTACAGTCTCTGGAGGAGGAATGTTGGCTTCCCTGCCCTCTGGAGTCATTTGATCGGATTAAGTTAAGCTAGGTTGGGCTGTATGTGCTCTGAGGCTGAAAACTCCTGGAAGGATGGAGCCAAATGGAAGGTCTCAGCCACTGTGGCTGCCAGGTCTTTGATCTCTCTCTGGCTACTTCCCTGCTGCCTGTGTTGAACATTCTGAGCCTGGCATAGCCCTGCTCACAAGGAACACCCTCCAGACCAGGACCTGCCCAGAGGTTCCTGCTGCTGCTGGGGGCTCAGTGCTCTGGGTTCGGTGGAGGGGCCCTGGGACCTTCCTTCTCCCTTCCCCTTATTCCCAAATGTTTTCAGATTATGGCTTTTGGGGGGGGTATACTTTTTGAATTGCGTCCAGAAGGAGGGTTCCCTGGCTCTGTCCTGTTGTTAAGTTTGAATTTAAGTCCCCTAGGAGCATTCAGTTGTGATCGGTAAGGAAGGGTTTTCAGAGGTCTGAACTTTTCCTGCTTCTAAGCTGCTATCTTGCCTCCACCCCCTATTCCTTCTTTCAAAAGACATGGATTCAAGGGATATGGACCATCAAGTATTAACTCAGACTTGCATTTCCCTTTCTTGATTCTTCAAATTCCTCTCAGTGTTTTTGGTTTATTCAGGAAGGACTAGCACTACTGGCATGAGGACTTTTCAAGTCCTTCTCGAGGCTGCTCATCCCCCCTCAATGTCTATCTGGCACTCACCTCTCATCTGTGGCTCCAAGAAGCTAAAGAATGTGCAGTGGGCATAAATAACCCAGTAAAACTCTCTTCACAAATGGTCTAATAGAATAAGGATAACCAAAAAAGATTTCAAATCCATTGGTTTGGTAAAAGGATATTTAATCCAAGCATGTGGCGACTGACCCCAACAGAAGGGGAGGAAGAGAACATTTTGTTCTCATGTTCACAAAGGTTGCTAAAACAGGTGTTGTGGATTGCTTAGAGCTTGGTCAGACATTAAGGATATGAAGGTAATCCACTGCAATTTGGGTCATCACAAGTCATATTGACTCATATCTTTTCATTGGCTTTTTCAATGACTCTGCAAAGGAGACTGAGGCCAATTACCAATTCATATGCAAGTCAAGACATAATAGTGTGATGTTATTCACCCTCTTGGAAAAATGAAGGACAAGACAAAACAACATCTTGAGTCTCTTGAGTCTTTTTTTATACCCTAAATGATTCTTCTACAAAACTCATTTATGTAAACTTCAATAGGGCAATTAGATGGCACAATGGATAAAATGACAGGCCTGGAGTCAGGAGGACCTGAATTCCAATTTATCCTCCAATAACCAGCCCTGTGACTCCCAGAAAGTAGCTTAACCCTGTTTGCCTCAGTTTTCTCATCTGTAAAGTGTGCTGGAGAAGAAAATGACAAACCACTCCAGTATATTTGCCAAGACAGTTGCAAATGGAGTCACCTAGAGTCAGATATGTCTCATAAACTGAGCAACAACAAATAACTTTTAATCATAATAGAATTAATTGCATTATGTAGACTTTTCTTTGATTGAAGGAGATTAATTATATAAAGTACTCTGTAAATCTTAAATAATTGTAGTTAATAAACACAACACTTTTAAAGCACTGTTATCATTATTAATGACTATTATATAAATAATCTTTCATTGAATGAGTTTCTATCAATGAATGGTTGATTTTTAGAAGCACACAATAAGTGATAGTTTTTGTTAAAGTAGGACATCTAAAATCTATGCTTTTAAGTAAAAAACTTTACTTCTGTCCAAAAGGATGTATATAGTTAATCATTATTAGTTTTATAATTCTCAGTGTCACCTGTAAAAATCAATATCCTTCCTCTAGTACACAGATCTTACTTGCTAGAATGTAAGACACTCTTCTCCAGCCACACTCTTGAGAATGACTTTAAGGATTCATTATACAGGCAAAAAAACCCAAAACAATCTTCAAGTGAACCGATTGAATTTGAATTTAAGGAACATTTTATTAGTAATAATGTTTTGAATACTCCTCCAAAACATGTTTAGAAATACTAATCATTCATAAAATAACATATACAAAAATTTATTGATTTCAAGTTGCAGTATGAATAAGTATCATAGAAAATATACAGAGAAAGAATATAAGTATTTTTAGCCTATCTTTTAGATTCCTCCATTAAAGCCAGTGGAAGTCAAAAGGTATTTGTAAGATGACCTAAGTATAATTCACCTGCTTTAAGGCCAGTTCCTCTAGAGTGTCCTAAACCCTGTGTTTTGGGAGACTTATGGGAAAGACATCAGAAAAAAACCTTTCTGCACTGCTGGAGGTTGAGCCTGCTGGATACAGAGGCAAAGCTTATCTGTGTTGCCAATAGGTGGATACCAAGAGAAATAGTTAGGACCTTGATCTATAGTCCCTAAGGACTGCTGAGACAGACATTTACCTTATTGGTAACCAGCTACATCCACTTCTCTGTCCACTCCAGAGGAAATCATTTTCTGTGTGTCAGAAAATCCTTCCATCTCCTTGTAAAGCCATCAGTTCTCTTTCTATGAATCAAGATTGACAACATATGGTAATTAGTTTGTTTGTCTATAAAAATCTCCATTTTATTTATGTATGAAAAATTTATTTCTTAGTGATTCTGACAAGGCATGATCAATATGTATACTTTGCTATGGAAAAATGAAGCAAAACAATAAAGTTTTAAATGGGTTTAGGGACAGAGATGAACGGAATATTAATGTTTGTAGAGATACTTGGGACTCATAAATAAACCTCAAGAAAGGCCATAGACATCTTTAGGGAAAGGCCATGATGATAGAAAAGAAAGACCGCCAATTTTTTAGTATATTTTGAGGATGTCAACATAATGATGCTCCTTTCCAAGTCTCACTCCAAAGAAATGGGAAAGAGTAAAAATGCCAGGAAACCATAGTTGGAGGTCTCCGAATGATCTTGTGTGTTCAATTTACTTTGGCCTGTATGTTTTGGATATAATGTGTATATACATGTGACCACCTCTGATTTTTTTTTCTCATCTGTTAAATGCTAGAAGAGGAATATCTAACCTCTGAGTTATTTTTCACCTATAAATCTACTCACTCTCTGTAGCTGCATTTGTTAAATACTGTCTCAAAAACATCAGTTTTTCTAAATCATAATTAAAATGAGACAGAAAAAGTAGTCTTCTTAAAGATGTTGTGGTCTGTTACAATGAATCACGCAGAGCCTGAGGGTTCCAAAAAGCAATTTCTTTAATAAAAGCATTCAGCAAGTCTCAGGTAAAAGATAATCCACCAGGTGGTAAAAACTAGTGCAGTAAAGTAAAAGGAAGTAAAAACCAAACAGAAAGAAGATTAAAAATAGTTAGGAAAGAAATCCCCTGGGGATTGAGGAGTTCTTCCACCTGAAAACTTAAAACATTTTTATATCTTTCTTGCCCAAAACTACTATAGCTGGGTCCCAGGGGACAAATTAACTCAAACTTCCACATGTATTCTTTACAATTTGTCATAAAGTTCAAAACAATCTTGCTTCAAGTATAACCTATACTTCTTCCTAGAGTTTCTCGAGGAGTCAGGCGGCATCCCACAGAACCGAGATGGTGGAGGTCTGGTACATGGATGACTCTGAGTAGCATCAGAGGAGACCCCACAGATTAGAGCTGGAGCGTCCAGTCAGCATGGCCCATCTGCAGCAGTTCGGCATCTTTTACTGGAAACTGGATTCTGACAAGTATGAGGATGACCCAGAGCTAGAGAAGATCTGAAAAGAAAGAAAATACTGCTGGATGGATCATAACCATTTGTAAAGACAAATTGCCAAATTATGAGGAAAAGATCAAGATGTTTTATGAAGAACATTTACACCTTGATGATGAGCTTCGATATATCCTGAATGGAAGTGGTTACTTTGATGTAAGAGATAAAGAAGACAAGCGGATCTGAATCTTCATGGAGAAAGGGGACATGATAACCCTTCCAGCTGGGATTTATCATCACTTCACCCTGGATGAAACAAATTACTTTAAGGCAATGAGACTGTTGGAGAACCAGACTGGACAGCATAAAATCACCTAGCTGATCATTTTGAAATTCGAGGACAATATTTGCAGTTTCTGGCCCAAAAAGGGTAGTATTGCACCCTGGAGCCTGACACACTACTTGGAAATGGACTAAGCATGATAATTAAGCAAAATATTAAGTTTTCCTTTTTCTTCCAAGCTATGGACTTGAGTTTGAGTTATTTTCAAGATTGTCTGATTCAAGAAAAGAAAAGTCATTAATTCAACATGGAATGAACTGAAATTGAGGATAAATCCTTATTTTAAAAAATTGTTTCTTTAAATAATATAAAGCAAGAATATTGGTTTGGGTTACATGGTGTAAAAAAGAGGATTCTTTCTTCTTGTAATAATGGATGGTTTGCCTCACTGGATGAGGTGTTACACCAGTAAGGAGTTGGGGAGGACCCAATGATTAGGAAAAGGATTAGGTAAAAATGGATTGAGAGAGGAAAATGGCAACACCTTTCTCTCCCCCTCCCTAGAGTGAATAGGAGCAGGAGTTTAAGGTAAACTCTAAGACAGAGGGAAAGATAATTCTCTCTCATCTTCTCAAGTGATATTCAAGCAGACTATTTCTTGAGTCCCTTTTGGAGTAATGGCTGAGGTGATGAGATGTCAGTCTTCCCTGTCAGTGGCTCTAGGGGAAGATTTCTATATTACCTTCTCCAAAGGAGATATGTGGCAGGCCTTGTCTGGCCTCACCACAAAAGGACTAGTCTCAAACACTCTTCTTTTTATTGAATTAGACCAACCAAAAATCTGACTGTTAACTAATGGATTTATTTAAAAGATAAGGTAAATGGGTTGAGGGGAAGTGGGTAGAAGTAGCCCTGACAGGTTATCTATGCAGTTGTAGGTCCAAGGGCCTGATGTCTGTGCCCACAAATGTCTCTTCCCCTTTTCCAGCTAAATTCCTTTTTTATAATCCAAATGCTAGTATATCCTAAAGGACTAACTTAGAAATAGTTCAGGGAGTCAAGGAGGACTTTCAGGAGGGCTGGACTCTGATCAGAGAGTCCTAGCCAGCACACCTTCAGGGGTCTGTGTTGTTTGTAGCAGATGGAGGAAACAGTAGTAGGATTTCTGGAGAGAAAGCAGCTACTGATTAAAGCAGGAAATCAGGGTCTTCAGTGGTGGCTTCAGAAGTCCTTCAGCCAACTCAGAAACCGGACCTTCCAGCTCTCAGTCCTGAGATCGAAGACTCCAAGAGGGTGTTCAGAATCCCCTTCAGCTCATCGTTCACAGCCCTTGCTCTTCCAACTGCCATTTCAGTCCTGTCAATCAACCGTGGAATTCCAAAAACCCTCCTTGCCATCCTAACAATGGATTCAGATTTTTTTTTTAATGTTCCTAAAAATAGTAAGAGTAAAATCCTTTTTGGAAGTATCTCTTAAGTAGGATATTGAACCTATCCCTAGCCTTGTGAAGGGTAGGTATCTGATATCATATGAGCATTAGAAATTGTTTCTAATTAATTGCTTAGTTAATCAAAAATCTCATTTCTAATTCTGAACCTTTAAGAAGTTCTACATAAATTCATTGTATCCCAAGTTATTAGTGTTCTGATAATAAGAGATTTAGCAGGCACATCTACCAATTACCTACATCTTGGAGAACCAGATCTTTGTAACATTGTAAGAAAATCTGCCTAGATTTTCCATTGTAATCCGTCTTAAAATCTTAAAATTTTCCATAAGACTTATACCAACCAGATTATGTTCCTATCTTAGAGGTGAAAAAAAGTGAAAGATCAAGTTAAATGAAATTTTCCTAAATTCTTAGTTCTTTAATAGGTAAAATGGGCTGCCAGCTGATCAAATGATTCTCTTACATCCCTAGTAACCTCATTTACCAAAGTCATTGTTCCATGTAAGTAATCAAATAGAAAATGCTCAACTATTGACTTTTTAAAGTTTGTCTTTAAAAATGTCCTTTGCAAAGCAAAACTTTGTAATTATTGTAGAAACTGAATATTAAAAAGAAACGGAGTTCAAATAAAAAAAAGTATAACCTATATCAAATTGCTTACTGTCTCAGGGACAGAAGAGGAAGAGAATCTGTAACTCAGAAGATAAGAAAATTTTGTTTAAATTGTTTCTACATATAGTAGGAAAAATAAAATATTATTGAAAAAATAAAAATCTTTTCTTGGTATCTTGAGAATGTGTAAGTTAGCCTCCAAGCCTCCACAAATACACCAGTGCCTTGGTCCACAACACCTAGATCCAATTACTACCGCTGACAGTTATTATTAGGATATCAATATGACAATAAAGTCACATTTCCTCTGTGAGTCTATAAAATGGAGATGATTGTACATAAATACTTCACAGGATTGTTATGAAAAAAATACTTTGAGAGTCTTAAAATGTTATAGAAGATATTCAGAAAGTGTTAGTACAGTTTTAAGTTTTAATAGCTTAAACTAAACTATTAAAGTAGAACTTTAATACTTTAAAACTTTACTGAGACTTTGGAACATCCTCTATAAATGTGTTTTAATGTTAATTGAAAACTATCACATGATCCTGACTGTCCAAAAACATCTTCACTAATCATGTTGCCTCAAGATATGAAATCTCTACTTTTAGAGTTATTATTTTGTATAAAGCTGGTCTCCAAAAGGTTCTTATTTAAAGGACTTTATGTTATCTGGAAGAGAGCAGTTTACTAACACAGCATTCATTGGCTTATTTATATTAATTAATTTTCCAACTTAACTCAGATCATGGCCTAATGAAATGGAAATGTAGGATACTTAAGTTTGGACATTAAACTTTTTTAGAAACAGGGACCCAGTCAAAGTTATGGAAGGCTGGTCTATGTCTCTCACAATATGGATGCCCTTAATCCCCAGAGAAGAGTGAAAGCACTGAATGTCTTCAGGAGGAGAAGTTATAAAGTACTAAATACAAGTTTTTCTTCATTCTGCTTTTTTTCCCCAGGTCAGTTAATCTAGCCCACAGACTCCTGACTTCATTTTATTTTTTTTCCTTATAAATTTAAAATGGAAATTTTCATTTCCAAATGTAGTGAGCCATCCCCATATATGTAGTATATGGATGTCATTGTGATATTCAACAGGAGACAGAATAGCCATCTTTATTTTCTTCTTCCTCCATCCTTCTCCAAGGGGACTTTGATTCCTCCCCAGAGAAGAGGCAGAAAGGCAAGGCCAGAAGTTTTGGGACCTCTGCTATTATCAGAAAGAAGTGATAACAGGCCAGAATGATATCTATGAGCTCACTCAAATCATGCTAACCTGGTAACTGAACTGGTTAGTCTATTTCAATCTCTCCTCTGGTCATTGTTCATTATTGGGGGGAAGCAGGATCCCAAGCTTTATATCCACTTTATTCACCACTAAATACCAATTCCATAATGAAAACACATAGAATTTAACCAAGAAATCCATCTATACATATTAGTACCATAAAATAAGTCAGAGAAAGTATATTTAGGATAATATATGCCGGACGATCTAGAGTCATGAAGCTATGCAAGGTAACACAAATCGGAAAAAAAAGAATCCTATATTTTGCTCAAGAGGAAGTTTCCCACAATCTGTAGAGTAGCAAGCTGAGGAGAGGCCCATGATAGAAGCTGAGAACTCCTTTCATGACTTGCCAGAGTCTTTTCTTTCTGCAGCTTGAAGTGGGGTTGGTCTCTTCCATCTCTAAAAGTCAGAAGTACCCAAAGCAGTTGTGGGGCCTAAAACGACTTGAAACATGAAAGGAACTGAACTGTGTCACCCTCACCAAATCCATCTTCATGCTTCATGCAAGTGCACAGTGCTGATCTCCATCAGTGAGGAGAGACTTATATTAGTGGTCTTTTGGGCTGGAGTTACATAAATAAAAGTTATTAAAGCTATTTCTTCAGAATTGCACCAATCTGCAATTTTCAGGATTTGGGACATCACCAATGAGTTCATGATCTCTCCAAAAACTTAGTAGATGACTGTTGAGAATTTCTAGGGCAGAAAATTTCATCAATCTCAGGTATATCTCTTGTTTTAACTACCCTCTTATTCTTGTACCACAGGCAAACTTGATAATTATGCCACTTATGGCTTTATAACAGTTACTGATAAAATTTTTAAATGGCATAAAGCCAACAAGTGATCTCTGGGGCATCCCCATGGGGCATCTCCTACCAAATGGACACTAAACCTTTAATGACTACTTTTTTTAATCTAGCAATTCAACTAATTATTAATCTATCTAATCACATTTTCTTATCTCTTTCTCCATAATTTCCACAATAATAAGATAAAAGTCTTTTTGATCACTTTGATAAAATATAGATTAATTATATCTATAACATTCCTTTGATGTACCAGTTTCATGACCATGCACATATATATTATTTATTATTTGGGGAGGTTTAGTGGACTGTGAGATCAAAAAGATTCAAATATGTTATAGGAATCACAAGAAACTAATGTGATCCTAGTTTAAAGAAATAGAAACCAAGTGCACAAAACAAGAGGAGATCACTGCTCCATTGTAATTTGTCCTTATCAAATTATTTCTAGATGCTGATGTTCTTTGGGGGGCACCATGTTTCATAAAGGATATTAACAAGCTGGATTGCATCTGGAGAAGAGTGACCAAGAAAGTGAGGGACTTGACATCAAACTATATGGGAATCAAATGAAGGAATTGGGAACATTAATGGATTATAATGTAGCTTCCTTCAATTATTTGAAGGGGTGTCATGTAGGAGAAGAATTCAATTAGTTTTGCTTAACTCTAGGAGACAATGTGATTTGGTAGAAATTGTACTGAATTTGGAGTCAGAGAATGAAAGGTTAATTATTGGGTCTTCTTTTGTGACCTGAGGCAAGTTACTTACCCTTTTTGGGCCTCAGTTTCTCCAACTGTAAAGAAGAGTTAGATTAGCTAATTTCCAAGTTCTCTTTTGTCTCCAACTCTGATCATATGATTGTTTGACTAGAACTGACAAAGGGTTACAGTAAGTTAGAAAAACTAATAGGGTTAGACAATGCTTCAGGGAATAGTGAGGAACTTGTTGACCTTGTTTCTGGGGATGCAGTAGAGGGAATCCTTCCTTAGATGTGCTTTAGATGGTACAACCTTGGAGGCAATTTCTAACTAATGAGAAATTATTTAAATGTTTTTGGCTTTAACTCATAAAATCAGAGGATCACAGATTTGAAAATCATCTTGTTCAGATACTTCATTTTATGAATAAATAACTGAAACTCAAAAAAATATAGAGAATTTTTTAGAGACCTCAGGGTTACATAATACCAATAAGGAGTCAATTAAGAATGAAGCAAGTAGTTATTTTTTCTAGGCTTTCAGGACAGACTGCAAAATGGACAGCAGTTTCCCCAAAGAATGATATAAGCTAGTTCTTATATACAGATTTTTAGGGCAGAATTCATAGGCTAAATATAATTCAAAGTAACAGTGTGTGAAACAAAGAAAAGATAACTTCATAAAACTCAGGTGATTATACAAAAAATACTTTGAGAAAATACAGATAGATGGATGAATAGATATTGACAGACAGACAGACAGACAGATAGATAGATAGATAGATAGATAGATAGGTAGATAGATAGATAGATAGATAGATAGATAGATAGATAGATAGATAGATAGATAGATAGATAGATAATTTTAGCTTCAGGAGATAGATAAGAAGTTATTATCTGAATATAGCTGGTTTTACTTAAATCAAATTAATCTGCCAGACAGACCAGATAAGGAAGAAAACTTTCCCTTTCCCAGGAGTTTCTCCATCTTTGGCAAAGTTGCCACTGTGTCCTTCAGCTCATAACAAAATAGCAGAAGCCAAAATGCCTTGAAACAGTTGTTCCTTTAGAAAGGGGAAGAAAGGGATCTTTGAGTTGCACAAACATGAGAGGGAAATTTATGGTGCAATGCCAGGGGGGTTAGTACATGATATTAAGACAAAGGTAGGAAGGGGAACTCCCTGAAAATTTACTACCTCATGATACTTGCTGAAATCATTTTCTGGGATTCATTTGAGAGCACAGAGGCTCTTTATTAACTTCTCTCACAATTATTAGTGACTGAGCCAGGATTCTAAGCAATGACCTTTAATTCTGAATCTTGTTCTCTTTCTATAGTATCTAGCCAACTCTTACTGTTAAGAAGTAACTTCTATACATAGTTCGTACAGGACCCCATTGGAATTTCACCATATAAGTCCATTTTTGCTCCTTAAGACTAACACTAAAATTTTTTGAACACAGCTATTTCATCTGCCTTGAGAGTTCTCCTTTTCAGGTTAAAAACCCCAATTCTTTTAATTGACTTTTCCATGATATTGTTAGGAGTCTTTTTACTATATATTGCTTGTCAGGGCCACATTTAAAATATATCAATGAGAAATAAGAGAATGCTTGACCAAAACAAAGTACAAAGGGACTGTTACATGCCTTCAGCTATATATTTTCTTAATGCAACACAGATATGAATGTTTGTTATCATTTGTTTTATTTTGACATTCACAAAATATAGGTAATTCATATTCATGTTTTCAGAAATTTCTGAATTTAGAAATAATCAAATAAAATAAGAATAGTTGCACATAAAATGTAAATATATAAACAAAAACATGCAACAAAGTGAATATTAATCTAATACGTAATATTTAAATGACTTTTTTGCTTTTCTTTTATTCATTATTACTATTAATTTCTATAGTCATAATTATATATGTATATCATTGTCCTGATAATGCTTTCTTTAGCCTGACTCATTCTTATGTCTCCCTATAATTCCTTGTATTTTTCTTATTCATCTTTCTTATTGGATATTCCATTAAGTTTATATGACACAAGAGGGTTTCAGTTAATTTGTTGCTATGAATAAACCTACTATGCATATTTTTAATAGACACATATCTTTTTTCTCTTGCTTAATGATGCCCCTTGAGAATAATCCCACTAGTGGGATCATACAGTTAACAAGTTTAAATAGTTTTGTAACTCATATACTTCTATATTACCTTTCCAAAAGATTATACCTATTTAGAGTGCCATTAATGATAGAAAGTATGACTGTTTTTCATAATCCTGAAGGCAATTCATTTTATTGCTTTTAACTATCTTTTACAATTTAATGTATATAAGGTGGCATCTTAGAATTGTTTCCATTTGCATTTCCCTGACAGCTTTAACTATTTTTTTTCTAAAGGTTCTTGATAATTTGGGTTCCTTTTTATAAAGATCTACCTTTTCAAATTCTTTGACCACTTAACTTTTGGAGAATAAATTTCATATTTATAACAATTCTTTGCAGGTACTAATATATGTGTATAAGAATAATGAAAACAACATATTAATAACAGGACATTGCTGATTATAAGCATGACAATTATGAAATTATCTCTCTCTATGAGCAAGACATTAACTAGTTAAAGACATGATAAAAATTGACACTATACCAGATTAAAAGGTCAAAGATGAAAAGACATTGCATGCAATTAAATCTTCTTCCTGACCTATTTAAACTATTATTTAAACTAGCTATTGACTCTGAAAAACTGAAAAATAGATATGACTTTGATTATCATTATTTTAAAGGTATGAAAAATAAGTAACAAAAGAAAGAAGTCTAAAAAACTCTGAAATTCCCTCAACCAGCAAGCACACGATCTCCTTATTAAGCAGAGACATGACAGCCAAAGGCAATACCAGTTCTCTGTACAAAGTGATTTACAAAACATTACAGAAGTAGACAGCAAAGAATGAACAATATTGTCTCACAGAAGAGCAAAAAATTGAGGAAGGGGAAATGAAGGTGTATAAAACAAGAAAAACCCCAAAACACTTATTGATGAAACTAATAAGAAAGTAACAAACAAAAATAAAGAGCAGATTTGCAAATATTTCTACATCAATCTATTCTCATCATTAGTGACAATGTAATCATCATACCTCATTTAACATATGAGGAAGTAGAAATGGCATTGAATAGGACACTGGGGTGATCTATATCTATAGACTTCCTTCTAATTCTAAAGTAATAAGAATCTATATTTTTAATGTAACAGCTTTGGAAAGATAATTCTAGTGCAGTGGTTCTCATACCTTTTTAATGTTGGTTTCCCTTTATATTCTTAAAAATTACTGAGTATCCCCCAAACTCTTGTTTATGTGTATTATATATATCTGAGTATCTATTGCACTAAAAAATAAAACATAATTTTAAGTATCGAATATTAAAAATAATAATTAACCCACTACATATTAACATAGATAACATATTTTATAAGAAGTAATCATATTTTCCAAAATGAAAAAGAATTCATGAGATAAGTGGTAGTTTTAAATATTTTTACAAATCTCTTTAATGTCTGGTCTAATAGAGGATAGTTTTGCATCCGTATATAATCTATTTCAATTTGTTTTAGATGAATATATTAAGAAAATCTCACCTTACATAGATACAGAGTTGTGAAAAGAGGATTATTTTAGTAGGCAAATAATGTCAGAATTATTATAAAAATGGTTTTGGCCTTTCAGACCCCTTTGAAAGGTCTCTAGGACTTCTAGGGGGTCTCCAGACCATACTGTACAAACTGCTGTACTAGTGTAAAACAAGTCAACACTGAAATGAACTTGAATGCTCCCTGTAAACAAGGCTATGGGAAAGTCTTTATAAATTCATACTTTGAAAAATTTTCCAAGATTAATTTAGGTGAAACTCTAATTAGCAACTTATTAAATCTTGAGCCTCATCTGAAAATATCTTTACTAAGGTGTGGGGGTGAAGAATAAACTGAAACAAAAGGAATCTTTGGCCTTATTCTCTTTAGAACAAAGGGGAGGAAAAGATTTATTCATGGGAGATATTCTTTTTCCTATACCTACCTGTTCAGAAATCTCAGACTAAAATCTTTAACCTGGAGTCAATAAAAGATAAGAAGGGAGCTAGATGAAACAGTCTACTATAGCATTCTTTCTGTAGTGTTTTCCAGTCTCCCTCCACTCCTTTCTTATGTGCATTTTCTCTGTCAGGTGTGGAAGTGGGTCTCATTGGATATAACAAGTTTTGCATCCAGGATAGGAATCAAAAACACTTGTTAAGTTTGTAGAAGGAAGTAATAAAAACCACAAGTTTTCTCATTGGCTGTTGCCAAGTTGAGGACACTGGGCTAGGATGCATATATGTGCGCTATGAGAAGGAAGTTGTCATTTGGTACCTTTCTATTTTAATTACCCATTTTTATAATTACAGATAAGGAAACTGAGGCAAACGGGAGCAAGCTACTTGCCAAAGGACACCAGTTAATGTTCCTGAGGCTAGATTTGAACTCAATAAGTCTTTCTGACTCCAGGGTTGGCACTCTATCCCTGAGTCACCTATCTACCCATAAGGGGCCCTTGAAGCTATCAATTTTATCTAACTCTCTCATTAAAGGTAAGGAAAAAGAAAGAGTTAAGCAACTCTCCCAGGGTTACACAGACAATAAAAGTCTGAAGCAGGATTTTAACTCAAGTCTTCTGTATTCTAAGTCCAGCACAGTGTTTACTAAACTACACATTACCAGTAAGAAACAATTGTCAAGAATGTAATTCACACCTTTTCCCTCAAAGGACAATACAATTTGAATGCAGTTCCTTAGACTGCTGGGGCATCCTAATTGCAAAAACTTCAAGCAAGTGCTTCCTAAAGCACTTACATGTCTCCTGCTAAACTACTTACAAAGTACTGAAAAGTCACACATTGAGTAATTTAAATTGGGTGCCAAACGAAACTAGGAAAATGTTGAGACTTTCAAAGTAGGCCACTAATCTAAAGTCAAACTTGATATAACTACCTAGCTTAGCAGATGGTTGAGAAAGGAAATTAAAAAATGGTGTGGTGAGGCATTGGGTTAAAAAAAGGAATGATAAACTGTCAGCTAATGCATTATTAATTGCTCTGAAAAAAAAAAAACTGTACTCACCAAAATACACCAGACTGTTAAACTACTTACATACAAATATATGCTAAAGGACTTTTCTTATCACACTCAATGTGGATGCACAATACCTTTTTAAAAGAGCAGGTTAGGAACCTTCACAAATTTAAATTTCTCATTTTTCTAAGTTTAAATAAAAATTGGAAAATTTTACTCCCAAAGAAATCTCCTAAAAGACTTTCAGATACCAAACAAATATAGGGAGAAAAATACCAATATCAAATCCTTACCTATGTAACTCATCTTAATAAAATAAATTCCATTTAATAAGCACTTATTAGGAATTTTCCAGGAGCTAGGGAGCATTATCCATGGACCACTACAATTTTGTTTTGACTAGGATTGTGAGAGGAGGAAAGGCACTGAAACTAGAATTATAGATTCAGCTTTCTTTATCTAGGTCCATGCCTGCTACTTCTGCCCCATATATCAAATAGAGGGTCAGACCCCACGCACAACAACATTTCTTCCAACTCTAGACCTATGATCCTTTGTCAGCCTGGAGGTCATTCTCTAGGTAAGTACACCAGGGAACTGTCTTGTTGTTCAACATTTTAGTTGATGACTTCCATGATGATGTCAAATTTGCAAATGACAAATGAGCTTTGTAGGATGTCTAACACCTTCAATGACATCCAAAGATCCAAAAAAAGATCGTACCAGAATAGATTCATAGCCTTAGTGAACTAGTAAACAGGATGCAATTGAATGGGGATAATTGGGTTTTAACAATCCATTTCGTAAATAGAAGATGGCAGATTGTTGTTAGACAACAGTTCTAATGAAGAAAATAAAGGGCAGAGGGTGTAGGGGCAGGCTCAGTGTCCACACCTCAATAAAACCATGATGGGATAAACTAGGTTAATGGTAAGACCATTAAATGGGCTAATGGTGGCTGGCAAGAGATGGTGACCCCATCTTCAGTGACATCCCCAACAGAGCAACCCAGGAGCTTCCACTATGACACGTCCAACTGATCCAGCCTCTGTCTCAGGAGTTGGGGTATATGGGGTAACTCTTAAAGAGGCCACAGACATCTAGTGAACACACCCCATCCAGAAAAGAAGCACAAGGCAGAGGGGCAAAAGGAGTTTTTCCTCCTGAAGAAGGTGGAACTCCTTTAAATCGAATTCACTAGAAAATCAAGACTTTGTGATATCATTGGTCTTCTTCAAAAATGAGGAACAAATAACAATAATAAGTAGTAAGATTCAGAAGGCTTTTAAGCTCAACACAAGCGTTTTAAGCTCAACACAGTGTCTTTTTTTATGGGGTTTTTAAAATATTTTTAAACCCTTATTTCTGTCTTAGAATCAATACTGGTACTAGTTCTAAGGCAGAAGAGTGGTAAGGGCTAGGCAGTGGGGGTTGAGTGACTTGCCCAGGGTCACACAGCTGAGAAGTATCTGAGGCCAAATTTGAACCCAGAACCTCCCATCTCTAGGCCTGACTCTCAATTCACTGAGCCACCCAGATGCCCCCCCCTTTATGCTTGCCTTTATGATTTTAAGCTCAGTGTCATAATATTGATCCATTATACTACTATCCTAGAGGCATTAATAGAGTCATGATGTCCAGAACAATGAAATAATTATTTCATTAAACTACCCTGGTCAGGCAGAAAGTTATTGTTTCTCCTTTATCCTCTGAAAGAATAAGCTCTCTCTCTAGCTATTCAACATGTCACCATTCGTATATAGGCTCTGATTAGTTCATGCCTTAACTACACTATCTCACTGGCCTATTTCCTGAAGCCTTATTTGTGCTTATGGCTTTACAAGTCTCTCACTGTCGTTCTCTGGGAAATCATTCCTTCCTCTGTACCTCTACCTCCTGGCCCTGATATGCTCAAAACATCCATTAGAAAAACTGGTAGAGTACCAGGATGTGAAATCCTAAGGATAATAGGCTTAGTCTGATTCATGCCCATCCCTGGTGATTTACGATCTGGAATTGCAATGAAATAAGAAACTTGTCTTCCATTGAAAATGGCAGCCAGTTGGCATCGTGGAAAGAGTACTGGCCTCAGAGTCAGAAAGATCCATCTTTCTGATTTCAAATCTGGCCTCAGACACTATCATAGCCATGTGTCCCTGGACAAATGACTTAACTTTTTGGTCTCAGTTTCCTCATCTGTAAAATAACCTGGAGAAGAAAATGGGAAATCACTCCAGCACAATTGCCAGGAAAATCCCAAATGAGGTTATGAAGAGTGTGTACACGACAAAAACCACTGAATAACCACAATCCATCTAGAAGTTAACAACAGGGGGCTAATTAAGGACACTGAGAGCAGAGAAGTGAATGTTTATCCAAGATAAAGAGCAATTCCATTGAGCACAGCTTTCCAACGTGGCTTTTGCTGCTGCTCTGGTTGGGGCTGGGTGTCTTTTCTGTATTGTATTCAGATGACCAGGAGGTCACTAAGACCCTATCCTTAGTCCTCTGAGTCAATCTAAACTCAAGGGCAGTTTTAGAACCTTTAAAAAAAAACCTAGCCTATCTCACTTAGGCTATTGCTGTCATTAAGCAAAAAAACATTAAATCTCTATCATACATACATATATATGCATATAATATATAATCTTCTGTAGCAGTCCACCCCTAGCTATGGACAAGGGAAACAGTATGTACAGAGTGGCTTAGAAGAGAGCATGCTCAGTCTTGCGCATGGTGGCCAAGCTCCATCTTTAATTCCTTTCCTTATCTACCTCTCCCACCTGGGACCTGGCTTTTGGCCAGCCACTCTCTTTTCTCTATCATGTCTCCGACCTGTGTGGTATTAAATTTGGATCTTTGGACGGGTATAAGCCTTCTGAGTAGTCCACTGATCAGAGTTTTTGCTGTGGTTCCTTTGTAATCAACAAGGCCTGGATTTCTGACTCATTCCTGCCACCTCATATCTCTAAGTTGGCTCCGCTATCCCCCTCGCAGCATCCAGAACTTCTATCCTTCCTCTATCTTCCTACCTTGAGGCTTCCTGCTGGATCAGAAAGCCTTATCTTCCTTGTTCAACAAGCCTGGAACCATCATAATCTCATAGACAATCTGTAATGTTTTCTACCATTTCCCCAACCTAAAAAATCTTAATTCTCCTTTGTACCCTACTAGAGATTCTCCCTCTTCCACTAAACTTCCCTTAATGATTTCAGCCCCAGGACCATAATGGCACTCCGTTATTATACTTAATCTTAGCTTACATTAAGTACTTATCTTCTTTCACATATTCTTTCATGGTTTATTTAATATATTTTTATTCCCCAGTTCCATCATGAATTCCTTAAGAATACATTTTGAGGTATATATTGTATGTTGTTCACATGCTTCTCTATCACCCACAGCAACAAGGTAGAATAACCAATTGAATTCAGCAAGCCATTATTCAACACCTGTTTGGGCAAGCTACCATGCTAACTCAGTAATCTTCAGCCAATTAATTGCAAAGAAAGCCATCATGGTGTTATAGAGAGAGAAGCACCCTCAGAGTCAGGAAGATTGTTTTGATCAACTATGGGACTCTCAGCAATTGACCTAATCTCTTTCAACCTGTTTGCTTATCCCTAAAATGAATGAATGAATAAGTAAATGAACAAGTGAATGAATAAATGAAAAACTATTGAACTCCTACTATGCACAAAAAAATACTGTGACTACAAATAGAGTGACAATGTATTTTCTCAGAGTTCTTGTTTTACCAAAGGGAAATAATGCATAAAGGAGTTTTCAGCTACAAATCAGACAGAAATGCTCAGGGTGCAAATTCAATGCTGGTAATAATGCTTCTTTAATGCTATCTTCTATACCCTTTAAAACTTCAAAAGACAATTTTAAAATCTCTATCCTGGGGGCAGCTGGGTGGCTCAGGGGATTGAGAGTCAGACGTAGAGATGGGAGGTCCTAGGTTCAAATCTGGCCTCAGACACTTCCCAGCTATGTGACCCTGGGTAAGTCACTTAAGCCCCATTGCCCAGCCCTTACCACTCTTCTGCCTTGGAGCCAATACATGGTATTGACTCCAAGAAAGAAAGTAAGAGTTTAAATAAAATCTCTTTCCCTCCCTACCCCTATCAGAGGCACCAAACTTTTTTTGAATTGAAGTGTTTTCAGATTTTGCTAACAGAATAATTACTTTGTAGACAATGACATGGAAGAAATTACCATTACCAACTTAATGAAAGTGTTACTTTGTGTTATGGTATATCTTCCTTCATGTAATATACAAGTTCTTTGAATTGTTTGGTTCATTGGAAATTTTCTTGAAGAAGTGAAAAAAAAATCTCCTTCCCATATCTTAGAGATGCATGCTTTTATTTTTATTTCTTAAAGATTAAATCTAGTAAAATGATTTTAACAGCAACAATTATTTTCCCCAAACTTCATAATTTACTGTATTTAACTTTGGCAATAATTCTGTGTAAGACAACATATATGATAAACTTGAGAAAACCATATTTGCCACAAAGAAAGCTGGTGAAGCGACCAGTTCCTTAACATGGTGTAATATTTATCTATTAAAAAGCAATCTTTCTTTAATGGATGGTCAGTATTCATCCAACTGAATAGTGCTCTATACTAAAGAACAGAATTTAAAATAATTAAGATGGAAATCATAACCATTTCATGACCTGATTATGTCATGGGCAAGTCTTCAAGGGCAGCCGCCTAGGGAAAAAGTCAGTTATATAAATAATATTTTAAAGTATAAAAAAAGTTCAGCTTCTTTTAAGTCGATTCTGAAATAATTATAAAATTTGCACATATGGCTTACCCTAACTCATTTTCTTCACAGCAGCTGTGAATAAAACCCCAAGGGAACTCACTACACACAAATATGACTCAATATACACAACCATGCCTTAATATAGTTACATTTCCTCTGAAGGTCATGGAGGTATGGACGGATTATTTGTTGTGTGTGGCTTTTTGGCTTTTTATTGTTCTCTCTGGTCTTCCCACTCACACAGCGCATGTCCCCACATATAACCTTCCCAATTCCCAAACAGTTCTCTTTAGGCACTCTGCCTTAGCCAGATTGGATAACCTATCCCTCCTAGGTAAGACTTTAAAAATTGTTCCCTTTATATACTGCTATCCATTGGAAGCTTTGAATCATTGCTGTGATTCCTGTGACTTAAATAATCAAAAAATAATTCCTGTGTGGGATGGGTAGTAGAAATTTTTGGCACTGAAAATCTGGTATAAGATAGATGCTTGGGACTTTGATAGAACCTAAAATGGTGCCCACATTTACTACTTAGACTCCCAAGTCCCACTGCTAGAATATGTGCCCAGGACACTCTCCCTACAACCACTGACTCCTCACATGCTACCATTTTCAAAATCCCCAGGTCTATTTCTCAAGTTCCCAATTGGGATAATCTTGCGTCTCTCCCTCTCCATCCATGGCAGGATAAAAATGCTTGTTTCACCTTTGACTTCTTTGGTATGGTAGGATCCAGGCAAGGATCCTTTTTCTAAAGCTTCACCTCAATATCTCTTTTCCTTTCTCATTCTCACAATGTTCCAAATTTCCAAAAAAAAAAATGCTACAGCAACACTCCTGACTAGCACCTAGATGGCATAGTGGATAGAGTGTTGGACCAGGAGCAAAGGAAATGATGTCAAATCCAGCCTCATACACTTAATGAGTATGTAAACATGGCTTAGCCACTTAACCTCTATCTGTCTCAGTTTCTTCATTTGTAAAAGAATGATAAAAATATTGCCTACCTTCCAGAGTTATTGTGAGGATAAAATATGATAAAATTTGTTAAGTGTTTTATTAACCTTAGAGCTCTATGTAAACATTATCAATATTAAGTTTAGCAAAAGACTTGGGCATGAATCATTATTAACAATTATTTTTTATAACTTTAATTACCTAATAATTACTCAGGCATGAATCACTTTCTATATTTAGCAAGCAAAAACTAGTTTTAATCTTTATTACCTTATTGGTTTGTCAATAGACTTTTCATATATAAATACACTCATATATATATATATATATAAATATATACATGAACACATGCACACACATAGGTGTGTTGTGTAAACACATGTATATATACATCTATATGCATGAATATGTACATGTACATATACATACTTTAAAATGTATGTAAATATATGAACAATGAATATATCTATCTAAAATATATTGGCAGATACAGAAATACATTTAACCATATATACAAAAGATAAATAATTATATAAAATTAGAATACAAAATAGTTACTGTGAAAATGGCTTTACATTTCTTTTAATTAATATTTGAATCTTTTATTCATTTGTATCATTACTTATCACTTTGTTTATCACCTTCCTTATTATTTTCCTTTTTGGTCTCTTACCACAGTATGTATTAAGAAAAAAATCATAAAACACAATTTTTTTCCAAACCAGATTTTAAGGGAAAGTGGCTCCTATTAGGATCAACATGATGAATTCCTTTCCATCAAGCAGAAAGAGAACCCATACTTGATTTCTCTTTTCTCCTCATAAAGAACTTAAAGAAAAGATAAAGAGTGACTGCTTTACTTTGAAATTTTCACTAATTCTTCCATATCACATTTTATACTTTTTATTTATTTTGGCATTCTTTCTGTCAATATTCTTTTAAAAACTATGTAATTTTCTTGATCCTCACAAAAAGATGAATTGCCCATAGTTATCTTTCTAGCTATGCCTAGTCTATTTTGGCACCATTCTGACCAGAGAGGCTGCAAGTCCTGGCTTTCATAGCTCTTCATTGCCTTCACTGGACTACTGAGAACAAAGAACATTTAAAATCAGTCACTGATAAATATAGCTCTCTGTGAGAACACTGACAAATTTACTCCTTCTTTAACTGAAAAGCTGCCAAGAGAGCTGATATTTCCAGGAATGGTGCAAATGAGCCACTGTGGGGCTAAAGTGTAAGAGAAAAAAGGAAAACATTACATTCAAAAGATCTGGTACACTGATGAACCAATGCTACACTCTGACAAAAGCTTTTTAAAAAATTAGGCCCCAAAATATTAAATTTAAAATGTTAATCTAAATGCTGGGTATGTGGTATTTCTACAATGTTTTTTTTGCCACAGTTGGAAACAAGAGAAGTCTCTCTGAAAATTTCTAATAAAGAAAAAAAAATTTAAATTCTTAGAAATGACAGATTATGAGCATGCTAGAAAGATTAGAAGAGTCACCCTAGGACTCCAGAAATAAAAGGGTAAGGTGTTGATGGAAAGAAGAGAAGTGGCACACCGAGTAGGAAGGAAGGAGTTTGGGAGACTGATGGACAGACTCCCTATGCAGAACAATTTTCTCTACATTTTTGCTATGTCAGATAAACCATATGGCCACTGTAAATTTAGAATTGTATTCTCTGACTGTTTGGGAGGTCTTTGATTCATAAGGGACTTTCCGGATGTGAGTTATGAGTGGAGCCCTATTTTTTTCTATAATTTCTGCTAATCTGTCTTCCACTAATGTACATTCTGAAAACCCAGCCAGTGAGAACTTTTAATTTAACTATTCCCCTACTGTGAGGCTACAGGCTCTGAGAATGAGCAGTTGACTGGGGGGGGGGGGAAGGGGGGTCTCTCCTGTAAAAGCACACTAGGATGACCTTGACAAAGACCACATGGTTAATATGGGGCCATGTTGTCTACAAATTAAATCTCAAGAAACTCATTGAACAGTCAATAAACAGCAACCAGAATGGGTGGGCATGGGTTACAAACAAAAATAAATACAAGACAACTTGGAAGGGAGAGGCATTTTCAAGTGGGAGTTTAGGAAAGATTTCATGTAAGTGGTGGTGTTTAACGTTACAAATGAAGGATACAGATTCTTAAAAGCAAAGATGAAACAGAGTGTATTCTAGTAATGGGGAATAGACTGGGGCAAAAGTTCTGCAGAGTGAGGAACTCAAGAGGTCATTTTGTCTAGACCACAGGTATGTGCAAGATAGTAATGAGTAATATTTAATAAGGACAGAAAAAATAAGCTATACCCAAGTTATACATGCCAAAGAGACTTATTTGTAATGTGTGAACAAGTATGTTTTTATCTATCACATTTACGTAACTAATTTCCATTAACTTTAGAATGGTGGTAAAGAGAGGGAAAATCATCCAAAAACCATTCAATAATCACCTATTATGTGTGAAAAATTGTATTTATTGCTGAGAAGCAAAGACAACCCCCCAAAAAGTATTTGTTAAGTTGGATGGGGAAGACTTGTCATGACACATGATTATAGTGATAATTGCCACAGAGATGTCCAGCTCATGTGACCAACATGTTGGAGGACTAGACATTTTTCTGATCCTCACAATATCTCAAAAATTTCCAAAATAAGGATTATGCCTAATATGCTCATTTATTACAGCTTTCTCTGCTGGCTAAGACTCCAGAACTCTAATGATATAACAATTTGATTAAATAAGAACAGAAGTGACTCCTTAACCCCCCATGAGATCATTCAGCAATCCTTACAGCATCAACATTGTGGCAGGGTAATGCAATGAGACACTTTGGTTTTTAACTGAGATCCACAGAGTAATTTCCTTCCTCAGGCTGTAGTCTTTGTCAGTACATCCTATTGGTGCTCTCACCACATAATTCTGTGGCAACTAGTAGCAGAACTGAATGCTTCACTACCACTCCAAGAGATTTAGGTATAGGAGTGGAGGAAAGGGAGAAAGGAAAAGAGGAAGGAAGGAAGGAAGGAAGGAAGGAAGGAAGGAAGGAAGGAAGGAAGGAAGGAAGGAAGGAAGGAAGGAAGGAAGGAAGGAAGGAAGGAAGGAGGAGGGAATCAATAGGAACAAGGCTGCTTTGGGTGCATTTGAGGATCTTTAAATCTATAGTTTGTTCATGATATCCTTACATAAACTATGCAGTTAAATAGGAACATGAATTCACCTTTGACTATTCAGCTTTAGCCATATATCAGTAAAGTACTCCCAAACCTGAAGCCCATTGTGTATCTATATTAATTTTTAATCATGACTAGATCTTATTTGTGAGTATTTTTACTAAGTAGTTAGAAAAATTATGTGAGCAGTTTATTTGCTTTGTAAACACCCCAGATAATAGAAATACAAAGTAAATAAATGCATACATCAAGGAAAACACAGTTAATGAAGTAAATTACAGACGGAAACAATAAAGGAAAGGATGCCTAGAGAGAATCCTATGCAATTAAAATAAACAAAAACCAAGAATAAAATAAGAACAGAAAGGCTCTTAAAATATTTTCTCTGAAAATACAAAGTGGTGACCATGAAAGTGGAATTTAAATAGAAAAAGTGATGGTAGAGAATAAGATCAAAGCACCATGAACTATATCTCACAACATCCCACCTAGAAGGGAATCAGTATTCTCCTTAGAAGTATAAACAGGAACAGGAGAAGAATAAGATTGAGGGAAACATGTGATATGCCATACTAATGTTAATGATAAATAATAAAGGGAAAATAACTTCTGGTCTCTAGGAAAAAAAGACGAGTTGCAGGAAAATGAGTAAAATGGTAAAGAGAGGTATTGAAAAAGAGGAAAGCCAAAAGGGATATTGTAATTCATTGGTGGGTGTAATTAATTCAAGTATGAGGTATATTTTCTAATGGAAAAGGGAAGCCTTATAATGTAATCTATAGCAATTTGATACTCAGAGGAAACAACTATTGTTGAGAAAATCTTATGTTTTTGGAACTATGCCCAAAAGGATATAAATTGTGTATACCCTTTGATCTAGCAATGCCACCAGGAGGTTTCTATCACAAAACAAGGAAAAGAATCTATTTATACACAAATATTTATAGCAGCTCTTTTTGTGGTAGCAACGAATTGAAAATTGAGGAGATACGCATCAACTGGCAAATAGTTAAACAAGTTATTCCATATGATTGTAATAGAATACTATTTCTTTTCAGAAATGATGACCAGGAGAATTTCAGAAAAACTTGGAAAGATTTATATGAATTGATGCACAGGGAAGTAAGCAGAACCAGAGAATATTTTACACAGTAATAGAAATCCTGTCTGATCAACAAATGTGAATGACTTAGCTATTCTCAGCAACACAGTGATGCTAGAAAATCCCAAAGGGCTTACAATGAAAAATGCTATCCACCTTCAAAGAAAAAATGAATGGGATCTGAATGTAGATAAAAGCATACCATGCTTCATTTTATTTTCTTCATTTTTATGTGTTTTTCCACAATATGATGAATGCAGAAATACATTTTGTAGCACATGTGTAACCTAAATCACATTGTTTACCATCTTGGGTATAGGGGATGGTGGAAGAGAGAGGATTTAAAACTCAAAATGTTAGAAAACAGATGTCAAAATTTGTGTTTACATGCAATTGGGAAAGAATAATTCATTACTAAAGGGGGGGGAAAGAATGTCTTATCCCTCCATGGACAACATCCTGCCTTAAGAGAAGAGAAATCTTTTTTTTGAGAAAACCAACATCTAGGAGGACAGATCATAGACAACTGAAAGTATATTTCATAGCATATGGGGGAAATGCTCTTGAGGAAGGCAGAGAGTAAAAATGGGCCATATAATCAAGGTCACAGGAAAATTTCCACTATTGGACAATACTTCAATTTTCCCTTTCTCCTGCAGACTTTATTGCTTTTACAAATAACACCCAATGGAAAAGACAGGAGATGGTTAAGTTCTACACAGAAATAACATAGAAACTGTTCAGAAGAGGAAACAAAAAATAGATACTTTAGAAGTTTTAATTCCAGTAAGTAGCTAGGCAGATGGAAATTTAGATCTGGAATCAGAAAAAGCTGGATTTAAATTTGCCCCAGGTATACTCATTAGCTGATTATCTTTACCTCCGCCTACTTCAGGCTCTTTGTTTGCAAAAGGGGTGTAATAAAAGCATTTATCACACAGGATTGTTGTGACAAATGAATGAGATAACATGAAAAAGGTTTAGAATAGTACCTGGCACATAGTAGGAACTATAAATGCTAGTTCCTTTTCTTTTCAGTATGGAGAGCATCGAGAATGAAGATGTAATAAAGAATTAATACATAAATATAAGGTATCTTTAATATATAAAATTATTTTGTTTCTAATTAGTCAAGGAAAATTATCCAGTTCCAACCCATAATTTTAAATTTGAGAAAATTTAGACCACAAATGCAAGGAAGGAAGGAAGGAATGATATTTATTAAACACTTACTATGTAACAGGCACAATGCTAAGCACTGGAAATACAAATACAACAAAAATGAAAGACATGCCCTCAAGGAGTTTACATTTTAAGTTTATTTTTAAATATGTATTATTAATTTAATCTTTATTCTTTTAAGAATGAGTTTCAAATTCTCTCCATCTCTCTTGCCCAAACTCACTAAGAACAAAAGCAATATGATATCAATTATACATGTGAAATTATGTCAAACTTATTTCCATTTTAGTTATAAAATACCCAAAAAAGGCCCCACCCCAATGTGAGGAAATTATACTTAAATTTGCACTCAGAGTTCAACATTTATCTTTCTGGGAATGGATCACATTTTTCCTCATGGGTCCTTTAGGATCATCTTGAATCATTGTCTTTATCAAAGTAGCTAAGACTTTTATAGTGGATCATCATTAAGATATTACTGTTACTATTGATGTGCAATGATCTGATTCTGCTCACTTCATTCTGCATCATAAAGATCTTCCTATGGTTTTCTGAAACCACTCCCCTTGTCATTTCTTATAGAACAACAATATTCCATTCCAATCATAAGCTACAACTTGTTCAGCCATTTCCTGTTGCTCGACATGCTCTCAATTTCCAATTTTTTGCCACCATAGAAAAGAATTGCTACAAATAGATATTTTCCTATTATTTTTATGTTTTTTATTAAGTGATTAATTTAGAGAATTTTTCCAGGATTACAAAAATCATATTCTTTTCCTCCCCTCACCCCAATCCCCTCTAATAACCCACACACAATTTCATTGGGTTTACAGGTCAAGACTTTTTCCATATTATTGCTATATAAATAAATATTTTTAAATATAGGTCCAGCTCTGCTATAGGCAATACTCACCCCAGCATCAAAGACCACTCCTAATTATCTCCTAAATGCCTTGGGTGAGACAGTTAGGGGGAAATTATGAAGATAACCTACAGGTGTGCATAGTCAGATTATCTAAAAGACACACCAGGCATCTACATAGAGACTTCCATTTATTTATTGGTCCCCAAGTTTGGCATAGTTTTTTTTCCTCTACCCTCTTGAGCCAAATAATTTTTCTTCTTATACCTTGAAGCTCAAGCAAAAGAATGAGATCCTAAGCAGCAGCTTCTACTCTTCTATTTTGGGTCATGTTATTGTGGTTCTGCTTACTTCTTTCTCTAGCAGTTTAAACAAGGCTTCCCAATTTTCTGTGAATTCCTTATATTCCTCACAAATTACTACTATATTATTTCCTGTGACAATAGCCTGGAAACTTAAGCTGTGATTGTCTCAAAATTTAATGCTTTTAACTTCAGGGCTACCCAATATAGAGTGTGATGAATTAGTGACACCCTATAACTCCTGTTGAAGCAAAACAGCTTAAAGTTCTAATGGTGAGTCTAGAAGCCATCTTTTTACAATGGATCAGTAATTAATGTGAAGCAAAGCATAACTCCAAAATACTTTATTTCAGAAACATGACCAAAAATGTTTCAAACTTTACCTTGCAAGGACTATGAGAACCATTTATTTAGATACGATAAGGAAGGTTTGTAGTAATGCATTCATTATAGGTACATGTCTATGAAAAATGAAAATTCACCTAATTTATATAATTTATTGGCTAGCCTGCATCGATGGTGAATAGCAAATTATACTCGTGCTTATGTGAATTCTATTAAGCTGCAAGAAGCTGAAATTTACTATCAGACAATTAAAGGCCATAGACTAATGTAAAGTTCCCATATATCTGGAATTTTTTTCAAACCCTTTTTTCCTAAAAGGAAGTTGTAAAGTTCTTAATCACATCAAGATTTTTTTCCTAGCTCTGACAATCTGCTTGTCCAAAGGTAATCATATTTCACAGGCGTCTCTGGTGTACATCTAGAACTACCTTTGGTGGCTAAGAGCTTCTTCTAAAATGAGAGGGGAGGGAGCAGCTAGGTGACTCAGTGGATTGAAATCCAGGCCTAGAGATGGGCTGAGGGAGGGGACAGTGGGAGGGGGATCTTGGGTTCAAATATGGCCTCAGATACTTCTTAGCAGTATGACTTAGAGTAAGTCTCTTAACCCCCATTACTTAGCCCTTTCTGCTCTTTTGCCTTGGAACCAATATACAGTATTGATTCTAAGACAGAAAGTAAAAGTTTTAAAAAATAATAGATAAGATAAAATAAAATGAGAGGGGAAATTAAATTATTGAGTTCCAACTTATATAAATAAAACTCAGTTGCAAATTTCAATGCAGCACTTTAAAAATACTATTTTACTTTAAAATTTGATCTTTCAGGGGGCAACTCGGTGACTCAGTGGATTGAGATCCAGACCTAGGAGCAGGAGATCCTAGGTTCAAATCTGGCCTCCTATACTTTCTAGCTGTATGACTCTGGTTAAGTCATTTAACCCCCCCCCCTTCCCAAATGATCTTTCCTTTTAAACATCTAATTAAATAACAGGCATATTGTAAGTATATCACTTTGAAGTAACAGATATATCAAAAGTGATAATCAAAATATTGTTAACATATGCTTCCTTCCATGTATAGAGTTAATGTCAATTTTTCCAAATTTTCATTTGTTATTGATTTATTTTTTAATAATCTAAGCAATATTTTTTATCTTCCTTGCTCAAGGTCACAGAGCAAGCAAGTGTCTGAGGCTAGACTGAAATTCACATCTTATGGACCTCAAGTATGGGTTCTATCCATTGTTCTACCAAGATTTCCTCAACTATAAAATAATTGTGTTAAGAGCATATAGTTTTTGAAAACCCTTTTAAATCAAAGGTTATACAAATAGTTTTCTATCAAAAATCTGTCATACACTTCAATTAATTTCCACTGTTTCCAATTACACAGCAAGTATAGGAGCCTAGACCAGAGGGATTGGGGGTTATAATGTAACTAAAATGATTTGTTTTAGTGGGGAAATAAATAGGGTAATGAGTTGAAATTCTGAAAAAATTCTCCCATTTGATATGTTCTTGGTTTGCTATGTCAAAATTCTCTGAGTATTAAACAACAACAACAAAAATTAAAAAAGAAAGAAGTTAAAGAGGTGAATGGAATTTAAGAAAAGTTAGAATTGATAGACCACCACAGAAAAATGAATGGGAATAAAAAGGAATATATGTTTTTTTTCCTCAGAAGTACATGTACATTCATAAAAATTAATCATATAATAGGACATAAAATTGTGATACCCGAATGCAGAAAAGCTAAATGCTTCCTTTTATGATCATAATGCTATAAAGTTTACACTAAATCACTAAATGAAGGTGTGGAGAAAAAAGACTAAAAATTAATTGGATATAACTAATTTTATAATAAAGAATGAATGGGCCAAAGAAAAATCATAAAACAATCAATAGTTTCCTTAAATATAATGACAATAAGGTGACAACATACCAAATGTTTTGGGTTACAAAAAAAGTAGTACTTACTGGGACAATTTATATCTCTAAATGCTTAGAATGATCAGATGAATGAATTGGGTTTACAACTTAAAAAAATAGAAAAATAAGAAATAACTCTACCCCCAATTAAATACAACTAGAAAACCTGAAAATCAAAGGAGGAATCAGTAAAAATCAAGAGGGAGAAAAACATTGACATAATAAATAAGACAAGGAGTTGGTTTTATAAAAATATCAGTAAAAGGATAAACCATTGATTAATTTGATGAAAAAAGAATTAAAATGAGAAGAGTGAAATTACAACTAATTAAGAGGAAAATAAAGCAATTATTCGGAGTTATTTTTCCAATTATATGTCTATAAATTTGATAACCTGATGAAATAGATTAATATTTAAAGAAATATAAACTGCACAGATTAACAAAAGAGGAAATGGAATGCTTAAACAATCCTTACTCAGAAAAAAGAAATTGAGCAAAACATTAATGAACTCCCCTAAGAATAAAGCCCCAGGAGAGATGGATTCACAAGTGAAGTCTATCAAACAACTAATTAAAATATTACATGAACTATTCTGAAAAATAATTGAGCCAGGAACTGTACCAAATTCCTTTTATGACACAAATGCAGTGGTGATACCTAAACTAGGAAAAAGAGAGAAAAGTACAAACCAATATTCCTAATAAATAATGATGCAAAAATTTTCAGCCAAATACTAGTAAGACTACAATATATCATACGGTTCATAAATTATGATCAGATAGGTTTTACACTAGGAATATGGCTCAATATTAAGAAAACTGTTGGCATAATTGACCATATCAATAACAAAACCAATAGAAACCATATAATAGTTTCAATAGGTGAAAAGTTTGACAAATTAAAACACCCATTCACATTAAAAACACTAGAAAACATTGGAATGAATTGGGCATTCCTCAAAATAATGAATAGTGTCTATCCAAAATCATCATAAAATATTATTTGTAAAGGGGATAGGATAGAATCCTTCTAAATAAGATCAGGAATAAAACAGAGAAGTCTTTTATGACCACTACTATTTAATATTGTACTAGAAATGCAGCAGTAGAAATAAAAGAAAAAGAATTAAATGAAGAAATTAAAATAAGCAATGAAAAAATAAAGCTATCACTCTTTGCAGATGATCCTATAGTATATCTAGAAAATCCTAGAGAATCAATCAAAAAACTAATTGAAACAATTAAAATTTCAGCAAAGTGGTGATATATAAAACAAGCCCAACAAAAAGATATAGAAAGAGAAATTCCATTTAAAATAATTGTAGACAAATATAAAATACCTGGGAATTTACCTGCCAAGACAAACCCATGAATTATATGATCACATCTACAAAAGATTTTTCACAAAAATAAAGTCAGATCTATGCAACTGGAAAAAATATTACTTCTTCATTAGTCTGACCCAATATAATAAAAATGCCAATTCTTCCTAAATTAACTTACTTGTTCAGTGCCATACCAATCAAACTATGCAAAAATTATCTCATACAGCTAGAAAAATAATGAAAACATTCATCTCAAAGAGCAAAAGACCTAGAATATCAAGGGTTATTAATGAAAAAATATGAAGTAAAGTAGTTTAACTGTACAAGATCTCAAATTATTTTATAACATAGAAACCATCAAAATAATCTGGTACTGGCTAAGAAATAGAGTAGAGAACTAATGGAATAGATTAGTTACTCAGCACATCATGATGAGTGGTCATAGTAAACTAGTGTTTGACAAATACAAAGATCCACTCTTTTGGAAGAAGAGCTCAGTATTTGACAAAAACTTCTGGGAAAACTGGAAAATATGATGGCAGAAATTAGGCATAGATCAACACCTCATGCCATATACCAAAGTAAAGCCAAAGATGAATATATGATTTGGAAATAAAGGGTGATACTATAAACACATTAGTTTGAGCACAAAATGGTTACCTGAAGACCTATGGATAAGGAAAGAATTTATGCCTAAACAAGAAAAAAAGAACATTGTTAGATGTAAAATCAATAATTTTGCATTAAATTAAAAAGTTTCAACACAAACAAAAGCAATGCAACAAGATTAAAAGGCAAACAAGAAGCTGGGAAAAACTATAGCAAATCTCTGTAATAAAGGCTTTATTTCTCAACTATTTAGAAAACTGAGTAGTCAAATTTCTAAGAATACAGAGCATTTCTCAGTTGACAAGTGAACAAAGGTTATGAACAGGCAATTATCAGATGAAGGGATTACTTCTTGAGTAATATGAAAGAAAATATTTCAAATAACTATTGATTACAGGAATACAAATTAAAACAACTCTAAGGTACCACTTCACATCCATCAGACTGGCTAACATGTCAAAAAAAGATAAAATGATAAATTTTTGCAGGGGATGTGGGAAAATCAGTAGACTAATACAATTGGTGGGTCTGTGAACTGATATAACCATTCTGGATTATAATATGGAACCATACCCAAAGGGTCATGAAATTGTGCATACCCTTTAATACAGAAATATCACTACTACATCTTTATTACAAAGAGATTAAAGAAGGAGGGAAAGAAGTAATTATACAAAAATATTTACAGCAGCTTTTTATTGGTGGCAAAGAATTGGAAACTGAAGGTATGTCCATCAATTGGGAAATGGTTGAATAAGTTGTAGCATGTACTTATAATGGAATATGTTTGGGTCTTTAGAAATGATAAACAAAATGATCACAAAAACCCTGGAAGAATTTATATGAAGTGATTCAAAGTGAAGAATTTATATAAAACAATACAAAGTGAAACTCTATACAATGTTATACATAGTAACAACAATACTGTATATGGTCTTCTGTGAATGATAACTGTTATCAACAAGGCAAGGATCCAGGAGAAATCTAAGAGTCTCATCACAAAAATAGAACATTCATTACCATAAGTGGAACAGAGGGAGTTCAAATGCAAATTGAAACACACCATACTTTACTTTCCTCCATTATTTTCTCTATTGGGAGGTATATAGTTCTTCTTTGATAACATGAGAAACATGGAATTATGTATCATAAGATAATGTATGTACAATCTATATCATGTTACCTACCTTATTGGAGAGAAAGGATGGATAAAAGGAAAAAAGAGAACATGGATTGAAAAATATCATAAAATAAATATTTTAAAAATTGTTTTGACATGTGATCTGGATAAAATTAAATTTTGTTATAGTTGCTTAAAAGTCTTCTGAGTATAAGCCAAATTCTGAATTGGTCCTGTCCTGTATTCCTGAGAAATGTTTCATCAAGTGTCAGGAGATGAATTGCTACTATAAGGCTTTTGTTGTTCTTTCTTGATGTTTAACTTCTTTAGCTAATAAAAAGCTTTTGTTTCAGAGATATCCGTTTTCACCCCAAACATTAGGAATCAGAGAATCCCAGAGCGAGAAGGGATGATAGAGATTAGCTGAGTCCTAACTTTCTTTCAGAAATGAAGACACTGAAAATTTGCTAGATTTTCTCTCTCTCCCTCCCTTCTTCCCTCTCTCTTTCTGTCTCTGTGTGTCTGTGTGTCTGTGTCTGTGTCTGTGTCTGTGTCTGTGTCTGTCTGTCTGTCTGTCTGTCTGTCTCTCTCTCATATACATTCACCATGAAGAAGCTCCAGTTACTTGTCTCTAATTTTAGCTATACCAATTACTTTTGCAGTGGCTCTTCCCTGTTAGGAAAATATAGGAAGAAATGAAGAGCCCTCATTAGAAGATCAATGGCCACAATAAGAGCACTGCATAAAGCAGTATTTATTTTCTTCCCACAGATTCAAGATTTTGACTTTGAAGTGGGCTATCATTGATAAATTCTGGAGCAAAGTTCAGTTTCAAGTGAAAGTAAAGACATATACAAAGTGAATGCCTTAAAGAAGTGATATAGGCATAGGGACTTGACTTAAAATTTCATCATTATAGAGAACTCTCATAAGAGGAAATTTTCTTTACCTCTGCAGGTTGTCTCATATTCTACAATATACATTCTTAGAAAGTTTTCTAGATCACTCAGGGGATAGGTGACTTGTCTAGAAGTGATAAAAGCCAAGAAAAGAGGAGTATTTCTATTAAGGACTCAAGCTCAGTTCTTGTGGGGGTACATACTATTGAGGGAATGACAGAAGTTGGAGCTCTGCAATACAATAGTCTACCTGATCATCACATATCCTACATGATGTATGAGAAGATGGCATTTGCTATCCCAGTGCCTGCCAATGCATAAGGCATATAATCCATTCTGATTTTGTAAACCTAAACTAAGAGAAAACTGGATCTTATGGGAACAGGCTTTTTGATAAAGGTGTATATAGATATAGATATGATATATTGCATATTAAGATACTAGTGCTTATTTTGTTCAAAAGAAAATACTATTGAAATTGACTCAAGGTGCTAAATTGGATAGGATGAATAGCAGATGTTTCCAAATTCTTGACACTTAACTTCAAGATGCAGGAATGAGAAGTCAAATTTCTTGGCAATTCCAAAAATTATATATTCTGCCTTTTTCATAGCATTGTATTTGTGTATTTTTAAAATAATGATGTTTCCTAAATAATAATGTTGCTCATTTTTCTGAGATATGATTATGGTAAAAGTCTTAGAGGTTTTTTGTAATTGATTTAACAATAAATGCAAGATTGTTATTATTATTTTGAACTAATATATTGTAATAGAGATTTAACACCTATCTGGAAATAAGCTAATTTTCTTCATTTTTCTTAAAATAATTCTAGCATTCTTCACACTCAACTAATTATTATGGATATCTAAAATTTTTAATAAGAAATATTTAGTTTAGCAGTATTTACAAAGAACTAGAGCCTATAGCAATATTCAAACAGTGGAAAGCTCCAGTGAACATTATTGGGCAGTATCTAAATAATGTAATATAATCAGATCCCTCAGTAAGGTTAACAGCACTACACAGAATCATGTGGAAAGTTGCCAATTTAATGAATTCTTGTGCTTTCAAAACTTGTTATTTCCTACAACATCACTAACAAGATTTGTATAAGCATACTATGCACATAAACTTATTGATATTTATTTTGTTTTCAAGGATGACGCATAGTTAGCAGGAGACAGGTCCATAAACACACTTGTATATCATGGCAATAGTGATAAACAAGAGTGATTAGCTCATGACTGCTTTCTCTAATCTATGCTCCTATCCTGGTTCTCAAAAATATTGACTTTAACCTTTAGATCCATTTTATCAGCATTTCTTATTGTTACTTTTAGTTTGTTGTCATTGGATTCCTTTGAGCCAATAACTTCTCCATGTTGACTTTTAAGCTTAAATTTTAACGAGAGAATTATAATATTTTACCTCATTGCTTGATTTTTCTTGTAATTAAGAAAAACACATACATTTGTTTCTGAGAAATTCCAGGAAGGAATTCACAGTGAAAATGCTAGTGTAAAAGAATTTCTTTTCTCAAAAGATGACAAAAGCAACCTTGTTCATCAGCAATAATGGGGTGACTTTGTGCTCCTTGGATCCTGTGGATGAGGAGAATCCTCAGAACATCATCTCTGTTATATCCAATCTGAATGAATGCCAGCAGTTGGCCTCAATGTTCACAGTATGCTGAAACACCGCTTCTTGAAGAAGCTGTTTGCTTTGATATGTATTTCATACACTTTTATCCATTCTGCCCATCCAACAATGACTTCTCTGGGGGCTCTATCATAATGGTGATTTATCATTCCTAGTAGCCACTGGCACAAGGCTGAATATCAGAATAAAAAGCCTTTACCTCTTTGAAAAAAATATTTATGATTGATTTATTATTCCAGTCCAAAGGGATCTCCCCAATCACGATCCAGAAACTTCAATAGCTCAAACTGTAAAGTGACTTTAGAAGAAGTCTAGTCCACTCTGACCCCATTTTAGGGAGGAAATCGAGGCCCAATGTTGGTAGGTAGTGACATTTTCTCTGATTCCAAATCCATCACTATTTCTACTATCCAATCTCTTTCCATTTTTCATTAACATAAAATTCAGAATAAGAGAATTAATCAGTGTTATCAGATTAGTTATTTTATAGTTTTATGTCTATAACATTTTAGATCAGATATATTCCATATCTGTTAGGTGGCACAGTCAATAGAGTACTGGGAATTGAAGTCAGGAGGACCACAGTTCACATCATGCATCAGATACTAATAGTGTAATACTGGTCAACTTTCTTACTATAACTTCCCTGGGACTCAGTTTCCTCATAACTAAAATGAGGATAATAATAGCATCTAATGTTCCCCCAAATATACTAAACTATTTATACTTTTTGACTCACTTGTACCAGTATTAGTCTTATACCCCAAATAGAGCAAAGTAAGAGGGAAAAAAGCCAAAAGTGGATAGATATATGTAGCAGCTCTTTTCATGGTCGTTTCAAACTGGAATCTAAGGAAGTGTCCACTTATTGGGAAATAAATAAACTAAACTAATTGTGACATGTGAATGGGATTGAATATTATGGTTCCATGAGCAATAACAAAGTGGACAATTTTAGAGGAAACTTGGAAGAATTATAAATTGATTCATAGTGAAATAAGCAGAAGAAAGAGAATAATATATACTGTGACCAAAACATCCTGAAGAAAAACAAATTTGAAAGAATTTAAGGTGTTGATCAATGCAATGAAAAAACATTAATCCAAAAGACTTAAGGTGAAATAGTCCAGGGACTATTTCACCTTAGAGAGGGGATGGATTTAAAATGTAGAATAAAATATTTTGATACGTAGCCAATGTGGGGATTTGTTTTGCTGAATTATGTATTATTTATTATGATTTGATTGTTTTCTTTAATTGTCAGCTGTGAAAAGCAATGGTAGGTAGAGATAATAAAATAGTTGTAAAATCATTAATTTCTTGTGAGAAAAAAAAAGGAAGTAACATTTAAGGTTCTTAGCATCATAGCAGTATAAAAATGCTGCTGCTAATTATGCCATGAGAAATAACAAGGTAACCAGATGTAATAATAAATCTGATCTTCACACTCTTTCAACTGCATCATGGCTTCCTAGCCAAAGTACTGTGAGAAAAGTTCTCTGGGCACAGATTCCTTTCCGTTCATGATTCATTCTAATATAGGTCAAGGCTTTGAGAGTAAGTGAATTCCAAGTGGACAGAATCAGAAAGAAAGTTCCAGAGTCCGGGGTGCTGGTTATAGACAGCTGGTCTATCTTGCACCAAGAAAAGCTTCCTCTGTGATTTAAAAGAGGGGCAGCAGAACACTGTATACATTTTAGAGGAGGGGACTACTGAACAGGAAATCAAAAAGAGAATTGGCTCACTTCCCTGCTTTCCAAAGGCTGGTGCTGTTTAGGCTATCCACAAGAACCTGTGTTGTGGAGACCAAGTCAGAGTGGATTGGACTTGTAGGTTTCATTGGATAAATAATGGATTGTTGAATGAAAGATCATCTTTTAGTCTAGATCTTTGGTAATTGATCATAACAATAACAATTTAAGTTTCACAAGATGCTTTTTTGGCCACAAGTTCAGGTGCTTTTAGTTGCAATTTTACATCACATGCAGTCAGCAGCCTGAGCTTAAATTCCAGCCTACCTCCTTTGATGTTTAGGTATGGTGAGGGGATGGGAAGAGAGCGAGAATAAACGTGATGAAAATGTTGAAACAAAATGTTAATTTGGTGGCCTATGTATTTTAAACATAATAATTTATGGCTATTTGTTAGACATTGAGTTAGGAAGAAAACATATCTCTTTGCATTTATACACAATATCTTCTGAAGAATTAATGGTATTCTCCTTCCTCAGATTAGCTTTTACTTAATCATCTGCATACATGTTTTAGCCACTCATTGGAAGACAAGCTCTTTCAAAATTGAACTCTTTCAGTTTTTCTCTGTGAATCTTCAGTCCCTAACATAGTACCTTGTATGAGTGTACAATCGATTTTAAGTTTAACCATATTAATAGATAAAAATAAATAAAACAAAGACAGGGTGGCATAATGTTCAGAGGACTCTCTTTGATGTCAGGAAGATGTGGGTTCCAGACTCCCCTCTTAAACACCCTCTGTGTGACTCTTGGCAAATGACTTAACTCTTCAGTACTTTAGGTAACTAAGACTATGTTGCAGAAAATTGTGGATTTTTATCCACAATTGGTAGAGGGATTGGTAGATTGGTAGATTGGTAGAGGGATCTTCATTACCTTTGAGTTCTATATCCAATGAAACTGCAGGTTTCTAGTCCCCACCTTCCATATATATATAGTAGCATACCAGGCATATAGCATCTTGAAAGTATGATTGGTGTATTATATCTTATATGTTCATATACCACACTCATGGTCATGTTGCTTATTAATTATTGTATTTCCAAATCTTCAACCCAAAGGACAGAGGAATTCCTGAGCAGGACAATATTTGCCAGAGGGTCCTAGCTCATACCTTGTTGGACCACATTCCTTGCCAAGTCACATGTTTGTTTAACCTCCTCCTTTTTGATTACATGATTGTCAATTGAGCCAGTGTTGAAACCTATGCCATGTCACATGTTCATTGGCTACCTCCCATTCCATATTCTTAAACTCTTCAATAAAAGTTTGAAGGCACATGTAGGGCCCTCTCTCAATACCATCAGAGGGGCATGGCAAGATGTAGCCCATATTTTTTAACTCCTTGTCTCTGAGACTTTATTCCTTTGTCTCTCTCTTTCTCTTCTCTATCCATTTTCCCTCAGTTTCCAATCTCCTTCTCAGGTGTCCACCCACGAGAATTTTAAGATGTAACTACAGGAGGTTACATTAATATATATATATATATATATATATATGCATATTTATATCCTCCACTAACATTCTATTGCTGTTTATCAACAACACAACTAATAATAATAATCATTTATATAACACCTTAAATGTTAGAAAAAGTTATATATTTTACTTTCATTTAAGACAAAAACCGTAAAAATAGGACTCATTCACTCCCAGAAAGGTATTCCTGGATTCTCAGATATTCTTTCCAAATATTGAATTGGAAAATCTCCAAGAAGAGACCAAGTCATTGAGGACCAGTCTGGCTAATTTCAGACAAAGCCATAATCAAAACCTAGTCATCAGGTGACTTTTTTTTTTGCCCACAGCAGCACGTAAAGATTGTCTAGGAAGCTGTGGAGAGACTTCAAACTTATTCAGATAAGGAGCCCTCACTAATGGAATCCCAAATCATATTAAGTGTTAAAAAGAGTACAGCACATTCTTAAATAGAAACTCATTTTGTAAAATATATCACCACCATTGCAACTAAATACTTTAGTATTTTCTACATGGTAATAATCACATCAAGTTTAAAATCAAAGAACTTAAATATTTCTAATATATCTTCTAAAAATTAAGGAAACATGAATCTTTCAGAAGGACTGTATGTTTCTATAATTGGCAAAACTATTCCATCTAATTTTAGATTCTTTCCTTTAAAGTTTTTTTAAGGTGATAATTTTTCTCCTGATTTAGCACTTACCCATCTCGTGTCAGAAATTAGACCTTACTTTCCAAATATGAAAAACCATTTCATAATTTGTTATACTAAGAAGAACATTAACATGAATCTCACCCTTTATATGCAAAAGAATTTAAATTAATTGAATAACTTCAATGCTATTTAATCCCTTTCCTTCAGCAAGCAGTGCTATTATATATCCTAAATGTCTTTTGATTTGCCCTTTAGAAGCAAGTTTTTCAAACCATTACCAAGCAAATTTGGTGTGTTCATATATGGTGATTAAAAAAAAAAACACCCATTATAGTTTCTCTTCAGTCATGGAATATCTCTTTTGCTTGATGAGATAAAGTATTTCTGCTTCATTATAAGACTTTTAAATACCTAGGCTCTATATCATATATTCCCTCTAATAATTTTGATTATCTCTGCAATCATGCCTTTTTTATTAATGAAGCATGCAAAGCAATAGAAAATCCAATAAGGTAGCATTCCCCAAAAGGAAGAAAAGAGAAAATTTTTAAATAAAGCTTTAAAAAGTTATAAAGTCCATGGCATACTTATCTATGGAAAAACATTTTCAATGCAACCTTTTTTTTTTCAGTTGAACAGCCTGCACTTTAATCCATATTGGTATTGTATACAATTTTCAAAGACAAGTTAAAACATTCAAACTGATGGTTTTGTTTGTTTTTTTTTTTTTTGGTTATCATTGTCAATGTTTTGGATTTGTGATTTTTGGGGGGAAAACACAGGCAAATATATGTGACACTACAGTGAGGTCAATATAGCAATAGCATCAGCAAGAATAGAGTTCATTGAAGGAGAGTTAAAAAAAAACTAGGCAGAGAATGGAGAGTGAAGCATAAAGATAAGAGATATTTGATTCCAAGTCCTACTGAACAGGAAATAAATTTCAAATTTACTGACATTATGACTTTTATATTAAATTAGTAGAAGAAATTAGTAAAACAGGGAAAGGGATCAAATAGATAAGTCAATAAGTTAGAAATTCAAAGCTATTTTGAAAGAAAGCTCTGGAAACTCATAAGCACCTGCATCCTAAAAAGAAAAAAAAGAGAAATATTCATGTGATTTACTAAGGTAGTATTAGTACTCTAAGCAAGAATCGATAAAATGAAAAAGAAAAAGATCATTTTTATGTAGTAATTTTCAAGTTGTAGAAAAATTTCCAAGGTATAACCTAGACCAAAGCATAATATAATCAATCCCCAAAGGAACCAGAACTGCACATGAATTCCTATTTATAAGCAATTTCTGAAGAATGAGGAAAAAATTACAATATTCTATATTGCCAGCTGTAATTATGGGGAGTAGGAAAAAAAGAACCATTGAGGGAAATGGGATATTGAGAGCTCTACATGAGGCAGGAACAGCAGTTGGAAATGGGACAAGGACTTCTGGGAAATTCTCCTGAGAGTCTTGAGTGCTGAGACACAGAAGGGAGTGGAAGGAGAAACTGTTTCTCTATGCCATTTTTCAAGATACCTTTGAAGATTTCTGTCTCTGACAGAAATCCTAACATTGCTGGTTCCTGTGAACAAACCCTAACTTCTCTGAAGACTTACATTCCATGAACTATTGAGATACTGGACTCAATTCAGTGAGCAGTGCTCTCTTCCCCTTTTTAACTCTCCACAGCCTACAGGAATAACAGCGACTGACAGGGGCAACTAGTTAGACAGAAATTAGGGTGACCCACAACCCCTTAATCTTTACCTGCTTCTCCTCTACCCCAATTCACAAATAAATCACATTGAGCAGTCAGATAGCGAATTTAATCTTGTTTATTTACATCTAGAGAGTAAGTTCTTTGACAATCTCCATCTTGCTGCCAGTTTTCAAGAAGACTGGAGGGGGAGGCTTGTGAGTGCCCCAAAGTAATGCATATCTGGATTGGGGTCCCACATATCTCCCCTTGTAGAGAAGACTTCCCCGCTACCTTTGAGGGCCAGCACATTCCTCAAGAGGCAAGCCTCACTGAGAGGAGATCTCCATTGTGTCTCCTCTCAAGTAATCTGGGGACTATGGGAGGAAGTAGTGAGGAAGCAATTTCGTCAACCCTTTCCTCACTGCCTCCAACCTTGATTTCTCCATCTAAGGAATAAGAGTCCCCCAAAATTAAACAGCACATAAATCTTTTTTCCTTTACTCATTTGGCAAATTTCTATTCTATGGTTGTAAGATGGGAGACTGGGAAAGATGGCAATCATCCTGGAAGAGATAACTTCATAGATCAATTAAAAGGATTCTTTTCTTATTATTTTATCCATTATCATCATCATCATCATCATCATCATCTTCATCATCATCATGTTTATCATGTCATTTAATTATCCCTGAGGGGCATCAGGTTAAGAATTTAACAAAAATTAGTGTTCATACAATAATAGTGCTAAATGTAGCTATGGTTGCACCACTAAAAGATATAGGCACATTAGTGATCTAGTTTGCATGATTAAACTTGGATTCAAGAAGGAATGACTTCCTATTCCTCTCAGGGACACTAGAAACTCATTCTTAGAACCCATAAAAGCAGCATTTATGAAGAGTATGGATCTTACCAAGTCAGAACAACAATGAACTTCTCCCCACAGAACAGTTTTAATCCTGGCATAAGGGACTCTCAATGAAAAAAAAATCCTTTTACTAATTTAAATCAGCAGCTGCTCTGAACTTAGAGACTTAAGAGACTCAAAGAAATTAAGTGACAACCAGTTTATATATAAGAGGCAGGATTTAAGCCATGGTTTTCCTTTTCATTAGGAGATTACATATGGGACCAAACTAAGTGGAATGCTAAGGGAAGACCCATTATTGAGGTGCGCAAATTGTTACACATGTTACATGAAAAATTTAAAAACATCATTTATTATTTAATGATATTTAATTAAATATTTTTGTTTTATTAAATATTTCCTGATTATATTTTAGATATTTTTAAAATTCATTTACACTTTTTTTAGTTTTAATTCTTTTCTTTTCTCCTGTCCTTTGCCCTACTTCTTAAATAGGCAAGCAATATGATATAGATTATAAATATGAAGTTATGTAAAATATTTTATTAGCCTACATATACAGTTTTGAGTGTATGACACTTTTTTCCACCCAACAACCGAATGAGCTTATGAGTGCAAATATAATTATCACAACTTTTGAGATGAAGGACCTGAGGGATAGATAGCAAGGCAAAGAATATTCAGGGTCATTGAGCAAGTGGGTGTTTGTGTTGGGACATAAAGCATCTGCATATAAGAACCAGCATTCTTTCTACTAGGCTTTTTCTTTACCTGAGCAACTAAACAATAGGAGGGAAAAGATCCAGAGTATGTGGCAGTAGCAGAATATTTCTTTCCAGAGAACAAAAACTACAAATCTGCTGATACTAAAATCAATAAGGTACTCCATTTGTAGCAATGGGAAAAACAGGGGTAGAGTAGTTATTTGAGAGGGATTTTATTTACCTGGAGGGAAAAACTAAAGTAAAAAAATGTTACTTCTCAGCTTCAAAATTTCTAAGTGAAAAACCACTGTAAATATAGAACAACGTCTACTACAAAGACAGAGTATCAGAAAGAAGTAAGAATAATTTAAAACATATTTACCATTGAATCAAATGCTTCTTTTAAAATTGAAATACAAATATAGAACTTTCTACATCTCTTCCTGTACGCAACAATCAATCAAAAAACATTTATGAAGATTCTCATCACTTTATTTCATTTTACTTTATTTGAAGGGTGTTAAGCTAGAAGCCATTAAGGCTGTGATTCTGGAACCATCCTTATTCTAGAAACACAATCTCAATGGGGAGATGAGACATCCATACGTGAAAAAGGATTAAAATGCAATATGTGATTGGCCGCTAATTCTGAGATACAGATAAGCACTATAGGGACAAGTTTAGTGGAGGCAAAGATCACTAAAATGATGGAAGTGTAGTAGTTCTCAGAGGTTTTATAGTGAATAGAATGCCATGCCTGGAGTGAGGAAGACTCATGAGTTCAAATTTGGTATCAGATATTTATTGAGTGTGATCCTGGGCAAGTCATAAGGTTTTGCCTTAGATTCCTCACCTGTAAAATGAGCTGAAAAAGGAATTGACAAACTAATCTAGTATCATTGACAAAAATAAAAACCCCAAATGAAGTCATGAAGAGTAAGGTACAATTGAAACAACTGAACAACTAAAAAATTGTAAATTTTTCCCCCTCCTGTGCCCTGTGTTCCAGCCAAGTTAGCCATCTCTTGATCTCCCAACTCTATGCCTTTGCATAGAGAAACCTCATGCCTGGAATATATCCACTCCTTATCTTCATTTCAGAAAATGCCTCTTCCTTTATTATACAAATCAAATATCATCTTCTATATGAAATTTTTCCTGATCTGCCTTTCCCTACTACTAATACCCTAATGAACTAATATATATAATATAATAATAATATATAAAGTTCAATATAATAAATAATGTTTATTATTTTTTCTTTATATTTATTCTGCATATTCTTCTCTATTAAGCATGTTTTGTATCACGGACCACTTCAGTAATCTGATGAAATCTATTTTTCTTTTCTCAGAATAATGTTTTTAAATATATAAAATAAACACAGAGTTACAAACCAATTACAATGAAACAAAGTTATCAAATTTAAAATAAAGTCCCAGATCCTAGTTTAAGAAACCATTTTGTCTATACTTAGTATCCCTCTGTTAAAATGTAAAGTTCTAATAAGTAGGAATTATTTCACTCTTTGTATGCTTAGCACCTGGTATAATTCTTGAACCCAATAGGTACTTACTAAATGCTTGTTTCTTGATTGATAGCGAGACTTTAAAAGAGTGGGGCAAAAAATATCAGAATATGAAAATATCAGCAAAACCATAGAGGTAGGAAAGCCTATGTTGCACTTGGGAGATACACACACACACACACACACACACACACACACACACACACACACACACACACACACACAAATTGCCTGAAGTAGTGGATAAAGTCCCACCTCTGGAATATTGAAGGTATAAAGCTTGTAAGTCATTTAATCTTTCAGTGTTCCCCAGCAACTTTCTAAGAGAGTTGCAAAGCAAGTGTCAGTTTGCATTGCATTAGTAGGGGAAATTTTCTCACCCAGAGGTCCCTTTACTGATGAAATTATAGATCTAGTCCAGAAAGGAAAAAAATAAAAAAAGGAGACCCAGAGTAAATTGGAGTCTTAATATGGAGCATGAGTAAGAAAGAGCCTGCATGCTCCCTTGATATCTATGCAATGCACAGAGCAAAAGAGAAATTTCCCCAGAACATTTAGTAGAATCACTATAGAGATTCTATGACAGGGAAATGTACAAAAATTGCACAGAATGGACAGGTATGAATGGTTTGTGGTCTGGGCTATCAGAGAGAATATCCACATAAATGAGATCACAGAGCTTTGGAGATATTATAAGAAGTCTCTTTGTTTAGTAAAACTTTCATAGAGACCAGAAGAAGGAAATAAGTTTGGGATTTAAATTTGGGGTCAGAATACTGTTTTTGAGAAGGTATATAGTCATACTCTGATGTGACAGTTGAATCTGGGCTTTTAATCACATGGTAACTAGGATATTCCTGAGCGCAATCAAGGAAAATGTTTGCTTCACAGAAAAAGCTATATAGGCAAGTGAATAATATTGAAAGTTCTGTAGAATATATTAAAAGATTAAAATGCCTGCAGACCTCCTCAACCATTGATAAAGGATTTTCTTTGGGAGGTTGTTAAATGCAAAGGTACAGAAATCCAATCAAGAGATCCAATAGATAAAAATAAGTATTAGGTTTTTCTATTCAGGAATATTCATTGAAGTGGTGCAGCTTTTATGAATTTAAGTTTTAGGTATTTTCCCTTTAAAGGAAAGTGATACAGATCATTAAAATACCAGATCATTCATAAAAGTAGAAATGGCTCATCTCATATTTTATACCAAATCACAGCTGAGCATTTCAATTCTTATTTCTCATCTATTTTATTCAGATTCAAGAAATCTCATAAATTAGTAATACAAACTTGTTCTTATGTAATGAATATGAATACTGATCATAGACCGGTATTTCTCCTGAAATTTAGTGGTAATATATCATATTGGAATGAATGTAGATCCTAGATTGAAAAAGTCACTAAAAAGTCCTATCTATATCCAGTATCCACAACTGATTTAGACACTTCAGCTAAAAGTTTAGGGGAAGTGAACTGTAGTAGAGAGAGCACTGAACTGGGAATCAGATGATCTAAGGTCAGTTTAATTCATTAACCATATATTGAGTGAATACTGGGTTCTTGGCACTTTCCTGGGCACTGAAAGTCCTTTTGCATATCAATTTGTATCCATATGACATCCCAACAGAATATAAGCTGATCAAGGATATGAATTGAGTTTTGCTTTATCATTTTTGTCCACAATTCTTTGCACCATGTCATAAATGACTTTTAATAAATGTTTGTCATATATAACCTCACAGTTTTGGTTTCTTCATCTGTAAAATGGTAATGATAATATCTGCCAAATGAATTATAAGGACATAACGGTTACATCAATGGATTTATACTCATAAAGACCCGAGTTCAAATCCTGAATGAGATACTGAAATATCTCTGTTAACCTTAATTAAATTAAAATACTTCAGTCATGCAACCTCTCTCTGCCTATTTTCCTGTTTTCTAAGCAAGAGACTAAATTCCCTTCTAACTTTAAACTTATTTTTCCATCATTATATGAATAATAATAAATATTTATAAACATAATATTTAAAATATAAAATCAAAGTTTTTGAAAATTATAAATTGCTATTAAATGTATTATAATATTTTTATTAAATTAAATTATCTGAATGCTGGAAAATACAATGGTTAGACCTGCTAGTTAATTCAAACCCTGGAACTTGAACAATTTCACTTCTCTATTTAAAATTAAGAATAAACACTAAGTTAATATTAAACACATCATTTCTCTTAAGGAGGAGGAATTGTTGGTTCTAGAATTGGGTTTGAATATGAGCTGTGCCTTTTACTAGTTATTTATCCTTAGGTAAGTCACTTACTTTAAGACCTCTGTTTCCTTGCATGTAAAATGAAATAACTGGACCATAGGAAGCCTAAGATTTCTCACAGTTCTATCATTTTTTGGTTCTGTGAAGTAGAAAAAATACTGGTCCCAAATGGTGTCAGAAGATCTGAATGTGTAGGTTCTAATGACTTAAAATGTGTAAAATGCATGATCACTCATACAAATAATATCACTACTCTATGTCTGTTTCATTATTGGAAAAATGAGAGTATATACTAATCACCTAATAAGATTTTTGTGAGAAAATTGTTAAGACATGTCAGTTGTTACTGAGTCTTTATGACTCCATTTTGAACTTTCTTCACAAAGATAATAGAGTGGTTTGTCATTTCTTTCTCCCACTCATTTTACAGATTTAGATAATAGAGATAAAGAAGATTAAGGAACTTGCCCAGGGTCACACAGCCAGTAAATATGAGTCCAGATTTGAAACTTTGGAAGTTGAGTCTCCCTCACTCCATATCAAGCACTCTATCCACGATGCCATCTCAATGCCTTAGTGTGAGAAAAGCTTTTTATAAAATATAACAGATTTTTTATTTTTAAAAAAAGCATAATAGGTTCCTTTAAAAATATATAAGTAACATATTTGATCTTTTAAAATTTATAAGTTTTCTTCCTCAGAATGCATTTTGAAGATTATAGAAACATAATTTATTAAGGTTTAGCACTGTTAATTTTATATACATTTTAAATTATTATTTTTTTTCTAAATAAATTCCCTGGAGATATTTGCTACTATTTCTCAATTCTAATCACTAGTAATAAGAACTCACATTTATAAACTATCTTTAACCAAACTGAACACTTTCATCACAACAACCCTCTAAATGTTATTATTTTTTTTACTTTATAGATGAGGAAAATGAGACTTTTGAGAAGTGAATTGATTTCTTTGGCAGTAAATATCAGAAAAAGCATTTGAAACCAAGTCATGTGATTCCAAGGCCAGCACACTTTATTTTGTGGTATGCTACATAGTAAATAAATTTAGACCAAAGGAAAGAAAATTGTTCCTAAAACAGTTAAGAAATAGTTGACATTTGTACAGGATTTTAAATTTTGCAAAGCATTTCACAAATGTCATCTGATTTTCATCCTTATAATAACTTGTGGAAAAAGATGTTACTATTATCCCTGTTTTGCAAATGAGGAAATTGAGACCCAAAGTTACATGACTGTTATCTGAGGATAGATTTGAACTTAGGATTTCCTGAATTCAGGTCCAAATCTCATCCATAATGTTCTTAAATATCTTAAGTACTTTAAATATCTTGAATTCTTTACCTGACATGACTCAACTATCATATATATCTTTTTTTAAGCAATATTTTATTTGATCATTTCAAAACATTATTCATTGGATACAAAAATCATTTTCTTCCCCCACCCCCATAGCCAACACGCGATTCCACTGGGTTTCACATGTGTTCTTGATTCGAATCCATTTCATGTTGTTGATATTTGCATTAGAATGTTCATTTAGAGTCTCTCCTCAGTCACTTCCCCTCAACCCCTGTAGTCAAGCAGTTGCTTTTCATCGGTTTTTTTACTCCCACAGTTTGTCCTCTGCTTGTGGATAGTGTTTTTTCTCCTAGATCCCTGCAGATTGTTCAGGGACATTGCATTGACAGTAATGGAGAATTCCATTACGTTCGATTATACTACAGTGTATCAGTCTCTGTGTACAATGTTCTCCTGGTTCTGCTCCTCTCACTCTGCATCACTTCCTGAAGGTTGTTCTAGGCCCCATGGAATTCGTCCACTTTATTATTCCTTTCAGCACAATAGTATTCCATCACCAAAATATATCACAATTTGTTCAGCCATTCCCCAATTGATGGGCATCTCATTTTACAATTTTTGGCCACCACAAAGAGTGCAGCTCTGAATATTCTTGTACAAGTCTTTTTCCTTATTATCTCTTTGGGGTACAAACCCAGCAGTGCTATGGCTGGATCAAAGGGCAGACAGTCTTTTATCACCCTTTGGGCATAGTTCCAAATTGCCCTCCAGAAGGGCTGGATCAGTTCACAACTCCACCAGCAACGAATTAATGTCCCTACTTTGCCACATCCCCTCCAGCATTCACTACTTTCCTTTGCTGTCATATTAGTCAGTCTGCTAGGTGTGAGTTGATACCTCAGAGTTGTTTTTATTTGCATCTCTCTGATTATAAGAGATTTAGAAGACTTTTTTATGTGCTTATTAATAGTTTTGATTACTTTGACTGAAAACTGCCTATTCATGTCCCTTGCCCATTTATCAATTGGAGAATGACTTGATTTTTTTGTACAATTGATTTAGCTCTTTGTAAATTTGAGTAATTAAACCTTTGTCAGAGGTTTTTATGAAGATTGTTTCCCAATTTGTTGCTTCCCTTCTGATTTTAGTTACATTGGCTTTGTTTGTACAAAAGCCTTTTAATTTGATGTAGTCAAAATTATTTATTTTACATTTTGTGACTCTTTCTAAGTTGTGCTTGGTTTTAAAGTCTTTCCCTTCCCAAAGGTCTGACATGTATACTATTCTGTGTTTACCTAATTTACTTATAATTTCCTTCTTTATGTTCAAGTCATTCACCCATTTTGAATTTATCTTGGTGTAGGGTGTGAGGTGTTGATCAATCCCTAATCTTTTCCACACTGTCTTCCAATTTTCCCAGCAGTTTTTATAGAATAGTGGATTTTTGTCCCCAAAGCTGGGATCTTTGAGTTTGTCATATACTGTCTTGCTGAGGTCACTTGCCCCAAGTCTATTCCACTGATTCTCCTTTCTATCTCTTAGCCAATACCAAATTGTTTTGATGACTGCTGCTTTGTAATATAGTTTGAAATCTGGACTGCAAAGCCCCCTTCCTTTGTATTTTTTTCATTATTTCCCTGGATATCCTTGATCCTTTGTTCTTCCAAATGAACTTTGTTATGTTTTTTTCTAAATCAGTAAAGAATTTTTTTGGAAGTTCAATGGGTATGGCACTAAATAGATAAATAAGTTTGGGTAGGATGTTCATTTTTATTATATTGGCTCATCCTACCCATGAGCAGTTAATGTTTTTCCAATTGCTCAAGTCTAGTTTTAGTTGTGTGGAGAGTGTTTTGTAGTTGTGTTCATATAGTTCCTGTGTTTGCCTCAGGAGATAGATTCCTAAGTATTTTATTTTGTCTAAGGTGATTTTGAATGGGATTTCTCTTTCTAGTTTTTGCTGCTGAGCTGTGTTGGAAATATATAGAAATGCTGATGACTTATGTGGGTTTATTTTGTATCCTGCAACTTTGCTAAAGTTGTTGATTATTTCGATTAGATTTTTGGTTGAATCTTTAGGATTCTTTAAGTAGACCATCATGTCATCTACAAAGAGTGATAGCTTGGTCTCTTCATTGCCAATTTTAATACCTTCAATTTCTTTTTCTTCTCTAATTGCTACTGCTAGTGTTTCTAGTACAATATAAAATAATAGAGGTGATAATGGGCATCCTTAATTCACTCCTGATATTATTGGGAAGGCTTCTAGTTTATTCCCATTGCAGATGATATTAGCTGATGGTTTTAGATATATACTGTTTATTATTTTTAGGAATGACCCTTCTATTCCTATGCTTTCTAGTGTTTTTAATAGGAATGAGTGTTGTATCTTATCAAAGGCTTTTTCTGCATCCATTGAAATAATCATGTGATTTTTGTTAGTTTGCTTGTGATATGGTCATGTGGATGGTTTTCCTAATACTGAACCAGCCCTGAATCCCTGGTATAAATCCTACTTGATCTTAGTGGATGACCCTTATGATCACTTGCTGGAGTCTTTTTGCTAGTATCCCATTTAAGATTTTTGCATCTGTATTCATTAGGGAGATTGGTCTATAGTTTTCTTTCTCTGTTTTTGATATATATCATATATATCTTAAATTTCTTAGTATATTCATAGCATGAATATACTTAATTTAAGCTTGTTGAAACAATTATGTTTTCATTTTCCTGTTTACCTTTTTATGCTCCTCTTATGTGTCAAAATTGGTCATTGAATTTTCTCTTCAGCTCTATTTTTTTTTGGAAGAAATACCTGGAAGTTTATTTTTTCATTAAATGTCACTTTTTCCCCTCTGGAAGGTTATGCTCAATTTTGTTTGGTATGTGATTCTTGGTTGTATGCCTAGATCCTTTGTCTTTCAGAATATCATATTCTAAGCCTTCGGGTATTTTCATGTAGAAGTTACCAGGCCTTGTATAATTCTGCATGTACCTCCACATATTTAAGCTGTTTCCTTCTGGTTGCTTTCAGTACTTTTTTCCACGGTCTTTGAATTTTTGAATTTTGTTATAATAGTCCTAGGATATTTTCTATTAGGATCTCTTTCATGAAATGATTGATGATTTTTTTTTCAGTTTCTAATCTCCCCTCTTTCTCATGAATATCAGAACAGTTTTCTCTGATAAATTCTTGTAATATAATATCCAGGCTCTTTTTGATTGTAGCTTTCAGGTATTCTGATGATTCTTAGACTGTCTCTCCTGAATCTATTTTCCAGGTTTGTTGTTTTTCCAGTGATGTATTTCAGATTTGCTTCTATATTTTTCATTCTTCTGATTTTGTCCTATGGTTTCCTGAGGTCCTATATAGTCATTACGTTCTAACTAAGTCATCACTCAAGTCTTATTTTTAGGGAGTTATTCTTTATTGATCTTTTGTGTTTCATTTTGTAAAGGGTTAAATTTTGGGGGTAGGAGTTTGAACAAAAGTCAGGATAGCAGTTTCTTAAACCCGAAACAATTAGTTTATTATTAGGAAAGTACAGATAGGAAATAGGAAGGAGGAAAGTGAAAGTAATCTTCTAATAACTTATAACTATACCTAAGATCTCAATCCTAACTAAAATATTCTTGAAAACCTTAAATCGATCTGCCTTCAAGGGCAGTTGTTTCTGCCAGAGCCAGGCTCCAGCCTAACTTTTCTACTATGAATATATAATAATTTACCCACTATCTATATACTTCTCTAACCAAGTTAATCAATAATCAATAAGGCTGTTAAGGCCTTAATTCTGTTTCTCAGTCTCCTCACAGTACCAGAGAGAGGGAGCCACACACTCCTTTCCCCAGGGGACCCAGAGACAAAAACTTACTTTCCAACTGCCAGCTGTCACTGAATAACTCTCAGCCACACCCTTCTAACTATCACCAACTGAGAGTTTGATCAGCAAGGGGCTCTTACTTAGAAATCTTTTTGCTCCTTTCCCTCTCTATTACATAGAAAAAGGGAAAAATAAAGAAAAACTCTTAATAATTTCCATTTAACTCATTCTAGTCTTTAGGCAGGTGTTTCTTCAGTTTTGTTTTTTGTATTATTTTAGCCTCAACTTTCATTGACCCATTCTAGTTTTCAAGTTGTTGAAATTTTCTATTATTTATTTTATTTTTAACTTCTTTTCAAATTCTTCTAAGAAGTCTTTGGGGCTTGACACTATTTCTCACTTTCCTTTGAGGATTTACATGTTTCTTTTTTGCCATTGTTGACCTCTTTTGAGTTTATATTTTGATCTTCTCTATCACTAAAAGTAAATTTTAAAGGTTAGGTTTTTACTTTTTCTTCTTGCTCATTTTTTTCTATTTACTATTTTTTCCCTCCTTGATACCTCTTCTATCTGTTGAGATTCCGCTCTGCTCCTAGGGTAGAGGAAGCACTGTTCCAAGCTGGCAGTGTAGCCTTCTCTGGTGCTTGGGATTGATCCATCCCAGGTCTTTGGATATCTCAGGGTACACACTTTCAGATGGTGGAGCAGTCAGCTCCTTTTAGGGTTTCCATTCCTCCTACTTTTTGTTTCTCTGTTTTTCTCTTAAATTGGGATGGCCCCTGTGTGACTCTGATAGACAGAAAACAGCTGTTTTTAATCTCAGCAACAGGTCTCTAAAGTCCTGGCTGGAAGAGCTGTTTCTAAATATCCTTTCCCTTAAGGAACAACTTCCTGGATTAGGAAAAAAAAACCCCTGTGGAAAGTTTGTTGCTTTGCCCTGCTCCCCACGTATTTTGTGAAATTACAAAATATATATATAAAAATGAGTACTACATTCTTTGACAATTATATGGCAGCTGAAGAAGTAGGAGCATTGAGGAATGAAGGATACCTCCAAATTTTTATATTAATAGGTACTGTCATTTTTGTAATCCTCAATACTATATTTAGAGATGATAAAATAAGAAAAATTGAGGATAAAATGCAAGCCCAATTAGAAGATCTAAAAAGTTTATTACAGGATCAATTGGCAAACAACCACTCTACCAGAAACAGACCTGTTTCTGAACCTTTGAATGAGGAAATTTCCTTCCCTGAAATAGAGATGGAAAACACCTTCCCTATAGCCCAGTTAACAGATTGCTTCTCTCGTGTAGTGCAAATCTTGTCTGAATTTAATCCCCAAAACCCTTCCCCTACAATCCCAGTTTCTCATGTTCCCTCTCCTACAGAAAACCAAATTCCAATACAAGGGAGATCTTGTCCTCCTAGAGAAACCTGTCCTTGTCAAACTGACCCACAGGTACAAAATTCAACTAGAGGCCTGTTTCCTCTAAGAGAAGTACCTGAAATAGGACGGAATGGGGATGTGGTGACTTTAAGACATAGGATACCGTTTACTCCCCAAGAAATAAATGAATTTACACGAAATGTGACAAGGGAATCACTTTAAAAGACTGATATATATTAATTTAAGGTCGCCAAGGAATTCAGCTATGTAATTCCTAAATGAAAACTCAAGTCAGCAGTCAATCTTTTATGGAGTTTAATTACCATAGGAGTAAGAAAGGAATTAGAGATAGAGAGAGAGAAAAAGGGAGAGAAGGGAATAAGGCTTAAATACCCCTTCTGTTTCGGCTGGGCCAAAAGGCCCAAGCCCTTAGATAGCTGGGGCAAAGAAAAAAGATCAGTCCCTATTACTCACGTGACCAAAATGGAGAAACAGTCTCAGAGGCCCCCACCTTCAGCTTCCTTCAGAGCAAGCTTCTCAGAGTACACTGCCACCACTCCGACCAACTCCTCAAACCCCACCCCGAGTCTTCAGACCCCCCTGATCTTTAAGGAAACCATCCAAATTGCCTCCCCTCAGTTCTCACATTTACCAATCACTGTCCATCAATTTCCCTGTGCCAATGGAGGCTCTAGCTTAACCCAGGACCGCCCAGAGGCTTTGCACATGTCTGTTGAAGGTCATATTTTCAAATGATTAAATCTTTGCTCCTTTGCTACAGCCCTTTCTAAATCCTGTTAACCTGAGTAGGGTAGAGATTGGAATAATTAAATTTTGATCTAGGCTGCAGCCCTTACTCAATCCTGTTAGGACTGAATAGGGTGGAGATTGATTCCAAGTATCTCCATTGTATCAATTCTAAAATCAATCATGACTCAAAGAAATTCCTTTTCTATGCTTAAGCATAGGTCAAAGTCCTTTCCATTGTTCAGCAAAAGGTTTCTGTCCTAAAGTAATCTTAAGAAGGAAAGAGAAGGAACCTCCCATGCCAATGGGGTTCCCATTCCAATAGACTATCAGTAAGAAATTTTCCAAGTATGAAATATCCCATTGGTGAAATTTCCAACATTTATAAGTCTAAGGAATTTTGAGGTTTACACCCCTAAGGCTGTGGGTTCATTGTCTCAGGCCACACAGGCTGGCTTTGGGCTACTCCTTCATTCTGCCATCTTGTTGCCTCAGGTTGTTTGTCAGTGAATTAGTCTTTGCTCTGCCCTTTTGTTACCTCAGGCCACATGAAAAAATGTAGAGTCAGTTTGGGGCTATTCCTCCACTATGCTGCCTCATTATCTCAGACTATTTGGCAGTTCCAAAAACTGTTTCCCACTATACCTTTTCATTACTTTAGGCCACATAGAAGTGAGTAGGGCAAGCATTGAGCTTCTGCCTCCCTCAAGCCAGTGGGCAATGAATAGGGCTATACTAACATATGCTTTGAAAGCTCCCTCCAATGGAGCACTCATTGGGCTACTTTCCCCTCTCACACTAGTGAGACTTGTCTCTCTTGCTTTCCTTCGTTTTGAGGCACTTTATTTTCTATTTTTTTTTGTATTTGTATTTTTGTATTTGTATTTAGAGGATTTGGGTACATTGTGTCCCTTATTCTACCATCTTAGCTCATTGCATGCCAATCCTTAGTCCTTACTCCTAATATAGTATTATATTAAGTAAGATTAGAAGGACCTGTCATGTGCCTTTTAATGTTTTCTGGCTTTTTATTTTGATGATCTGAAAAATCCCTATTTCCACTGCTGTAGTTACTCCCTTAACTAATACAAATCACAATCCTTTCATATTTCATGAGTTCCTTATTATATCAGCATTTTAATGATACATTTCTTAATATGATCTTTGATGATGTTCACATAGTTTATTACCAAGATTATATCTGAAATCTTTCCAGTGTGGTAATAATTTTGATAATTTACATTCATGTGCTAGTAGTTGAGGCTGAGAAGTCATATATGGAGGGGACTTTCAGACCTACCCACAATAACTGATTCTCCTCCTTAGCCCAGTTATGAAAATCACAACATAAGAGGTGAACAGGTAAAAGAGACATTAGGTGCTAATGTCAGACATGGAATAAAAAGAAAAAGGGTTTTCATATTTTTCCCCTTTAAAAGATGTGAAAGTCTTTTCCTTGATGGATTTAGAATGCATCTAGGATTAGTTGACCAGGTGACCTATTAAAAAAGTCACGAAAGTCTCTAAACAGTCAGTTGGGATGGGTCTGAGAACTGTGACCTCTGTTAATAGAGAATAGGACCAGTTATAGATTCAAGAGAGACTTAGTACCAATAGCCAGGAATTAATATGCAAAAAGGAGAAGATTCAGGTAGCCCAGATGATTATCCAAGAGTGGAAAATATGAAGACACTACAAAAAGAAAGTGTTAAAAAGAATATCATGACTGTACAATGGTATGAGTAGCTCTGACCACAGATTCTTTATGTGTGTGCCTTGGTCAGAATAATATACTGTGGAAAAAAGCTAAAAAGAAAACTATCTAACTGATCTTTCTAAAGCTTTATATAAACAAAAGCAACTAGGATCCCCCCCTTCAGCTTTAATTAACTACCACTTTCATTTCTAACTACCCCCATTCACCACCCTCATTCATAAAAGAGTGAACCCCTAGGCAGGAGGTCAGTCCTTATGTAGACCAATTCCAAAGTTCAATTTTGCACATCCAGTTTACTCAGGTTCTCCTGGAGCAGCACCTGTCTTCATGGACATCTCCATGGCATCTTCCAGAAGAATTTCAGTGTCTGGATTCTGGGAAGCTGCAAATTTCTTACCCTTAAAATAAATTAAACTTTTTCATATAAAATAAAAACACATTCTCCCCTGAGAAACATTAAAATCCCAGAAGGATATATGGCTGAGATATGAGGCATATCAATCATTGCCAATTAAAAACATCAGAAAAAAATATCACAAAAAGCCAAATAAGTACTGGATGAAAATTCTAAATATCCAGTTCCAAATTTGATATGTAAAAATCCTAAGTAAGGAAAAATAAAATCATAATAGGTCTTTGAATAATGGCCTGATTAAAGCAATTTATGTCCTATAAGTCCATAGCAGTAATCATGAACTTATCTACTCAGCAGCCAGGACCACAGTCAACTGCCACAGCATGAAAGATAGAAAAGGGTCTAGATTTCATACCCAGTCTTATTACTGATACTGAATAATTGAGAGAGTGAAACTCAGGTATACATAAGGAATGTTTGTAATGAATTATCTTCATTTGTCATCTCAATGTTGATAGATTATTTAAGAAGAGCACAATTAAGAGCTTGTGAACTATAGTTTTAAAAGCCAGATCCACAGAATACATAGACATATTAATCATCCCCTGTAGATCTAATTTTATGTGCTGGGGAAGAACCACAGAGGGGTCATAATATATTATATTTTTAAATTTACATAACACTTTCCTTTAAAAAAATTTCTGTGGAACATTTAGGGCCAGTGTTATTTGTTCAATGTTATAAATGAGGCAAAATAGACAGAGATTTTGAATAAACTTTATGGTCCCATACCTAAGTTAAAAAACAAGAATTCAACTCTAGGTCTCCCCTACAGAATAATCAAACATACTTCCCATTTTGTTGGAGAGCTCCAAACTATAAGATACTCTCTTGAGAAAAGAGAAAAAATGGCCAAAATTAGTTGATGCTTTTTAATGCAATTGAAACTGAAATAAACTTTTATTTTTTAAGAAAAAAATTTTAAAAAAATGTACTAATAAAAGTTAACAGCAGTGAGTCTAACATGGTAATATCACTGGCAGTCTAGAGAGTTCTAGATTTGAATCTTGACTGACACATACCTGTGTAAAAGCTAGTTCCAAATGACAATGGATATGGCACAGTCATTTTTTTTTTAAATACACAAGGTCAATTTTGAGTTGGTATATGTCAAATGTAAAATTAGGAATTATTAGCCACCATCATTGTCACTTTGCATAGGCTGATGACATAGATGAATTATGCCATTGAGTTGATTGTTGCATTTGAATGAGAACATAAACATGAAGTTAGAAAATTTCTGTATGAAAGTTAAAAGTATAATAACTTGTATAATTCTCAATTCATCTATTTTGGAAAGTGTGATATAATAAATCCTGTCCTCCCCAAATTAAAACTTTTTCAAAACTGAAATTACTAAGTGTACTTATAATCACCTGAAATGTTCAACCATTAACTACAATTTTAATTTTCTCTAATTTTCATTTGATGAAATAATATCTTTTTCTTACATATAAATACACACAACTTGTTTCAAGAGAAATTCCCCTGGAGCAGGTGAAACCAGTAAATGACAACAGACAGTTTTAGGAGAAGAAATACCAAAACACAAAGTAAAAACCCCAAATGCAGAAAATAAGACCCACTATATTTGTCACTGGGATTCAGAATTATTCCTGTTGATGGAAAGAAAAGGCTTTGTACAAATGTTTTAGTCATAAGGAGCATAAAACATAATAAACTAAATGATAAATCTTTAATGTGTTCAGATAGCATAAAACATAATAAACTAAAACAATATTTTAAAATTGCAAATGCAGAATACATTTGTAAAATAGAACTTTTCAGGGGAAAATTAGAAGTATTGAGTAATCAAAAATAAATCTGTTCAAAATTCGTTTGTGACATCAAAAGGTTTGGTTACATCATTTAAATATATTTATAGAGTTGCTAGATATATGTTGACATATTGGAGCTACCTGAACCTCCATATATACTAAAAGCAAAGTTTTGTGAATCATAGGCAAAGCAGTTTCAAATGGTTTCACTTCCAGAAAATATTGTAGGAAGAAAAATCAGCCTATATCTGAAGATCTGTGTAATCAGTTAATTAAAAAACACATCTTTCTAATCATTTCAAGTGGATTAAGCAACAACTGTAGTTAAGGATGCTTATCTAATTATATATGGAAGATAATGTTAAAACTGAGGTTTGGGAAGAATTATTGCTTTGCAAAAGTATTTATGGCAATGCCATGAATGTCTCTTGACATTTTCAATGTAATTGACAGTATTGTGAAAATTATATAACGTGGCAGAATAGTATTAGACTAGTTTTAGACTCTGAACACCTAAAGTACAAAGTATTGAGAAGCACAGATCTGAAAGTTTTAGCTAAAAATGTGGTTCTTTGAACAATTTGAGAATATTGCCTGCTCCACAGACAATCCCTTGGAGAAATATAATTAAGAAATTTAAAAAATTCTTCAAATTATTATAGGAATAATCACCTAGTTTTAAAATAAAGTTTATTTAAAAGAAAGCTCTTTTCAAAATTGAGTGAAGTTATGGGGCAGGGCCTTTGGCTTTCCTATCAAAATACTTTAAAATCTTTGTTATAAAAGAGGAAATTGCCGTTTTCTTTGTAGAGATGATAAAGAAAAAGTAAATTCACTTCATGATAAAAAGAAATGTACATATTTGGGAGAAATATTTGAAAAATGGAGTAAAGATATAGAAGTCAGTTTTTAAAATGTATACATTTATTCAAAAAATGATGTAGTGTTAGCATTGTAGATCTTACAAAATAGTGTTTTTATTTTTCCTAATTTTTAAATGCTTCCACTGTAAATTGAATTAAGAAAATAAAGATCTTTTATTGATCACTTGAAAAGTGTATACAAATAATTTTAATTTAATTTTAATCCTAGTTATTTTGACATAAAAAGATTAGAAACTAATTTTCCATGGACAAATGAAAAACATTTTGTCTTGTTCAATACACTTATTTTGTGATATTACATTGAAAAAAGTCTTTGAACCTCAAAAATCTTTTTTTGTTTTTGCTACAAATTGATAATCTTTCTCAAAGAAAGCAACACAAATTTTACAGCTGTTCAAATCTTATTTGTGAGCTTTCTACTATTATGAAGAGAAAATACTCATCTCAATACAAAACAGCAAATTACAAATAGCAATTTCTTCAATAATGTCACAGATTGAGAAACTGCCAAAAAAATCAGGACTAATAAAAATAATAATATTGTTATTTTATAACATAATTATAACCCATTGATCAAAACCCATTTGCACTGGTAGAGACTTATTCAAAACTTTGTGCTTGTAAGAGGGGTAGATTTGATGAGAATTTGAGAGAAGAGAAATCATATCTTCTGACTTTGAGCTTCAAGGAAGAAATGTGGTTCCATGTTTTCCTCAGGCCCCTGAAGGATGGGAAAGTCTCTAGGAAGAAGCTAAAAAATAATGAAGTCAATACTTTCATCATATCACTATCTTCATTTTAGCACCATGGAAACTTTATGTAATTTCCCCTTGAGAAATAATATCTTGTCTTATCTCTTTTCGTTAAACTGAGATATTTTTCTCCTAATGGGAAAATTCATTTACTCTTTGCATTGTCTGTATATATTCTCATTTCTGTACCTTCTCTGACTTTTTTTTTGCTATTGGCTTAAATAAATGGCTTTCACTATTTGCTATGTGTGTTCATTGTGAAATTGGTATTTGGTAGAAAAAGAATCAACCTTTGGATGTGAAACTTGGACCATTCTTTTCTGCATTAATGAATGGCAATCAGGATGCCAACTTGAACCTAAAATATTATTTCCTTTATATTAGTAGTATTTACAGAGAAGGTCTATCTATCTATCTATCTATCTATCTATCTATCTATCTATCTATCTATCATTTAGCTTTCTATATATAATCTTGTATAAGTGCTAATTTTCTGCCTTTGACCTATATTCCCCAGAATTCCTTTTATATTTCCCAGCATCCTTTTCCCTTTGTTTACCTGAGAATGAGATTGTTCATAAATTTCTGTGACTCCTCCCTCTACTTTTTCTTTCACAGCTTGAGTTAGTTAGCTTCCTTTTAACTCTAGTTTTTATTTTAATAAATCACATAAATATAATACTTGAGTTATTGCATATTAATTTTAATTCTCACAATCTGCTTCCCTAAAAATTGTCAGTAAAAGGGAAAAAATTTTTGTTTCAAGCTAAGCTCCTCTTTTATCTCTCTCTTTAATATATATATTTACATATATTCATATATATGCATCTGTAAGTCACATCTAGACCGATCCAATCAAGACACACATAGACAGATCCATATGGACACACATAACCTACATAAACAGCAAAATTTACTTATACCTTACCTTACAGGAATCTAAATACTGCAAATTGTTTTATCAATAAATAACTGTTTATGTTATATTATTTGTCCTGCATGCTTAAGATGCATTTCAGTTACTATAAAATTGTAATAAATTCATATTTATTTAAATAAAATATGAGTCAAGGAAATTATATAGATCATTTTATGAAAAGTAGTGAGTAATGTTATTTTTTTTTTGTACAAAAGGGAATGATAACAACCTAAAGTTTGGACACTACTTTATTTTACTGTGTTCCCTCCATCATAAGACCTAGCAAAGCTCACATTCTACTGGCACAGCCTTCAAGAATAGCAGATCACTTCCTGGCCTCAATGAGAGATAAGAATAGGATGCTTACAAAGGCTTGCTAGCTACTAAAACGTTGTTGTATATAATGCAAGGTTATATGGAGGGGGAAGAAAATGATTTTCAAATAAAGTAATAAAAGCCAAGGCTGATTTATGACAACCTCTATAAATATACAATTTTATGTGATCTGCATATGTATAAGAATAAGTGGAGAATAATCTAGTATCCCACCTGGCATGGTTTATTTTATGTGACAGCTAGTCCAGGCATGCTTTATGACAGAGTACTAGCATCACACCTGCTTTGACGAGGAAACATTTCCTTGATTCTCAAGGGCAGTTAAATATTTTTTGCTTTCTCTGAAGTGTAAGTTTTAATAAGTTGAACAGCATCTTGTACTTCTCTGGCCTTTACCACTCAATGCTCTTTTCCAGTCTGGATCTGTCTCTCTTCTATTCCCCATAGGCAATTGTATATGCACACATTGGAAGAGAAGCCATGTGTAACCATGACAAAAGCTCCGTCAGTGATATGCTGGAACCAGCTTGAATTGGGTAACAAGAGCTGATTGTTAAATTGTCAATATAAGCAATGCTGCAAATCAGGCCTTAATTTATTATTTTGTTGGTTTTCTCATCTTTGAAAAGGGATTGAAAATGTTAATAATGCAGATTCAATTAAAAGGAGTGAATATATTTCCCCCCCATAAAGTCAGATATTAAATATTTATGAGCATAACTGTCTATGCTGGAAATTTTAGCAAAAATCAATTTCTTCATATTATAAAAATTTTAGTAACCTACTGAGTCACAAAAATATATATGTAGAGATAGATAGATAGATAGATAGATAGAAATAGATCTAGATATATGAATAAAAACTATGAAGTATTTATACTAGGATTAGAGATTTATAATTCTGAGGTGCCCAACACATGTCCAAGTCTAAACCTATAATTTTTAAATGATGAAATGAAAGATTAGAAATGTTATATTACTTGCTCAAGGTCATTTAGATAGTAAGGGCTTTTGGAATGACTGTCCCTACACCAAAAAAGTAATTAAAATGTTCTATAGTCCACATATGCCATTCCTGGGCAGGTAACTTTACAGATGTGAAAGACAGAAAGATGACACATTCCTAAGATACATAATGAAGCATTTTCTGTAGTTCCAGAGTACAGGGAACAAAGGCAATGTCCACCAAATAGGGGAAAAACTAAACAAACCGTGGCACATGAAAATAATAGAATATTATATCATTATGCTAAGAAAAGGTAAAAATTTGGAAAATTCAAGGAAGCATAGATAGGAATGTATGAACTGATAAAGAGGGAAATAAGCAGAACCAGGAAAGTAAGTTACAAAATGACTACATTAATGCAAATGAAAAGAAGATGAATAATTAAGGAAATGTAGCACTCTCCTTTCTTTGACCTGAATATGGAATGCAATAGAATAAAACTTGACTTTCTGACAATAATAAGATTAATAATAATAGCTAATATTTAAAGAACACTTACTATGTGCTAACAGTTACTATGTGCCAAGTACTGTGTTAATTTCAGTGATTTACAATGATCTCATTTGATCCTCAAAGCAAAAGAGGGGGGCAAATGCTACTATTATCACCATTTTACAAATAAGAAAACTAAGGTGAGGTGACTTGCCCAAGTTCATGTCTGAAAGGGGATATAAACTTGGGTCTTCCTGATCCCAGACCTGGGGCTCTATTAACTGCACCACCTCATTGCCCACCAGTTGATATATTGCTTAGTTTTGCTAAATTTTTTTCTTCTGTTTCTTTTTCTCTGATATCTGTTCCTTTTTCCTGTTTATTTCCTGTACCTGCTTTAAGTAGATGATGAAGTGAAAAGATTTCTGGTCATGGAATAAGGAAAATCTGAGTTCAAAACCAGCCTCAGACTCTTATCTGAGTTATATAACCAGGGTCACATCATATAACTTCTGTTTGCTTCAGTTTCCTCAACAGTAAAATGGTGATCATAATATTGCTTACCTCCCAGGGTTGTTGTGAGGAGCTAATGAGATACTATTTGTAAAGCCTGGCACTTAGTAGCACTTAATAAATGCTTGTTTCCTATTCCCTTTTTCTTCTTTTTACATTTTTCTTTAGAAATTGGAAGATTTCGTACAGAAGAATGGGAAAGTATTCACTTATAAACACAATTATGTACAATACAGGTATCAATAATGTTTGTTTAATTAATTAATGATTTGAGCCAGAATTGGAAGAACTGTAGAGTTCATCATAGGTAATCTCATTTTCCATCAGATAAAAATGAGGTCCTGCTTTATAAAAATCCAGAAGAGGCTTTTTAAGAGAATAAATAGTCATTAAAACTTACAAGGAGAATTTTTAAACCACAGGTAAAAATCAGCAATTTAATTAAAAACTTGTGATTTGGTAAAAATGTAGTCAAAATGGAAACCATAATGTACTACATATAATCATGTTGTTGGGGGATTTATTTGGAGTTACTTAGCCGAATGTATATAAAGCATAAAAGAAAAGGATTTTAAGTTTGAATTCTATTTTAAAAAATATGATTAGCATATGAAAAATCTAAAATATTTATAAAGAAGAAAAGGAAGGAAAACAAGGAAAGAAGAAAAGTAAAAAGCTTTCCTCTCATTAAAAAGAGAAGTAATATTTCACATTAATATTCTTCACTAACTTTTTTAGCTAAAAGCAGAACATCTTAAAAAGAGGTTCTTAAACTTTTAATAAATTTTAGACCCTTTTAAGTCTGATAAAGCCTTCAGAAACTAAATAATTTTATTTTATAAATAATTTAAGGAAATGCTAAATTTCAGCCATAGGTTAATGAAAATAAAGTTGCCTCCCCCCCCCAAGTTTATGGAGCCTTGCCTGAAATCTATTTATTGTCCCCTTGGGGGTCTATGACTCCCAGGTTAAGAATACATGTTCTAAACAGTTTTTATAAAGCCCTGCACATTTCCCCTTGATACATCTTAATTGTTAGATTTTGCTCATAGGAAATGAAAGTACTGCATTTGGCATATAGCTTTTATATAGGGATTGGAATAATTCCCAAGGCCTCTAGTTTAAATGATTTCCATCAAATTCAAAGCAATTAAAGAGATATATAAATGGACTCTAAAAAATCATCTAGAGGTTAGGTCCATTGAATTACTGTCTTGTTTAAATACTTCTTGATGCAGACACCTATTAATGACATTCATCTTTACACAAGCACCTGTTCCTGGTAGAAACAGGGGTTATATTGATTTACTGCAATTTATCTTCACTTTGGAGTTTTGTCTTGACAGAGTGAGAAGATTAATTGGAATTAATGACATTTGCACAGCTAATTAAAGTCACTCTTCTTAGAGTCAAATCAATTCCTTTAATCAGGGAAGTGACAAAGTCTTGCTTACTTGCTACATTCTGCATGTAAATGTTCCCTGGTTGAATAAGCATTTCTAGTGTTATTAGTGATTGAATACAGTAAATGCATGAGGATCTAGTCATTTCCTGAAGCTTAGAGCATAATTTACCAATAAATGTCTTATATTCATATATATGTTGCCAATGTGATACATTTTGTGGCAAACAAAATGTCACATTACATTTGTATTTTTAATTTATAATTAAGTTATTCAAAATTTCTTGGCATTGATTTAAATGTGCTGAAATTCTCAGGAGTTTTCTCAGGGCAAGCTGGCATGGCATAAGGGAAAGCAAAGAATTAATAATTAGCTGGTAATTTCAGAGGGGATTTTTGTTCATATTGCCTTAATTTATTAAATATTTCCAACTCTTTCTTTTCTTTTAGTCATTTCACAGGTAAATTAAAATATAATATAAAATAAAATATACAGGGGAAGAAAGGTGGAAATTGGAGTCTGTTGAGATTGGATTTGGCTCTCTTCTGATTATAACAATGAAGGTACTTAGCTCTTCCTTGATTGTGAAGATGAAATTGTAATCCCCTGTCTACTTTTAGATTTTAATCGCCAAAGTGTAAAGCACAGTACTCAAAGTTGAGTATGGAGATCTACCCATTCTGGATTTTAACCAAAAAAAGGTGAACACCCATTTCATACATTGAATGGGAGGTCTGGAACCCAGGTGTGAAAGAGTGGTAAGTCCTGGAATGGAATGTTGGCTATGACTGGTAGATATAAAAATTTAGGGAAAGTGACGCAAGAGAAAAAAGGTCTTTAAAAGTTGAAACAGAGACACACAGAGACACACTTGAAGAGAGTCACTTGAAGTGAAGAGAGGCACTCGAAATAAAAGGGAGTCACTTGGAGTGAAGACACTTGGAGAAAAGAGAGTCACTTGGAGTGAAGAGAGACTTGGAGTGAAGAGGGACACTTGGAGTTTGAAAGAGACACACTTGGAGTGGAGCCTGCTGGAGTTGAGGCTGATAAAAGAATCTGCTGATTGAACCAGCAATATGGTGAATGTAAGGGCTGATTTCTTTCCTCGCCCTTTCTGGAGGTGTGAACCTCCAGGAAAGGCCCATCATCTTGAGACTCCTTTTAGTCTGGGGCCTTAGAATTTCTACCTGGCTCAGAGGAAGCACTCTCTCTTTCTTTCTTCTCTCTCTCTCTCTCTCTCTCTCTCTCTCTCTCTCTCTCTCTCTCTCTCTCTCTCTCTCTCTCTCTCTCTCTCTCTCTCTCTGTCTCTCTCTGTCTCTATCTCTCTATGTCGTCTCTCTGTCTCTGTCTCTGTCTCTGTCTCTCTCTCCCTCTCTCTGTCTCTCTCTCTGTCTGTCTCTCTCTGTGTCTGCCTGTCTCTCTCTCTCCCCCCTTCCCGGCTCTCTCCCCCTCTCTCTGTCTCTGTCTCTGTCTCTCTGTCTCTGTGTCTCTCTCTCTCTCTCTCTCTCTCTCTCTCTCTCTCTCTCTCTCTCTCTCTCTCTCTCTCTCTCTCTCTCTCTTTCTCTCTGTCTCTGTGTCTCTCTCTCTGTCTCTCTCTCTGTCTCTCTCTGTCTCTCTCTCCTTTTCTCTCTTCCTTAATATCTTTCCTCTATTGTAAAAATAAACTACTATAAATTCCATTTTACTTTAGTAATTCATTTTTAGAATTTAGAAAATAAATCCCTGGTGACCAATTAAATATTCAGTCCAAGCATAAATTTAACAAGTCAAAGGACCAGAATATAAATACTAGAATTATTGCTATCTATTTGTGTGACCTTTGATAAATCATACCTTTTTCTGTGCCCCAGTTTCCTTGTCTGTTAAAAGAGACAGAGAAAAATGAAGAGTCAGATATAGACAGATGGGGAGGGAGAAGAAGGGGGAGAGAGAGAAAGAGAGAGAATTGGATTGGCCTCTAATGTCTCCCCTGGGGAAGTCAGGTGGTATAGTGGATAGAGTGCTGACCCTGAAGTCAGGAGGACTTAAGTTCAAATCCTGCCTCAGATACTTCCTATCTATGTGACCTTAAGCAAGTCACTTAACCTTGCTTGTCTCAATTTCTCATCAGTAAAATTAGCTAGAAAAAGAAATGCCAAACTACTCTAATATCTTTGTCAGTGAAACTCCAAATGGGGTCAAAAATGTCTCTTCCCACTTAACATCTATGATCTTGACTTAAGAATTGGAAGATTATTCATTATTTCAGTTCTTTTTTTAAACTAATATTGAGGGAATAAAAATTTTGGTCACTTTCCTCCTTGTAGTAAAGTTCCCAGAAAGTTAAATAATTCAAATTAATATTCTATATCCTAGACCTAGATCATCACTGGTTAAGGTCAAGCCAAATCAACCTTCCTCATATTATTTACAAACAATAAGCCATAGTCTATCTCCTTGCCTTGCTCAGATTGATATTCTCCGTGCTTATAATACATTTCTGTCTCAGCATTCCTAAGGTCCTTCAAAGCTATGATAGGTTTGAAGGAAAACAATCCTAAACCCAGATATTGGAGGCATGTAAATGGCTGCCCCAACAATCATCAAGGAATTAGAAGAGAAGGTTGACTTAGCCTGGAAGGATACAGTTGTCACAAAGAGATCAAGTATGCATGCCATTAATTATGGTGCGTGTCTTCCACTTACAAACAATACTAGGTCTGGCAATAGCCTTTTTATTCCAACTAAATGTCATAGATAGTTTTTGGAAAAGCCATTTCATTCATCCGAATTCCATATTATTTAAGGAGAATATTAGCTAGGTCCATGATTTGTCAGGTAGGAAACTTCCCCATTCAAAGGAGACATAGCAAATGGGGAAACTAAATCCAAAAGTTCTTAACATTATTTTTTTAGGCTATGCCCTTAAATTTTCCCAAGCAGAGTATATTAACCATGAAATTATTATAAAGTTTGGTTCAGCAAGTCAGTAACCTTCATGAGTACTTGTTAGCATCTTCCATGTGTGATGAATTTTTAACTTAGCAGCAAAAACACTTTTAGCAGGATTCAAACTCATAACAAATCAAAACAAATGCCCTACAAGTTTCTCCTGCATATATCAAGGTGTGCTGACTATACTTTCAAGCAAAGTACAATTGTTTCTTGAGTACAAATTAATATCACAAGGTTACAGTTGTGGTTTAATAAAACAGACATTGAAAAATCCATCTTTTATGCCCATTAAGCTTGATAGAAGTTAACATCCTTTTCCCTTTCTTCCTAGTTTAACAGTCCCATATAAATGTCAATCATATACATTATTAATCATAAAAAGTCACTATCATAGTTTGTGTATGTGAATGGGTATGGATACTGTTTTAGTACTGTTATTGCACTCACTCAGCTAACAAGGATATAGATGGTGATCAGGTACCAGGTCCACTCCTGAGGAGAACCATGGAGTCAGGAGATCAATAAACACTTATTAAAAGCCTGCTATGTTCAAGTTCCTGTGCTAAGTGCTGGAGATACAAAGGAATACAAAACACTTTCTGTTCCAACAAAAGAATGCATATCCAATGATGGAGGAAACATGCAAACAATTATATACAAACAAGCTAAATGCAGAATAAATAGGAAATAATGAACAGAGGGAAGGCAGAAATCCAGAGGGATTGGGAGAGGCCTGCTTTATAAGATTTCCTATAGAAGCCCTCCAGCATGCTCTCACTAAAGCAGGAAGAGATATGACTCCATATCTCTGCCCCTCACTGACCCTCTCCTCTCCTCAGCCACTTGTCAAGGGTTTCACACATTAAGTGGCAACTACATAAGCTAGTTTGATCTTTTAAGGGGAATTGGAAGACATTTGACATCTGAGGCATAAAAGAACCAGTCAAGGAGAAACTGGTTGCAGAAGTTTTCTTGAAGCAATTACTTCATGCAAGGAACAACTTAATTTAGGCGAGGATGCTATGACCCAGACCTAGGGCAACTTGAGTTAATTCTCTACTCTCCAAACCACACCCCCTCCGCTGGACAATTCTGGGCTAGGACATTATGAAAAAGAGGTGGAGAAATCTGAGTTAACATCGCCCCAAGCTGTAGTGATCTAAATCTAGTAGTGAGGTAAGGATAATATAAAATCCCCTCTATGTACTGAAATGAATAAAAAAAAAACTCTTTAATTAACTTTAATAAAATAAGAAAAAACGGAGTCCCCCCCGCCACACACACACACACACACACACACACAAAATAACTAATTCCGCTAAACTTTGAATCTACTTAGATATAGATTCAAAGTTCCCTCCTAGTTGCAGGATTAGTTCTTATATAGACCAATTCCATGCCTGGAAGTAGGGTGTGTGTGTGTGTGTGTGTGTGTGTACGCATGTGCACCCGTATGCCTGCATGTGTATTGTGTGTGGCCCCTCCCTAACATGAAATTGGTTCAATTCAAGACCAATCCAATACAAGGAATTAGCAGGGAGGGACCCCTGGATCATGCTGGGGGATGCAGTTTCCCTGGCCATAACATTTTAAAATCCACAGTACCAAGACTCCATATGACCTTCTGGAGAGTTCCTTTTACCTATGTGCATGCTCTTTTTATCTGGAAATTACCACATATGTTTTTACTGAAATAAATGTCTAAATGAATCCTTAGGTTCTAAGTACTTCATTGCATTAAATACAGAACCCTTCTTGGGAAAACATGGTGAGGAGAATCTGGTGTATGTACCTTGGTTCAGAAAAAAAAATGGAAAAGGTAGAGGGAAAGGAATGTACTGGACCTTGGTGAATAGTCCTTGCAGTAATGAAAGCAATAACCCCCAAGTGGCAGATGGTAGTTCAGGCAACAATTACTGAGGGATCAGCTTTGGCCTCAGCTAAATAGACAGAAAAGATGGGTCCATAGGGAGCCCATGTGGGTCATAGACCTTCCTCCCCAACACTCAATCCTTAAGTGGGGGTGTATACATTTCTGGTTGCTAAAATTCTAAAGACTAAGCAGGGTGGAGTAAATCTAAAACTCATAATATAAAATACACATATATTAAATGTATATATGCCTAAGTAGGAATGTCTGAACTGAGCTTTTGCCCTCTTGATTCCTTCTGCTGCATTCTTGGGGGTATTGAATGTTGTATCTCGGGAATAGCTTAGTCCAGGATCTGTAAGTTTTTAATCATCCCAAAATAACATGATTCAGAGGAAACTCTGATCACGGCCCTTCTTGTCTGAGTCCTACAAGTTTCTAACCTGGGTTTGGTTCTGTACAACATAGCTGTTGGCTTGTCTCTGGTTGGACATTCAGTATAATGTTCATTTGAACTTAGCCATATCAGCCAAACGAAAAGCTCTGCAGGTTCCAAGTCACAGATTTACAGGCTTCCCTTTGGTCTGAGGTTCTTGCACAGATTATTGCATTGGTTATTCCACTTCAGCCTGTGCTGATAGGTAGAGCTGGGACCTTGTTCTTATCCTTGGGCCACAGCTATATAGCTACTATATGTTTCTGCCTCAGTTCACAGCCTAGAGTCTGTGACTGTTCCTTACCCTAGAATTCCACCCCTACTTGCAAGGCCCATCCTTAGTCTTCCCTGTTTCCTGTAATCGTGTAATGAATGACCTCACTGTTGGAACCTGTTCCTGTATCCTACTCAAGGATAAAACCCCCCTGACTGAATATGAGACTGAATATGAGAGAATATGAGACTCTTGCCCTGACTGATAGTCTGAGCACACTTTAACTTCTTTTATACTAGAATGTGGTCAGATCCCTACCCCAGTGTCCACAGATCTTATTATCTGTCCTTTTGTTGACTTGGGATAGAAAACGGATTCTGATTTTTTTTTCTCATGTTTTTCAATCAGGACTCAGGCTGGTATATTTTCTGGTGGACCTAAGATATATTTTCTCCTATTACTCTACAATCTTGGTTTATGTTTTTGTTAAGTTATTGTGTGTGTGTGTGTGTGTGTGTGTGTGTGATCACACACAGTAAATATCTGAGATATAAGATTTATGTAGAAAACTCTATGTCCAGAATTCTTTCCATTAAGTCATGACAGTATGTGCATAATCACCATTATCATAAAGAAGATCATATCATAAAGGACAATAAACTTGGGAATAATATCAGGTAATGCCTCTTGCCAAAATAAATAGATTGATGATCAAAAAAAGTTTAAAAGAGCAAGTTCTTTTTAATAAAAAAAACCTGCTACAAGGCATGTGCAAAGAATAACAATTTTCAGTTAAGATAAGGGAGACTGCCAAAAGGAGAAGAAAATGGATTTTTGCATGAATAAAATTCTGCCAATAACCTTGTCAGTGAGGTAAGGTGATAATCCTTTAGATTGTGAACAACATAGTGGCAGAAAGAGTTTGAAAGAACATTTATATAGAAAAACATCAAATGCAGATGTGAAGCAACCTTTTTCAGTAATCAGTTTGAAAACTAAGAAATAAGCAGAGACTGAAGAGGATCATGCTCAATTTCCATGTAACCATTCTTAAGATATAAGGATTTAAAACTCACAATATAATAAATCAAAGACACTTTGGTGACTATGGGCTATTGGCTTAAGTAAATACTGTTGGTTTTAAAAATAACAGAAAAAAGGAATTTGTAAATATTTACTACAAAATTGAAAGGTGTATTTCAAGAGGCTTTATTTGAGCTACTTACTGGAAACAGTAAAGAATGTGATCAGAATGGTGAAGAAGCTGTCAAGGAGTAAAGAAATGAGGAGAGAAGAAATTATTGGAGGTGGAAAACAATAATAGCACCTATGTGTAGAAAACAATAGGATGACAAGAAGACTGTAACTACTAGTTCTTGACTGTTGTGAAGATTAAATTTAACTCTTCCCTGATTGTGAAAATTAAATTAACTCCTCTGCCCATTTTTAGATTTAATCACCAAAAATGTAAACATTCCACTTAATCATTTAGCGGGAAGGTCTGTGACCCACATGTGCCATAGTGGGTGATGAATCAGAATTAAACTGACTGCCCCTGGGCAATCCTAAAGCAAAGCTTCAATTGTGATTAGTAGACATAAAATTAAGGGAAGGCACAGGAAGTGACACAAAGGAAAGTGTCTTTTAAAGGGAGTGACAACTTCCTGAGTGCAGCTTTTAATTGGAGTTCTACTTGGAGTTGAATTTCCTGTGAGAGACAGTTCTTCATTCATTGGAGTTTGGACTGGAGAAGAATCTACTGACTGGACCTAAGACCCTGTTCCTGGTGAGACTGTTCTTAAACCTTTTCCTTTGAACTGACACATGGTGAGTGAAAGAGTTGATTCCTTTCCTGGATTTTCTGAAGAAGAGACTAGCATCAGGAGAGACCTATCCTCTTGAGAGAAGCTCCCTGTATCCCCAAGGTCCTTGGCTAAAAGGGCAAAGATCTCTCTGGATAAAGACTAAACTCCCTTGCCCAGGTGAGCCAGGGGTCAGAGTAAATTACTTAGTGCTCTCTGATTTTCTTACTTCACTCTTTCTATATTTTGTAAATAAATCGTAAATAAATCTCTTTGGAATCAATTAAATTCCTGGAGACCCTATTTTAAATATAATCCAGTCCAACCTTTTTTATAAAATTAACTCCTTTTTCCCCCCTTACACTGTCCAGATAAAGACAGATTATCATCATTTAACTGAAATTTCTCCCTTATAACTTACCAGTGACTTTTTAATCACAAATATAATTGCCTTTCTAAATCTTAATTTTACTGTACCTTTGCAGTTGTTGATCACTCTCTTCTCCTATATACTCTATTTTCCCTAAATTTTTGATTATACTGTTCTCACCTAGTTTTCTTTCCTTCTGATTGCTCTCTCCCTTTGCTGGATCTTCATTTAGGTTACTAACTAGTGGTACTCCACTCCAGTCTGTGCCCTGGGTTCCCACCTTTACATCTCTCTAATATTTTGCTTAGTAATCTCATCAGCTACCATGCATTCAATTATGATCTCTATGCATTTGATACCCAAACCTATTGATATACCCCTAACATCTCTCCTGACCTTCCTTCTCACATCTCCAACTACCTTTTATACATCTCAAACTGGATGTCCCATGGATATATTTAATCAGCATGCCCATAACTGAACTGGAGGGAAGAATTAACAGTGAAGTGTATTTGTCTTGTACAAATATTCCCAAATAAAATAGTACTATTAAGTTCATTAAAAACCCAGCAATAACACTACTATTTCTGTATCCCAAAGAGAATTGTGTTGATTTAGAATCTTGAGCCCTAGAGACTACATTTCCCACAATCCCCTTTTCCTTTTCCTGTTTTGCATCTCCATATATGTGGAGAGTTTTGAGTACAGTTCCTGCTCATGAGAGTCTCTGGTTCCATGGGGGAGGAGGGAGGAATGACTGTGTTTTTGCTAGCCTTATTTCCTTATACTTCAAGATAAATATTTAATAAATATTATTAAATATAATACTTGGAGTACTGGATATTAATTTTAATCTCTACAGAATAAAGATATGGGGGAAGGAGTTACTTGATTTATTTGTAAAAAATATTTATAGCAGCTTTTTTTGTGGTAGCAAAGAATTAGAAACTGAAAAGAAGTCCAATATTGGGGAATGGCTAGACAAGTTGTGGTATATAATTGTAATGAAATACTATTGTGCCATAAGAAATGACCAACAAGATCATCACACATACACACACACACACACACACACACACACACACACACACACACACACAAATGTTGCAAGACTTCTATGAAGTGATATAAAGTGAAGTGAACCAGGAGAACCAGGAGAACATTATGTACAATAACAATAGTGTATGATGATCAACTGTGAATGACTTCACTTGTATCAACACTGCAAGGATCTGGAACAACCCCAGGGGATTCATGACCAAAAAAGGCTTTTCATTTCATTAAAAAAAAACTAATGATCTAAATGTTGATTAAAGCATACCATTCCCTTCTTTATTTCCTCCACCAATTTTTCTCTACTGAAAGCTATCTGTTTTCTTTCACAATAAGTACAACCTACATCATAATGCCTCCCATATTGAGGAGATGTGGAGAGTAAGAGTGGAAGGGAGTGAGAAAACATGGATTGAGAAATTTCAGAAAACAATGTTGAAAATTTTATCAACATGTAATCTGGAAAAAATGAAAAAAATTTAAATCTTCAATGAAGATTTGCAAGTTTCCCTGGACATGGATGTGATCTTCACACAAGCACCTCACTATCAGGCTTCTATAATCATTTGCCCATTTTCCTTCACAGATACTGAATGCATTGATATGAAAGTGTCATCACTGGGAATGGTTAGATTTGTGTCAGTAGTAATCATACCAGTGAAGATATGGGAAGTGTATCTCTTATACAGAAACATGAGAAGACTTTGAAAGTTGTCATGTTCTGCTGTTTCAACAGATACCTGTCAGTACAAGGACAATTGGGATGAGCAAGTCAGCCCAGAATATGAGTATGAGTATGTGAGTCCATGCAAGGCACACTGATTAGGTATTAAGTCTTTATTTTGAAACCAAATGATGTTAGGCTTCATCTTTTTTCATCAGGATTTGAGTGGGTTGACCATTCCACCCTTTTGACCATTATTTATTCTCTGTTTTTTTTGTAATATGGTTTTCTTCCTATCTATTGGACATGTGCTGCTCAGACTTCTTCCTAGGGTCAGTATCCAAGTTTCAACTGCTATGCATGTACAAACCTTGAAACTTTATCCTGGGCTCTCCCCCCTTCTCTCTCTGAACTCTCTTGGTGATGTACTGAACTATCATCTCTGTATAAATGACTCCCAAATTCAGTCCTTTTCTCTCACCTTTACAACTACCTGCTCTACATCCCCACCTAAAGATCCCATAGGTTTATCAAACTCAACCAGTTCATACATGACTCCTTATCTTTGTCTTTAAACTTACCTCTTCTCCAAATCACCAAATTCATGTCAAGACCACCACCATTCTTTTAGCTACCCAGGTCTCTATGCTCAGTCTCTCCCTTCCTTAAAACATCCATCACACAGCTGATAAATTGACATCTCTGATTCAGAGGTGAGTCTAAGACACTCTCCTGTTAAGAAGCTTCAGAGGCGCTCTTTGGTCTTTAAGATAAAATTAATACTCCTCTGGTTTACATTTAAAGCCCTACATGATCTGGCTTCAGCCTATCTGGGTTGATTATATATTACACCCCCTCAGGTACTCTTTGAGTAATATCAAACTAGACTACTTGCTTGTCCTCATCCATGACGTTCCATTTCTCACTACCAGACCTTTCCTTATGCTTTCCCCCAAGCCTGACAATTTCTTCTTCTTCTTGGTCTCTTATAACCCCATGTTTCATTCAAGGTTCAACTCAAGTATCAAATCCTTCAGAAAGTCTTTTCTGAATCCCTTTAAGTGTCCCACTATTATTACATATTTATTTTGTATATATCCTTTAAGTTTCCTAAATCATGTTGAATCTCCTTAAAAGAAGTTTAAGCTCCTTGAGGAGAAAGGTCATTTCACTCTGCCTTTAGTATTTGTTTTTCAGGGCCTAGCACAGTGCTAGGAACATAGTGGTCTTTAATCAATGCCTCCTTGTTGATCAATGTCAAAAGACCATGCAGTGATTCACAGATTGTCAAAGTTGGTGCTTTATATCCTACCCTCAAATTACTTTGCATTTACTTATTTTATATACATATGTGTGAACATATATATACATGTAAACACATATATGTTACTAAGAAGCAACCTGTATATATAGCTTCTCAATAAAATGTATGCTCCTTTAGGGAACTTTTCTTATTTTTGTATCTCCAGAACTTAACACAGTGCTTATCACATAGAAAATCCTTAATAAATGTTGTTGAAATGAATTACTGAACCAGAAACAAGATCATTCCCTTCAATTCCCTGGTAGGATAGAGATTTTCTGTAGTAACATTCTTCTAGTCATTTATAAAGTAATTTTAAATAACCTCAGTGAATGCTCCTTTACTTCTTTCATGAGGATATTAGATGTGCATGAAATAGGTCTAGCTATCAGGGAGTATTTTCTGTCAATGTAAATTGGTCTCACTTTAATCTTATTCCATCATGCTTAGCTACACTTTTTCCTATTCTAAAGAATTCTCCCTGGTGTTCACCTTTTGCAGATGTTTGCCAATAGTTATTATGCCCTTTGTCAGTCCCTTTGTTGCTATTTGGACAATCAATGTCTGTTTAAACTCCTCTAGTTTGTTTCTGCCTGGTATAGAGTGGCATACATGAGTACTGGGATTTCAATGACTATTTCTTTAGAAAGATGCAATTTTCCTATTAATAAATACTTAGTATTTCACATTATTTTTTTAAGTTATCATGTGTCAATGAAAATCCCATTTGTTTCACATTAACTTTCCTAGGTCCTTTTCAACACTAATGTTTTCTATTTCTTTTGCTCATTGAATATCTCTGAAACTATTTATGCATCCCTGAAGATATGAGTTTTTATCTTTCCCAGCTGAATTAAATTTTGTTATTTTGGTGCCAGCTCCCAGTCTCTTCTATATATTATTAGTTTTGTTTCCATTTTCCTGCTTTTTTCAACATATCTTCATTTAATATTGATGGCAAGTGCCATGTCTTGTCTTTCATTTGTTGTGGCAGACCATTAATTGTGATGGTCCATCAGATCAAAGAGAAAGTAACTGGTAGTATTCTTGAAGAGACCTCCTAGGATATAATTCCTGTTCCACTCCCCAGTATTTTCAGGAGATTTCCTAGCCATGGCAATATGAACTTGTTTCATTTTTCAAATCAGGAGCAGGTGTGGTATTTTGGTTAATTTTCATAATTCACTAGAAACTTCTTCATTTACTTCTCTTTCTAGCTGAGAGGCAACTTAGCTTTGCTTCTTTGACCTCATTTCTGCTTTACATACTAATGAAAGGGATTCTGTGTATTTTCTTAATTTGAAAAAATCAATTTATTATCATTGAGGGACTCAGGTAGACAGAGACTCTAGCCCTTTTTAACCTATTGCAGGAATTCTTGTTGAAGGTCTTGACACAGTTGTATTTAGGGTTAATGTTTGTGTTTCTCTAGATGTAGATTCACAACCCTATTTAATGGTTGAGGTCTGGGTTACAATAATACATAAATAATACATGTATTCTTTCTTTTTCCTTTTGCATTAATGTTTTTCTCTTTATATTCTAGAATTTTCACCAAGGAATGGAATGAATTAGACACTATCCTTGCTCAGGCTTTTAGTACCTCTCACTTGAACTATTGTAGTAATAGCCTTATTTATTTCTCTGCATAATATCTATCCTTTGAATTTCAACCTTTACACAGTGGCCAAAACAATCTTCCTAATGTCCAAGTAATAAAATTAAGAGAAGAAGATAAGATATGCAATTAAACCATCTCAAAATTGTAATTATTGAGTTAATGGAGAATAATCACTAGTGGTGGGGCTTGTAGTCTAAGAAGACTTAGGTTCAAATCAACCCTATGCCACTAATTAGCTGTGTGATGTCCTATAAAACACAATTTCTCTTGAGTCTTAATTGGCCCAGATGGGAGAGAAAGAAAATACAATTTTGCTCATTGAAAAATTAATTTGAAAAAATGAGCTCTATACCTTATACAAGAGCCTTAAACTTAGTAAATACTTGTTGAATTGGGGGAGCATTGATACTAAGTATATGTCTTTGCATACTTGTGAGCAATAAACTGCTTGATGTGTATAACTAATCTCTGAGCCCAATGCTTCTTATCGGTACTTCACTCACAATTTCTTCACAGATCCTTTTACATATAAGCTGACCTAGTTTCCCTCTAAAAGTCAAGAAGCTGCTATATATATATATATATATATATATGTGAATAAAAAATGGTGGCGTAGAAGCAGCAAAAGTTCAGACCTCTGAATACCCTTCCTTACCAATTACAAAAAAATGTTCGTAGGAGAATGAAAGTCAAACCTAACAACAAGAAGGAGCCAAGGAACCCTCAGGCGGGACTCAATTCAAAAGGTATGTCCCCAAAAAGCCAGAATTTGAGAACACTCAGGTTTAAGGGGAAGGCAAAAAGAAGGTCCTAGGACCCCTCCCCCCCACACCTACAGCGCTAAATCTCCAGTGGCAGCAGGAACTTCGGGGTGGGCAAAGGTGATGGTCTGGAGGGTGTACCTTGTGGGTAGGGCTGTGCCAGGATCAGAGCATCGATCACAGGTGGTGGGGAAAGAGCTGGAGAGAGAGCACAGAGCAGGCAGCCTGGTCACAGTGGCAGAGACCCTCCATATTACTCCAGCCTTACAGGAGGTTTTTGCCTCAGAGCACATCCATCCCAACCCACCTGAACTTAATCACATCAACAGTCTTCAAAGGTCAGGGAAGCCCAAGCTCCAACACCTCTCCCTCACAGACTGCTGGACGTTAATCCAATCAAAAGCCTCCAGAGGACAGGGAAACTCAAACTCCAACACCCCTACCCCACAGACCGCACGGAGAGATCTTCTGACAAAGCTCCAAGAGGGGAGACTGTCAGAAAACCCCAAAACCAAAAAAAAATGAGAGGAGCAAGAGCACAAAAAATATGGGGAGAAAAGAAGGGGTAAATATAAGCAAACAACAGAAAAAGAAAAAAAAAGAAATTACAATCAATAGTCTCTATGCAGGCAACAAACAGAGCAAATAGAACAGAGGAGGAGGGATCATCAAACAAAAAATCAGAAATTCCAGAGAATTGGATACAGGCTTTGGAAGAACTCAAAATGCAATTCAAAACACAATTAAGAGAGGCTGAAGACAATTGCAAAAAGACCTTAAAAACTGGGATAAGTTATCTGGAAACAGAAAATAGTGTCATGAAAGCCAAAATCAACCAGCTTGAAAATGAAGCAAAGGAGATGAAAGATGAGGCAAAGGAGATGAGAGATAAGGTAAAGAGAATGAAAGATGACCTCCAAAGAAAATCAGACCAGAAGAAGGCTGACCAAAAAGCCAGGGATGAAATCCAGGCTTTAAGAACCAGAATACAACAACTGGAATTAAGTGACCTCACAAAGCAGCAGGACACTATAAAACAAAACCAAAAGAATGAAAAAATTGAGGTAAATATGAAGTATATCTTTCACAAAAGAGAAGATTTAGAAAATCGTTTGAGGAGAGACAATTTAATAATCATTGGTCTATCAGAAGACCATGACAAAAGAAAAAGCCTGAACATAATACTAAAGGAAATAATTCAAGAAAACTGCCCCGATGTTCTAGAACAAGAGGGAAAAGTGGAGATTTAATAAATCCACAAATCACCTCCTATACGTAATACCCAACTGACAACACCAAGGAATGTTATAGCCAAATTCAAGAACTATCAGACCAAAGAAAAATATTGCAAGCTGCCAATAAGAAGTCATTCAGATACCAATGAGTATGTGAGGATAACACAGGATCTGGCTGCATCTACACTGAAGGACCGAAAGGCATGGAATATGATATTCTGGAAAGCAAGGGACCTAGGTCTACAACCAAGAATCAACTACCCAGCAAAACTGACTATATTTTTACACGAGAAAGTACGGTCATTCAACAAAATAGTAGAATTCCAAGAATTTGTAAAGAAAAGACCAGACCTGAACAGAAAATTTAATGCCCAAGAACGGAACTCAAAAGAAACATCAAAAAGTAATTAAAAAAGAAGGAAAAAAGAAAAACAAAACAAAACTTTTTAAAAGAGACTCAATAAGTTAAAACAATATTTATCCCTATAAGAAGAGAGGTCATTGGTAACTCTTAAAAACTATTGTTATCACCTGGGCAGCTAGAAGAATTACACTTAGAGGGAATAGTGACAAACTGTATAGAATGAAATGACAAGACATAAATAGGTATATAGATATATGTATGTATAAATACATATACATGTGTATATATGTATATATATATATATATACACACAAATAGAGCTAAAAAAGAGCTTAATCCTAAAAGAAATGGGAAAAGAAACAAAGGGGGGAGTAAATTTATATATTACAAAGAAGCTTATGGTGGAAGGGAGGAGAATATCAATACACTGGAATGGTAAAGAGGTGGGAGATAGGAAATACTCAACTCTTACATGCATTGAAATTGACCCAAAGAGGGAAGAACATTCTAATCCATAGGGGCAGAGAATAGATTTGTTCCCTATAGGGGAGTAGAAGGATAACAAACGGACTGGTGGGTAGGGAAGCAGTACAAGGAAGGGAGAGGTTGGGAGGTAGTTTTAAAAAGACTACAAAGAAAATAAGGGAGTGAATAAGAAGGGAGGGGGTAGAAAGGGGTAGAAAGGGAAGTAAAACAAGGGTGGGAACTAGGGGGACTGATTAAAAACAAACATTGGTGTACAAGGAAATAGTGAAAGAAGAAAAGGCAGGACTAGGAGTAGAAATCAAAATGCTGGGAAATACACAGCTGGTAATTATAACTCTGAATGTGAATGGAATGAACTCGCCCATAAAACACAAGCAAATAGCAAAGTGGATTCAAATCCAAAACCCTACCATATGCTGTCTACAAGAAACACACATGAGGAAGGTAGATACGCATATGGTGAAAGTAAGAGGATGGAGCCAAATCTATTGGGCATCAACTGATAAGAAGAAGGCAGGAGTCAGAATCATGATATCTGACAAAGTCATAGTAAAAATAAATCTAGTTAAAAGAGATAAGGAAGGTAATTACATCCTGATAAAAAGCAGTATAGACAATGAGGAAATATCCATACTGAACATGTATGCATCAAATGGCATAGCATCCAAATTTCTAAAGGAGAAACTAGTGGAGCTCAAGGATGAAATAGATAGAAAAACTATACTAGTGGGAGACCTGAACCTTCCTCTATCTGACCTACATAAATTAAACCAAAAAATAAATAAGAAAGAGGTAAGAGAAGTGAATGAATCTTAGAAAAATTAGAGTTAGTAGATATGTGGAGAAAAATAAATAGGGGAAAAAAGGATACACCTCCATTCAGCAGTACATGGTATATTCACAAAAATTGACCATGTATTAGGACATAAAAACATTGCAAACAAGTGCAAAATAGCAGAAATAATAAAGACACCATTCTCAGATCACAATGCAATGAAAATAATAATTAGTAAGGGTACATGGAAAGCCAAATCAAAAATTAATTGGTAATTAAACAATACAATTCTCCAAAATCAATTAGTTAAAGAACAAATCATAGGAACAATGAATAACTTCATTGAAGAAAATTACAATGATGAGACATCCTTTCAAAACCTATGGGATGCAGCCAAAGCAGTACTCAGGTGGAAATGTATATCCTTCAGTTCATATATTAACAAATTAGGAAAGGCAGAGTTCAATGAATTGGGCATTCAAATTAAAAAACTAGAAAGTTAGCAAATTCAAAATCCTCAGATGAAGACTAAATTAGAGATCCTAAAAATCAAAGGAGAAATTAATAAAATTGAAAGTCAAAGAATTAATGATTTAATAAATAAGTCTAGAAGGTGGTACTTTGGAAAAAAAACAATAAAATAGACAAAGTACTGGTCAAGCTCATTTAAAAAAGGAAAGAAGAAAACCAAATTGACAGTATTCAAGAAGAAGAGGAAATTGATGAATAGTGAGAGGAGCAGAACCAGGAGAATATTATACACAGAGACTGATACACTGGTACAATCGAACATAATGGACTTCTCCATTAGTGGAAGTGCAGTGATCCTGAACAACCCAGAGGGATCTATGAGAAAGAACACTATCCACATTCAGAGGAAAAACTGGGAGTAGAAATACAGAAGAAAAACAACTGCTTGAATACATGGGTCGAGGGGAAATGGCTGGGGATATAGATTCTAAATGAACATTTTAGTGCAAACATCAACAACATGGAAACAGATTCTGATCAAGGACACAAGTAATAGCCAATGAAATTGTGCTTTGGCTGCCAGAAAGGTGGGTGGAAGGGAGGGAGGGAAATAATGTGATTATTGCAACCAAGGAATAATGTTCTAAATTGACTAAATAAACTAATTCAAATGGGGAAAAGGTTAATATGCTAATAAAAAATTGAAAAAATTAAAGTCAGGAAGCTATTGTTAAAGTTTGGTTGGTTTAGTTGGCTTGCCAGTTGCCTAAATTACATAAAAATCGACCCAAAAAGAGTCAGTGCCTATCAGACCTGGTGAATGTTTCACAAGTTATTTAAGTCATCACACCCTAAATAGCTTTTTATAGGTTTTTAATTTGTTTCTTACATTAAAATTCCCAGGTAATTTTCTTCCTCCTCTAACTACATTAGAGAAGGCATCAATCAACAAAAAGGTGTATGTATATCTAAAATGATGTTAAACCTGTTTCTTTTTATCAGCTTTTCCTCTGGAGGTAAACATACATAAGTTTTTCTTCAAACAAATTTTCATTATTGTACACAATGTTTTCTTGATTCTGCTCATTTTGCTTCATAATTTCAGGAAGATCTTTCTTTTATCATTTATCAATTGAGGAATGGCTCATATTTTTGCCAATTTAATGAAGTTCTCTGAATATTTTAGATAAGAGACACCTATCTAAGAACCTATCTATGAATTCCCCCCTCAATTTTCTGCTTTCCTTCTAATCTTGGCTACCTGTAAGAACAGGATACAAGGAAGAAGATGGAATGTTCAAAGAGAGATTTAATTGACAGAAGTGGGCCTTTGGAGTTGGGAGCAAAGGAGCCTGGGAAAGAACCTAAGGGACCTGGGAAAGATCCCAGGAATAGGAGGTGCTTTTTGACCGGAGATCTCGGGGTGAAGGGAGGTGTGTTGGCTTGCTGGAGATCGCCCAATAGACAGCCTAAAGATTAGCCCAGAGGACCAGCTGTGGAGCTTCTCAGCAAAGGACTCATTGTTGCCTGATATTCATCAATATCAGAAGAGAGATTCAGGTCCTGTTGAACCTGAGGGGCCTTGGACTCAATGGCCTTTGAGCAGGGGCCCCCTCAAAGACCTTCAGCAACAGCCTTATTCCTGTCCTGTTTCTTTAGTACCCTAGTTTAGGGTAAGTTAAGAATTTGGGAAGGGAAGGAGAATTCCTGGTTAGACTTTGGGGTCTTCCAGGAAAAAGGACTTTGGGATTAGTAATTTAGGGTCACCTCTCATCCTCTACCTGACCCCCTACCCTTTGATACCTTGAATCACTAAAGCCCTACTTTCCAATCACAGTCAGATAAAAGGGAAAGATTTTGTTCTGGGGGATATTAAGGGAGCAATCATCTAGTGGCAGCTGATAAGCCTCACTCGCACCGAGTCATCCTTATCATCAATCAACAAGACCATCCTTCAGTACTCTTGTACTGGCCTATCACCTGCAAACCCCACCTTCCCATGGTTTAATCCACTTGTCCTAGCCCTAGCGGGGTGAGAAAGGGAGAGCACCTGGTGGACACAGACATACAGGTTGGCCTGCCATTCCATCTTGATTCCTCCCTTGAACTCACTATGGCAGGCATAGTCACTTGTTAGTCAACCATAACAACTCCCTCAGAAATCTACCATTACTTATCTTAGTTTTGTTTGTACAAAAACTTTAAAATTTAATGTAGTCAAACCCAAAGATTCCAGCTTTTGGAACAAGAACTCATTATTTGACAAAAATGGCTGGGAAAATTAGGAAACACAATGGGAAAGATTAGATTTAGATCAACATCTTACACTCTATGCCAAGATGAATTAAAATGGGTAAATGACTTAAGTATAAAGAATGAAATCATAAATAATTTATGTGAATAAAAAATAATATACTTGTCAGTTCTTTGGGGAAGGAAGAAATTTAAGACCAAGCAAGAGACAAAGAACATTACAAAATGTAAAATGAATCATTTTTATTATATTAAATTAAAAAGGTTTTGTATAAACAAAACCAACACAAACAAAATTAGAAGGGAAGCCAACAAATCAGGGAAAAATTTTTATAACAAAATTCTCTGACAAAGGTCTAATTTCCCAAATATATAAGGAACTAAGTCAAATGTACAAGAAATCAAGTCATTTCCCAACTGTTAAGTGGTCCAGGGATATGAATAGGCAGTTTTCAGATGAAGAAGTCAAAATTATCAATAATCACATGAAAATGTGTTTGAAAAGCTAACTAATTATATGAAGTAATCTTTATATGTTAATCCACTGCTGCTTATTGTTCAATTTAACTTAATAAGTTTGTTCTGCATAAAATTTAACTGGATATATTCCTTCTGGCTATAAACAAAATGATCTGAATATTAGAAAAGATGTATTGATTTATGCCCAAACAATACTACTATATCTAATGTTACATGTCCTAATTTCTCCTAGTTTAGATTCTCCAACAAATGTATCTCAAATTTTATTCACGTACAAATTTTTAAAGTTCCTCTATTCCCTTACTTTTAGTTTCTTTTTAATCCAGTTCATTTTATTTTTAGATTAACACATTGGTTAATTTTATATTAACACTATTCCCCAGCAAGCCAGTAGCCTCAAGCAACCTCCAACATAAAAGTAAGAGCTTATTCCAAAAACGACACAAAGAGCTATGCTTAAAAGTTGTCCAATGGACATGTTCAAGGTTTTTGTAAGGGAGGAGAGGAAGGGTAACCTCAGAAGTGAGTCTGAAAGACTTTATTTATATTATTAAAGCTTACAAAGCAGGAAGAAAGTCTGATCATTTTTTGTTTAATTTTAAACCTTTTTTAAAGCTGTTGAACATTTAGATTTAATTAAATGATATTTTAAAGCATATCAAATTTTTAGTTAGAGTTAAGTGGCATCTTTAAAAAAAAACTATTTTTTTGTTGTCTGTTATTTCCATATCACTTATACTTTAGCTATGTCCCTTCCTATTCATCTTTCAACTAAAAGCAGGGGTGGAGTAAATAAAGTCTTTAAGATTCTCTTCTAAGGTTACCCTTTCCCTCTCCTCCCACCAATAAACAAATTTTAAGTACAATTCTTTGTGTCTTTTTGAAATTAGGATAAAGAATGAAAGAAAAAGAAATGTTTAGCAAAATGTCTAAAAAGTCTGACATTGTGCAAGTCTACACTCAGGTTCTCATATACCTGAAAAGGGGTCTGTGTGTGTGTGTGTGTGTGTGTATGTGTGTGTGTGTGTGTGTGTGTGTGTGTCTGTGTCTGTGTGTCTGTGTGTATGTTTGGAGTCAAATGGACAGAATTGTCTTCTTTGGGAAAAAGCTTGGTCATTGTAATTTCATAACCTTCAGTTTGAATTATTTTGTCCTTGGCCTTTGTTTTAATATTGTCATAGTCAGGACTTTCGGGTAAACATGGCTGCAATCTAGATGCAAATCACTTCCTCTCCCTAGTACCCAATGAAATAGACTACCTCAAAAGAAATAAAATCATCTTTGGAAGAATGGAGGGACTCTACAGTATGGTGCAGCACTGAAGGTATGTGGGGTTTGAGCATTTCTACACTATAAGAAAGAGAAAAAGCTCACACCCAAACGTGACCTGAACTATCCTTCCCTACCTCACCTACAGAACCAGAGTTGGGACCAGCGCACTCACCAGAGACAGCGAGTGAGCAAGGAACATATCTGTAGTGAGTGGGGCGGGGGGCAAACCAGGGTCTTTGGGATCTACCCCTGAGAGCAATTACCCAGGAGAACCCTGCACACTGGAAAGCACAGACCTCGGGTGCTCTAGCAAACTGCAGAGGCTGTGGAGACACAAGAACCTGCCTGAGACAAAAGCCAAGCAACTTAACTCCACAGAAAACCATCCCATCTCACTCAGATTTCTGACTAAAAAGAAAAGGGAAAACCATCAAGGGATGACTCATTTTGCCCAAGACCAACCCTCCAAGAAGAACAGGAAGAAAGTGACTCTTGAAAACTTTTAATGGAGGAATAACCCAGGCTACAGAGGAAAAAGAGGATGACATTCAAACAAAATCAAAACCTTCCCCCCACCCCAATGGAAATTGTCCACAAGCTCTGGAAAAATTGAAATTGGAGCTTATCCAAAAGATGGAAACATTCTGGCAAAAAAAATGGGGAAAAAATTCAGAGAGAGGTCAACAGTCTGATAGACAAGAACTCCCAATTGAAGAAACACCTGGAAGTCTCAAAAAGCAAGGCAGAACAAACTGAAAAGGAAGGCCAGACTTTAAAGACCAGAATTAAGCAATTGGAAAACAATGATCTTGCAAAACATCAAGAATTAATGAAGCAAAGTCAAAAATTTAATAAATTAGAAGAAAACATAAAATATCTCACTGACAAGGTGACAAACCAGGAAAACAGAGGGAGGAGAGACAATTTGAGGATCATTGGTATACCTGAAAAACCAGAGATAAACAAAAATCTTGATGCCATAGTAAAAGAAATAATTGAAGAAAATTGCCCTGAAGCTCTTGAAGAAGGGGGCAAAATAGAAATTGAAAGGATTCATAGAATGACCTCTATACTAAATCCCCAAAAGTCAACTCCCAGGAATATAATTGCCAAATTCAAGAGCTTCCAGGCTAAGGAGAAAGTCTTACAAGAAGCCAAAAAGAGAAACTTCAGATACAAAGGAGCACCAATCAGGATCACACAAGACCTGGCAGCTTCCATGCTAAAAGACTGCAAGGCCTGGAACACGATATTTAGAAAGGCTCAAGAGAACTGGGTCTTCAACCAAGAATCACCTATCCATCAAAACTGACTATATACTTCCAGGGGAAAGTATGGGCATTCAACAAAATAGAATATTTCCAAGTATTTGTAAAGAAAAGACCAGAACTCAGTGAAAAGTTTGACATCCAAACACAAGGAGCAAGAGATGCATGAAAAGGTAAATATGAAAGAAAGGGAAAAGGAGAAAATGTTTTTTTTTCTTTTATTCAAACTCTTTTCTATAAGGGATACAATTAGATCAAATTATATGTTTTAATATATGGGAAAACTGTTATCTGTAATGCAAAAATTGTATGCATTAATAGAGTAATCAGAAGGACTACTCATAGGGAAAGATTGGGGCATTAAGATGATTTGGAGGGAAAAAAAGAAAGAAAACCGGCAGGGGGAAATCAATGATGGAACCAAGATATATTTGAAGAAATAGAAATAAATTAAATAGAATATTCTTTATCACACAAAGATACACTCGGGAAGAGGCGGGGGGAGAATTCTCTTATAAGAAGGAGAGGGAGAGAGTGCTAATTGATATTACTTAAATCTTACTCTCAGTGAAATCAACTCTGAGAGGGAAGAGCATCTAGATTCATTGGGATCTTGAATTCTATCTTATCCAACAGGGATAGGGAGAAGGGAAAACTAAGGGGGGTATGGGGGAGTGAGTAAAAAATGGAGGGAAGGAAAGACGGAGAGGGAAATTAACAGACCCCCCCAAAAAAAGCAAAAACAAGAAGGTAACAAAAAGGGAGGGGTCAGAAAGGGAAGCATAGAAAGGGAGGGGACTAGGGGGATTGATTTAAAGTAAACCACTGGTTTAAAAAGTTATAGCAAAAGAAGAAAGGTCAGAATTAGGGGAGGATATCAAAATAATGGGGAATTCACAAGTGACAATCATCACTTTGAATGTGAATGGGATGAACTCACCCATAAAACATAGAGAAATAGCAGAATAGATTAGAATCCAAAACCCTACCATATGTTGTCTTCAAGAAATACACATGAGGGAGGTAGATACTCACAAGGTCAGAAGTAAAGGTTGGAGTAAGACCTATTGGGCCTCAACTGACAAAAAGAAGGCATGAGTTACAATCATGATATCTGACAAATCCAAAGCAAAAATAAACCTGGTTAAAAGGAATAGGGAAGGTAAATACATCCTGATAAAAGGGAATATAAACAACAAGGAAATGTTACTAAACAATATATATATGCACCAAATGGTATAGCATCCAAATTTCTATTGGAGAAACTAGGAGAATTGAAGGAGGAAATAGATAGTAAAACTATAATAGTGGAAGATCTGAACCAAATATTATCAAATTTAGAGAAATCAAATAAAAAAATAAATAAGAAAGAGGTAAAAGATGGGAATGAAATCTGAGAAAAATTAGAGTTAATAGATGTATGGAGAAAAATAAATAGGGACAAAAAGGAATACACCTTCTTTTCAGTAGCACATGGCACATTCACAATGATTGACCATGTACTAGGTCATAAAAACATGGCATACAAATGCAGAAAAGCAGAAATAATAAATGCAACCTTTTCAGATCATAAGGCAATAAAAATAATGATCAGTAAGGGTACATGGAGAGCAAAATTAAACATCAATTGGAAGTTAAATAATATGACACTCCAAAATTGGTTAGAGAACAAATCATAGAAACAATAAATTCATTGAAGAAAATGACAATGGTGAGACATCCTTTCAAACCTTATGGGATGCAGCCAAAGAAGTAGTCAGAGTAAAATTCATATCCCTGAGTGCATATATTAACCAATTAATGAGAGCAGAGATCAATGAATTAGACATGCAACTCAAAAAACTTGAAAGTGAAAAAATTAAAAACCCCCAGAAGAAAACCAAATTAGAGATACTAAATATTAAGGGAGAAATTAATAAAATCAAAAGTGATAGAACTATTGAACTAATAAATAAGACTAGATGCTGGTAATTTGAATAAACAAACAAAATAGACAAAGTACTGGTCAATCTAATTTAAAAAAGGAAAGAAGAAAAGCAAATTAACAGTATCATAGATGAAAAGGGGAACATTACCTCCAATGAAGAGGAAAATTAAGGCAATAATTAAAAAGTATTTTGCCCAATTATATGGCAACAAATTTGGCATTCTAGATGATAAGTCTGAATATTTACAAAAATATAAATTGCTTAGATTAATAGAAGAAGAAATAGAATTCTTACATAATCCCATATCAGAAAATGAAATCCAACAGGCCATCAAAGAACTCCCTAATAAAAAATCATCAGGGCCTGATGGATTCACAAGTGAATTCTATCAAACATTCAAAGAACAGCTATCCCCAATACTATACAAATTATTTGACATAATAAGCAAAGAGGGAGTTCTACCAAATTCCTATTATGACACAAATATGGTACCGATTCCAAAGCTAGACAGGTCAAAAACAGAGAAAGAAAACTAAAGACCAATCTGCCTAGTGAATATAGATGCAAAAATCTTAAACAGGATACTAGCAAAAAGACTTCAGCAAGTGATCAGGAGGATCATTCACTATGATCAAGTAGGATTTATATCAGGAATACAGGGATAGTTCAATATTAGGAAAACCATTCACATAATTGACCATATTAATAGGCAAATCAACAAAAATCAAAGGATTATTTCCATAGATGCAGAAAAAGCCTTTGATAAAATACAACCTATTCCTATTAAAAAACACTAGAAAGCATAGGAATAGAAGGATCTTTCCTAAAAATAATAAACAGTATATATCTGAAACCATCAGCAAATATCATCTGCAATGGGGATAAACTAGATGCATTCCCAAGAAGATCAGGAGTGAAACAAGGATGCCCATTATCACCTCTATTATTTAACACTGTAGTAGAAACACTAGCAGTAGCAATTAGAGAAAAAGAAATTGAAGGTATAAAATTGGCAATGAGGAGACCAAGCTGTCGCTCTTTGCGGATGATATGATGGTCTACTATCCTAGAGAATCAAAAAAGTGCTAGTGGAAATAATCAACAACTTAAGCAAAGTATCAGGATACAAAATAAAACCACATAAGTAATCAGCATTTTTATATATCGCCAACACATCTCAGCAGCAAGAATTAGAAAGAGCAATTCCATTCAAAATCACCTTACACAATATAAAATACTTATGAATCTATCTACCGAGACAAACACAGGAACTATATGAACACAACTACAAAACACTCTCCACACAACTAAAACTAGACTTGAGCAATTGGAAAAACATTAACTGCTCATGGGTAAGACAAGCTAATATAATAAAAATGACCACTCAGGGAGGAGTAGTATCTCTGGTATGGAGGGCTTGTCATACCCTCCTAAGGCAGCTCTCCAGCCTCTGACCCTCACCTGACACCCAGCTCTCACTTGTGGCTCCTAGTAGCTGCTAGCATGTGGCAGCGGCCATACCCCGGGCAACGGCTTCAACAGGCCGGCTAAACCTTGTGAGGGTAGCCATCGGGTCATCGTGGACCCCTGGTGAACTAGGACTTTGCTCACCCAGCATGTGAAGACTGTTTCAGTGGAACAGGTTGAAGAAACCAACAAGAAGATTCAACGGCTGAGATGGCGATGCAGTGAAGCACTGCTGAGTGCTTAGGGCATGTTGGAGCACAAAAGAGAACACGGCCATCCATTGCAGCTGAGGAAGTCTCCAGGTGTAACGATTTTTCGTGCCAATGGACCCAGGCTTCCAACGCCAAGAGAGTGGGACTATCTCTGTGCATCGACTTTTCCACTTAAATCTTCATGCACAAGTGTCTTTGTGCACAAAAATGCACAAAGACAATCGTCATCCTCGGTTACCGAGAGACTACTACCACCACCATCCGACCCAAACTTATCTATCTATCTATTTAGTACCATACCCATTGAACTTCCAAAAAACATTTTTACTGAATTAGAGAAAAAAAAAACATAACAAAGTTCATTTAGAAGAACAAAAGACCAAGGATATCCAGGGAAATAATGAAAAAAAAAATACAAAGGAAGGTGGCCTTGCAGTCCCAGATCTCAAACTATATTACAAAGCAGTGGCTTCAAAACAATTTGTTCTTGGTTAAGAGACAGAAAGGAGGATCAGTGGAATAGACTTGGGCTAAGAGACCTCAGCAAGACAGTATATGATAAACCCAAAGATCCCAGCTTTGGGGACAAAAATCCACTATTTGATAAAAACTGCTGGGAAAATTGGAAGACAGTGTGGGAGAGATTAGGTTTGGATCAACCCCTCACACCCTACACCAAGATAAACTCAGAATGGGTGAATGGCTTGAACATAAAGAAGGAAATTATAAGTAAATTAGGTAAACACAGAATAGTATACATGTAAGACCTTTGGAAAGGGAAAGATTTTAATACCAAGCAAGACTTAGAAAGAGTCACAAAATGTAAAATAAGTAATTTTGAATACATCAAATTAAAAAAGTTTTTGTACAAGCAAAACCAATGTAACTAAAATCAGAAGGGAAGCAACAAATTGGGAAACAATCTTCATAACAAAAACCTCTAACAAAGGTTTAATTACTCAAATTTACAAAGAGCTAAATCAATTGTACAAAAAATCAAGCCATTCTCCATTTGATAAATAGGCTAGGTACATGAATAGACAGTTTTCAGTCAAAGTAATCAAAAGTATTAATAAACACATGAAAAAGTGTCCTAAATCTCTTATAATCAGAGAGATGCAAATCAAAACAACTCCAAGGTATCACCGCACACCTAGCAGATTGGCTAACATGACAGCTATGGAAAGTAATGAATGCTGGAGGGGATGTGGCAAAGTAGGGACATTAATTCATTGCTGGTGGAGTTGTGAACTGATCCAGCCCTTCTGGAGGGCAATTTGGAACTATGCCCAAAGGGTGATAAAAGACTGTCTGCCCTTTGATCCAGCTATAGCACTACTGTGTTTGTATCCCAAAGAGATAACAAGGAAAAAGACTTGTACAAGAACATTCATAGCTGCGCTCTTTGTGGTGACCAAAAATTGGAAAATGAGGAGATGCTCTTCAATTGGGGAATGGCTGAACAAATTGTGGCATATTTTGGTGATGGAATACTATTGTGCTCACAGAAATAATAAAGTGGAGGAATTCCATGGAGACTGGAACGACCTTCAGGAAGTGATGCAGAGTGAGAGGAGCAGAGCCAGGAGACCATTGTAAACAGAGACTGATACCCTGTGGTACAGTCTAATGTAATGGACTGCTCCATTAGTGGCAATGCAATGTCCCTGAACAATCTGCAGGTATCTAGTAGAAAAAACACTACTCACAAGCAGAGGACAAACTGTGGTAGTAAAAACCCTGAGGAAAGGCAACTGCTTGACTACAGGGGTTAAGGGGATATGATTGAGGAGAGACTCTAAATGAACACCCTAAAGCAAATACCAACAACATGGAAATGGGTTCGGATCAAGGACACATGTGATGCCCAAGGTATCATGTGTCGACTATGGGAGGGGTGGTGGGAGGGGCGGGAGGAAAAGAAAATGATCTTTGTTTCTAATGAATAATGTTTGAAAATGACCAAATAAAATAATGTTTAAAAGGGGGAAAAATAAATAAATTAATTAAAATTTAAATTAAAAAAAAATACAGGTGGGACTCAACTCATATACATAGTCAGAAGCACAAAGAGAATATATCTATAGTAAATATCAATTTGGTCACTAGGAATGGTGATTGGGTGAGAAGGTAGATGGGAGTAGAAATGGTTTACTCCAAAAGGGAGGGGGAAAGGAAAAGGACATCACCTATAATATAAATTCTTGTGTTTTTGTTCCTTTTTTTATCTGACTGGAAATTCCAAACCTTAACTTAGGTCTAGGTAAAAACTTGAATACATAAAGAAAAAAACACATAGGATAATTTTACTTGGAAATAAAATTCTACTTTAAAAGTAAAAAAAATATTGTCATAGTCACTGAATAGATTTATTCATGGTAATGCTTACTTCTCTTTACATAAGTTCATATAAGTCTTTTCATACTTCTTTGTAGTGCTTGTATCCTTTTCTCCATTTCCTAAAGCTCGAAAATATTCCATTGCATTCATCTAGAGAAATGTGCTAAGGCATTTCCCAGTCTATGGCCATCTATTTTGCTTCTAGTTATTTGCTACCATAAATAGTGATGCTATAAATAGTTTGATGTACACGGTGCTTTTCATATGTGGCTAGCAGTGTAATGTTTGGGTGAGACAGTATAGATATTTTATCATTCTCTTTGCATAATTTCTGACTTTTTTTTAAATCAGAATTTGGCACAGGATGAACTAAGATGGTAGAAATAGAAGAAGCCCAGCTCCTTTGACAACTACACAAAAACCTCAGATGAGTGCCAGATTGAGTAGTGATCAGAAAACTAGGATGAAAATGACTAGATGATAAATTTGACACAAAAGCAAGTGACCAGGAGTGCTGGGAGCCATCAGACCAGGACACCTTGACAGAGTCACTCATGGTAGCTGGGGACACAGAATGGCCCTTGGTGAGATGTGATTGCCCACCCAACCTCCTTTACATGACCTCTCTCATCAATGCCCATACCTATGAATAGAAATGACTATTATTCCCCTTAGTCTGAAAAGAAATAATGCAAGAGCAAAATACCTATACCCTAATTCCCCAAAACATCACCAAAAGATCAGACCCAATCCCAAAAAGACTATCATGGGTTAACTTTTACTTAGGTACATAATTCCTGGCAAAAGTGCAGCTACAGCCAAGCCCAAAACTTTCCCATTCACAGAAGCCTATTCTCATGAAGTCAACACACAAATCAATCATAGAAGCCCAAGCAATAAGTACAAGTACATCAAGCTTCAGTATGCCTCAGTGACTCAATTACACAAATCATTAACTCAGGAACTCCCTAGTAAAGAACCCTGAGAAATGACTAGTCTAAATTTGAATTGTGTTCCCAGTACCCCTCAGCCTCAATGTTATGATTGTTGAATTGTCTTCTAAGAACTGCTGATTAATTATTCCATTCTATTAAAAGCAATAGGTAATTTTCCTTGATTGTTTTTAAGCTCAAAACTTCTCACAGGGTAATGAGAAAATCAAGCCACCTGTGATAAAATCATTTATCTTTTGTGCAACCTTTATTCTGTCTTTAATCACAATACAAAAATATAGACTATTAATTAAATGATTTATTAAAAGTTAATGTATCACTTTTCTAATTATCTCTCTTTGATTTTGTATATCTGCATGCCAAGAAAATGGGTATAAAAATAAAGATCAGACATCGGGATAGCGGAGCAGCTGTTAGGTGCAAAGCAATCCCATGGTTGTTATTCCATTTGTTATTTTTGTTGACTGATTGTTCATCACCAGTCAGGATACCCTGGAGTAATGGGCAAGGGTGGACTTTGCCTGTGGCACAGGAGAGAATCAGAAACAAAGATCGCTGCAGTGTTATTATTCTGTTCCTGGGACTTTGATGGACTTGTGAATTGATCCAATCATTCTGGATGGAAATTTGGAACTATATGGAAAGGGTTATAAAACTGTGAATACTTTTTGATCCTTTAATACCATTACTGTTTCTATACAACAAAGATATCATAAAAAAAGGGTAAAGGGCCTACTTGTACAAAAATATTTATAGCAGCTCTTTTTTGTGGGCGAGGAATTGGAAATTGAGAGGATGTCCATCAATCAGGAAATGGCTGAACCAGTTGTGGTATATGTTGGTGATGGAATATTATTGTGCTATAAGAAATGATGAACAGGATGATTTCAGAAAAAAAAAAAAGCTGGAAAGATCTACACAAACTGATTCAGAGCAAAATAAGCAGAACCAGGAGAACATGTAAACTATAACAACAATATTGTATGATGATCACTTGTGAAAGACTTAGTTAATCTCAACAAGAAAACTGAAGAATTTATGATAAAGAATTCTATCCAACTCCAGAGAAAGAACTGCTTGATCAAAGGATACTATTTCTCACATTAGTTTATTTATTATTTTATTTTGGGATTTTGTTTTTATGAGTATTCTTTTACCCAGCTACGATGGTTTGGACACGTCATCCGCATGGACCCACAGCGAATACCAAGACAGGTATTCTATGGTGAACTGTCAGCTGGACTCGGGAAACAAGGCTGACCAAAGAAAAGATTCAAAGATCAGCTATAGTCAAACTTGAAGTTGGCTGGCATTACACCAAAGCAACTAGAACTCGCTGCCTCTGACAGAAGCAGCTGGCGAACCCACATTAACCATGCTGCCGCCATCTTTGAAGATGAGCGACGTCGACATCTTGCCGCTGCTCATGAACACTGACACCACGCCACAACCGCACCTCCCATAACAACTGGCATCCCATGCCCCATGTGCCACAAACTGTGCACCTCAGCCTTTGGACTCCAAAGCCACATGAGGGTACACCGTAGATGAAACTGCACAAAGACAATAGTCATTCTCAGTCACCGAGAGACTACCACTATACCCCAAATAAAATTGCTTACCATCTCTGAGAAAAGGAAGATAATTTGGATCTTATAAATTTGGAAAATGTGTTATTGCAGGTAATTGAGAAAATAAAATATCTCTGAAAATGAAAAATTCTCCATTTAAAAAATTCAAAGAAAAAATAAAGAACCCTTCCTTGTCTTAGAGCAGTGGGTATTAAATTATTTCCTTACAGTTACACAGCCAGGATGTCAAAATTGGGACTAAGAAGCCAAATCTCCCTGCCTTTAATGCCAGTTTTCTAAGGCATGATACAGTCTTTATTAATAACAAAGCTAAATTGTAATGTTCTTGTCACTATTAGAAATAGCCGATTTATTAGATTATTTTTCTTCTTGATAACTCTGGTAGAATATAGTCTCCTTGTGTATATAGACTGTTTTGTTTTTTACCTTGTATCACAAGCATCTAGCAAAGTTTCTAATACAAAGAAAATGCTTAGTTGAATTTAATTAATTTCATAACTGTTACAAGGGAATCACTTTAAAAGACTGATATATATTAATTTAAGGTCGCCCAGGAATCAGCTATGTAATTCCTAAATGAAAAACTCAAGTCAGCCGTCAGCCTTTTTTGGAGTTTAATTACAATAGGAGCAAGAAAGGAATTAGAGATATATATAGAGAGAGAAAGGGGAGAGAAGGGAATAGGGCTTAAGTACCCCTTCTGTTTAGGCTGGGCCAAAAGGCCCAAGCCCTTAGATAGCTGGGGCAAAGAAAAGAGATCAGTCCCTATTACTCACGTGTCCAAAATGGAGAAACAGTCTCAGAGGCCCCCACCTTCAGCTTCCTTCAGAGCAAGCTTCCTCAGAGCCCAGGAACCACACCGACCAAAAAAATCAACCACCTCCTCGAGTCTCCAGACCCTCCTATCTTTAAGGAAACCATCCAAGTTGCCTCCCCTCAGTCCTCACATCTACCAATCACTCTTCATCAATTTCCCTGTCAATGGGGGCTCTCGCTTAACTCAGGACCGCCCAGAGGTTTCTGGCTTTTGCACATGTCTGTTGAAGGTCATATTTTTCAAATGATTAAATCTATACTCCTTTGTTACAGCCCTTTCTAAATCCGGTTAACTTGAGTATGGTAGAGATTGGAATAATTAAATTTTGATCTAGGCTGCAGCCCTTACTCAATCCTATTAGGACTGAATAGGGTGGAGATTGATTCCAAGTATCTCCATTGTATCAATTCTAAAATCAATCAAGACTCAAAGAAATTCCTGTTCTATGCTTAAGCATAGGTCAAAGTCCTTTCCATTGTTCAGCAAAGGGTCTCTGTCCTAAAGTAATCTTAAGAAGGGAAGAGAAAGAACCTCCCATGCCAATGGGGTTCCCATTCCAATAGACTATCAGTAAGAAATTTTCCAAGTATGAAATATCCCAATGGTGAAATTTCCAACTTTTATAAGTCTAAGGAATTTTGAGGTTCACATAACTCACATATAATGCCTGAAATAAACTTCTCTTACTATGTAATTTTCAATTTCCTCAAATCTAAGTTGTTATATCTTATAAATTAATCTCAGAAACTGAGTAGTTTTATATTTATAAATAACTGCATTATCATCACCTGCCTTTTCATTAATGTTTTTCCAAAAGCTTTTACCTCTTAAAGTAATTGATTTAACCCTGTAAAAACAGTATTGGTCTGACCCTATTGAATTTTATCCTTCTGTGTATTATAAAACCATCATTTTAATTAAGTTCTCTATTACTTTTTATGGATATGGTTCATGAGTCTATATTTACTTGAGTTTCCCAAGGCTCCTCTTCTAAAAATAGTGGTTAAACAATTGTTCGTTCTTGTGGCATAATTTCTGTTTTAACATTATGTGTTGGAGTCTTAAAAGTATATTTCTGTGGTAGACTAATTTAATGAGATACTGCTCTTTATATAATAATCCTAAATAGAGAAGTATTGGGAGGCTCAAATAAGAAAATGAATGTGGTAATATGCAAACCTTAAAGTGTTGTATAAAACATTATTGCTATTAGTAGTAGTAGTGTATAGTCGCCAGACCTCCTATTTGATAATGGCATCATTCTCTGGGCGTAGGGCACAAGTTGTAAGATGTAATTCAACAGTTCTTAGTTGCTAGAAGTCTTTCTTTCTGATGGTCCCTTTAGTAACGTTATAGCTTTTTTTTCCCTGAGCTCTTTGTAGAAATGATGAATCTCCTTTTCCTCAAGTTTTTCAGTTTGTCCTTGGCTTCCAGCATACACTAAATTATGACATTCCAAGGGTATTGCTATGAGGCAAATGAGAATTACAAAACCTCCAAACTCATCAAAGTTCACAATTCTACTTTCTTCTGTTTTAGGATGGCCTACTGTTTGAATATAAACATACTTCAGAGGTATTTTTGGTTCAACTGAGACCACCACAATAAAGTGAATATCACAATAAAGTAAGTCACATGAATTTTTTTTGGTTTCCTGGTATATAAAACAGTTATGTTTACATAGTACCATAGTCTATTAAGTGTGTAATAGTATTATGTCTAAAAAATCTATACATGTCTCAGTTGAAAAATATTCCTAAAATTTTTAACCATCATCAGGGCTTTCAGATATTAAAAATATTTTTGCTGGTGGAGTCTTGCCTTAATGTTGATGGGTGTTGACTGATTAAAGTGGTGGTTACTGAAGCTGTTAAAATTTCTTAAAATAAGACAATAAAGTTTGATGAATTGTTGGACTCTTCCTTTCCCTTGAACACTTAGGGGCCATTGTAGAGTTATTAATTGGCCTAATTGCAATATTTTTTTTTGCTTCAGGGATTTTGAAGAACAGAAAGGGAGGAATAGAGATTGTAATGGTTTGTCAATGGAACAGTCAAAACATATACATTTATTGATTAAGTTTGCTGTCCTTTATGGAAAGTTTGTGGTACCTCAAAACAATTAAATATATAACATTAAAAGTCACTGATCACCAATGACACATGTAAAACCCAATGGAATTACACATCAGCTATGGCAGGGAGGTGAGGGAAAGAACATGAATCATGTAACTCTGGAAAATATTCTAAATCAATTTAAAATTTTCAATTAAAAAAATGACTGATCAAAAATTACCATAACAAATATAATTTTTTTAAAGTTTGAAAGATTGTGAGAGTTACCAAAATGTGAAATAGAGACTTGATATATGAGCACCTATTGGGGAAATGGTGTCAATTTGTAAAAAACAACTGTAAAGTGCAATACAAGCAGGTATGCCTGTGCTGAGTTCCAAGGTTTCTTGCTGTTTTATCTATGCCCTGCAGAACCTAAGTCTCTATAAGTACTCCAAACACACCTCCTCTGGTAATATTATTTCATTTCCTCCAATGGCTTTCACTCTTTCAAAGCTGATTAAGATTCTTTCACACCTAATTTAATGCCTTTGGTTGAATTACTAATTGAATGGAATGTTTTGCCTTCATAAAGATAGTTACTTTAATTGGGTGGGGAGACTGATTGATTCAATCAACCCCTTCCCTCTGATCAGAAACACCTCTGCTTAGAAAGACTTTGAACGCTAGCTGTCCAAATTATTATTTAACTTTGACTTTTAGCACGTAACTACTTAAAACTCCAAGCTTGCTTCAAGAAAGAACTACAAGAACAAAATTCTCTTCTCTAACCAATAGATAGTACATTTTTATGTGTGTCTGCGCATACTAGCTCATACTGTTTATGTGTGTATGTATTTATGATGGAAACTTTTTTAAATTGACACTTTTACTTATTTTTTTTTTACTTTTTAAACATTATTTTATTTGGTTATTTACAAACATTATTCATGGGAAACAATGATCATTATCTTTTCCTCCCACTACCACCCTCCCACCACTTCTCCCATAGCCAGCTCACAATTCCACTGGGTTTCACATGTGTTCTTGGTTCAAACCCATTTCCATGTTGTTGGTATTTTTACTCCCACAGTTTATCCTCTGCTTGTGGATAGTGTTTTTTAGATCCCTGCAGATTGTTCAGGGACATTGTGTTGTCCCTAATGGAGAAGTCCATTACCTTTGATTGTACCACAGTGTATCAGTCTCTGTGTACAATGTTTTCCTGGTTCTGCTCCTTTCGCTCTGCATCACTTCCTGGAGTTTGTTCCAGTCTCCGTGGAATTCCTCCACTTTATTATTCCTTTTAGCACAATAGTATTCCATCACCAACATATACCACAATTTGTTCAGTCATTCCCCAATTGATGGGCATCCCCTCATTTTCCAATTTTTGGCCACTACAAAGAGTGCAGCTATGAATATTCTTTTACAGGTCTTTTTCCTTATTATCTCTTTGGGGTACAAACCCAGCAGTGCTATGGCTGGATCAAAGGGTAGACATTCTTTTATCGCCCTTTGTGCATAGTTCCAAATTGCCCTCCAGAATGGTTGGATCAGTTCACAACTCCACCAGCAATGAATTAATGTCCCTACTTTGCCGCATCCACTCTAGCAATCATTACTTTCCATAGCTGTCATGTTAGCCAATCTGCTAGGTGTGCGGTGATACCTCAGGGTTGTTTTGATTTACATCTCTCTGATTATAAGAGATTTAGAACACTTTTTTATGTGCTTATTAATAGTTTTGATTTCTTTGGCTGAGGACTGCCTGTTCATGTCCCTTGCCCATTTATCAAATGGAGAATGGCTTGATTTTTTGTACAATTGATTTAGCTCTTTGTAAATTTGAGTAATTAAACCTTTGTCAGAGGTTTTTATGAAGATTGCTTCCCAATTTGTTGCTTTCCTTCTGATTTTACTTATATTGGTTTTGTTTGTACAAAAGCTTTTTAATTTGATGTAGTCGAAATTATTTAATTTCCATTTTGTGACTCGTTCTATGTCTTGCTTGGTTTTAAAGTCTTTCCCTTTCCAAAGGTCTGACATGTATACTATTCTGTGTTTACCTAATTTACTTATAGTTTCCTTCTTTATGTTCATGTCAGTCACCCATTTTGAATTTATCTTGGTGTAGGGTGTGAGGTGTTGATCTAATCCTAATCTCTCCCACACTGTCTTCCAGTTTTCCCAGCAGTTTTTATCGAATAGTGGATTTTTGACCCAAAAGCTGGGATCTTTGGGTTTATCATATATTGTCTTGCTGAGGTCACTTGCCCCAAGTCTATTCCACTGATCCTCCTTTCTGTCTCTTAGCCAGTACCAGATTGTTTTGATGACTGCTGCTTTGTACTATAGTTTGAGATCTGGGACTGCAAGGCCCCCTTTCTTTGTATTTTTTTTTTCATTATTTCCCTGGATATCCTTGATCCTTTGTTATTCCAAATGAACTTTGTTATGTTTTTTTCTAAATCAGTAAATAAATTTTTTTGGAAGTTCAATGCATATGGCACTAAATAGATAGGTAAGTTTGGGTAGGATGGTCATTTTTACTATATTGGCTCGTCCTACTCATGAGCAGGTAATGTTTTTCTAATTGCTCAAGTCTAGTTTTAGTTGTGTGGAGAGTGTTTTGTAGTTGTGTTCATATAGTTCCTGTGTTTGCCTCAGGAGATAGATTCCTAGGTATTTTATTTTATCTAAGGTGATTTTGAATGGGATTTCTCTTTCTACTTTTTGCTGCTGAACTATGTTGTAGATGTATAGAAATGCTGATGCCTTATGCGGGTTTATTTTGTATCCTGCAACTTTGCTAAAGTTGTTGATTATTTTGATTAGCTTTTTGGTTGAATCTCTAGGATTCTTTAAGTAGACCATCATGTCATCTGCAAAGAGCGATAGCTTAGTCTCCTCCTTTCCTATTTGGATGCCTTCAATTTCTTTTTCTTCTCTAATTGCTACTGCTAGTGTTTCTAGTAAAATGTCAAATAATAGAGGTGATAATATGCATCCTTGTTTCACTCCTGATCTTCTTGGGAATGCATCTAGTTTATCCCCATTGCAGATGATATTAGCTGATGGTTTTAGATATATACTATTTATTATTTTTAGGAATTACCCTCCTATTCCTATGCTTTCTAGTGTTTTCAATAGGAATGGATGTTGTATTTTTATCAAAGGCTTTTTCTGCATCTATTGAAATAATCATGTGATTTTTGTTGGTTAGCTTGTTGATATGGTCGATTATGTGGATAGTTTTCCTAATATTGAACTAGTTCTGCATCCCTGGTATAAATCCCACTTGATCATGGTGGATGACCCTTCTGATCACTTGCTGGAGTCTTTTTGCTAGTATCCTATTTAAGATTTTTGCATCTATATTCATTAGGGAGATTGGTCTATAATTTTCTTTCTCTGTTTTTGATCTGCCTGGTTTTGGAATTAGTACCATGTTTGTGTCATAAAAGGAGTTTGGTAGAATTCCCTCTTTGCTTATTATGTCAAATAGTTTATATAGTATTGGGATTAACTGTTCTCTGAATGTTTGATAAAGTTCACTTGTGAATCCGTCGGGCCCTGGGGATTTTTTCTTAGGGGGTTCTTTGATGGCCTGTTGGATTTCATTTTCTGATATGGGATTATTTAAAAATTCTATTTAATCTTCTGTTAGTCTAGGCAGTTTGTATTTTTGTATATATTCATCCATATTGCCTAGATTGCTGTATTTATTGCCATATAATTGGGCAAAGTAATTTTTAATGATTGCCTTGATTTCCTCTTCATTGGAGGTGATGTCCCCCTTTTCATCTTTGATGCTGTTAATTTGCTTTTCTTCTTTCCTTTTTTTAATTAGATTGACCAGTACTTTGTTTATTTTGTTTGTTTTTTCAAAGTACCAGCTTCTAATCTTATTTATTAAATCAATAGTTCTATCACTTTCTATTTTATTAATTTCTCCCTTAATTTTTAGGATTTCTAGTTTGGTTTTCTGTTGGGGGTTTTTAATTTGATCGCTTTTGAGTTTTTTTTATTTGCATTTCCAATTGATTGATCTCTGCTCTCCCTTGTTTGTTAATATATGCACTCAGGGATATGAATTTAACTTTGATTACTGCTTTGGCTGCATCCCAAAAGGTTCGAAAGGATGTCTCGCCGTTGTCATTTTCCTTGATGAAAATATTTATTGTTTCTGTGATTTCTTCTCTAACTAAATGATTTTGGAATATCATATTGTTTAATTTCCAATTAATTTTTGATTTGGTTTTCCATGTACCATTACTGATCATTATTTTTATTGCCTTGTGATCTGAAAAGGCTGCATTTATTATTTCTGCTTTTCTGCATTTCTATGCCATGTTTCTGTGACGTAGTTTCTGGTCAATCTTTGTGAATGTGCCATGTGGTGCTGAGAAGGAGGTGTATTCCTTTTTGTCCCTATTTATTTTTTTCCATATGTCTATTAACTCTATTTTTTTCTAAGATTTCATTCACTTCTTTTACCTCTTTCTTATTTATTTTTTGATTTGATTTATCTAAATTTGATAATGGTTGGTTCAAATCTCCCACTAATATTGTTTTACTGTCTATTTCTTCCTTTAATTCTCCTAGTTTCTCCATTAGAAATTTGGGTGCTATATTATTTGGTGCATACATGTTGATTCATGGTATTTCTTCATTATCTAAAGTCCCTTTTAACAAAATATAATTACCTTCCCTATCCCTTTTAATCAGGTCTATTTTTGCTTTGGCTTTATCAGATATCATGATTTCCACTCCTGCCTTCTTTCTGTCAGTTGAGGCCCAGAAGTTCTTACTCCATCCTTTAATTCTGACCTTGTGGGTGTCTACCCGCCTCATGTGTGTTTCTTGAAGACAATGTATGGTAGGGTTTTGGATTCTAACCCATTCTGCGATTCGTCTACGTTTTATGGGTGAGTTCATCCCATTCACGTTCAAAGTTATGATTGCGACATGTGAATTCTGTGGCATTTTGGTATCCTTCCCTAATTCTAACCTTTCTTCTTTAGCTCTAACCTTTTAATCCAGTGATTTACTTTAAATCAGTCCCCCTTGTCCCCTCCCTTGATATGTTTCCCTTTCTAGCCCCTCCATTTTTGTTGCCTTCCCCTCCCCTCCTCTCCTTCCCTCACCTTTTGTTTTCCCTCTCCCCCTCCCCCCCTTGGTTTTCCCTTCTCCCTACCATTGTTGGTTAAGATAGAATTAAAGATCCCAATGGATCTGGATGTTCTTCCCTCTCAGAGTTGATTTCCCTGAGAGTAAGGTTTAAGTAAAAACTCTCTTCCTCTCCTTCTTATAGGAGTTTTCTCCCCCTACCCATCCTGTGTGAATCTTTGTGTGAGAATGATTATTCTATTTAATTTTTCTTTTCCCCCTATTTACACATTACATTTTCCATATACTAATATATATAGATTGATACAAATGTAGTCCTTATAGAAGAGAGTTTGAATAAATGAAAAGATAACAATTTTCTCCTTTTCCCTTTTCATCATATTTACCTTTTCAGATATTCCATGCTCTTTGTTTTTCAATATCGAACTTTCCACAGAGCTCTGGTCTTTTCTTTGCAAAAAGTTGGAAATCTTCTATTTTGTTGAATGCCCATACTTTCCCTTGGAAGTATATAGTCAGTTTTGCTGGGTAGCTGATTCTTGGTTGAAGACCCAGCTCTCTTGCCTTCCTGAAAATCATGTTCCTAAGGATCATTCAGAGTGGAACTTGCAAGGTCTTTTGTGACCCTGATTGGCATTCCTTTATATCTAAATTGTCTTTTTCTGGATTCTTGTAGGATTTTTTCTTTTGCTTGAAAGCTTTGGAAATTGGCAATTACATTCCTGGCAGTTGTCTTTTGGGGATTTAGTATAGAGGGTGTTCTGTGAGCTCTTTCAGTGGCTTTCTTGCCCCCTTGTTCTAGAATCTCTGGGCAATATTCTTTGATTATATCTTGTATTATGATGTCAAGTTTGCTGTTTATTTCTGGATTTTCTGGTAGTCCAATTATTCTTAAATTGTCTCTTCTTTCTCTATTTTCCAAGTCTGTCACCTTGTCAGTGAGATATTTTATGTTCTCTTCTAATTTCTTGATCTTTTGGCTTTGTTTTATTGATTCTTGCTCTTTTACCTGCTCGTTGTCTTCCAGTTGCCTAATTCTGATCTTTAAAGCCTGGTTTTCCTTTTCAGTTTGGTCAAACCGGTTTTGTAGTTGCGTGAAATTCTTTTGCATTAATTCCCACTTTTCCTGCCAGATGGCTTCCATCTTTTTGATCATTTTCAATTCAAATTCCTCAAAAGTTTTTGGGGAGTTTCCGTTTCCTTTGGAAGATTTTGGCGCATTTGCTTGTGTTTCCTCTTCTATCTCCTCTGTATTTTGTATTTTTGCTCCATAAAATGTGTCCAAAGTTGCCCCCTTCTTGTTTTTCCTGCTGTTTTGAGGCTTTTTTTGCTTCTGTGTTGTTTGCCATCTCTATCTGAGTGAGGGGGCCTGGCTTTTCTGTTATCTGTCTGGTGTTCAGTGGTTTTAGCCCCAGGCAAATTGTCTGTCTTCCCCAGGAAGCCTGGAATTTCTGGTGTTTCGGTGTTTTGGTGTTATTACCCTCCTCAGTTCCCTCTGGATGCTTCTCTGTTGCATTACTTCTATGCTCTGCCCCTGGCTTGACACTCTCAAATGTATTTCAATGTCTTTGCTGGCCAGAGGAGCCTGCACTCTGAGGGGGAGGGGCCGTGGATTCCCTGGAGCTGAGGGCTGGTGATAGGATTAACCTCGGACTGAGTATGCCCTGAGGCAGGGACCTTTGGTGAGACTCAGATGGAAGGATCTGGTCAGGGGGCTATAGGCTCCCCAGTCTCTCTCTGTTTCCCTGCTGTCTGGGTGCCCCCGTGACTGGATCAGGCTGTTTTCAGGGTGCGGCCTTCAGAATAGCCGGCTCCCGAGGCCCTTTTGCCTGCCCTGAAGTTCCTGCTGCTGCCTCGGAATCAGCACTCTGGGTTGGGGGGGATGGGTCCTGGGACCTTCCTTTTGCCTATCCCTTAGATCTGAGTGATCTCGGGTTCTGACTTTTGGGGGGAGCATACCTTTTGATTCAGGTCCAGGAGGAGTGTTCCCGGAGTCTATTCTGTTGTTTGTTTTGAATTCTGGTGCCCTAGGAGCATTCAGTTTGAGATCGGTAAGGAAGGGTTTCTGGAGCTCTGAACTTTAGCTTTCTCTAAGCTGCCATCTTGACCAGAAGTCCTGCCACTTTTACTTGACACAAGTTATAAAGGTATAATGAAGAAAACTATTCTCTAATAATGATGATGTTATAATTGCTTCATCACTTTTAAGTTCCATGAGGATCTCCACTATTGAAATAGCTGAAAATTCAGTAGTGCCCTTTAAAAATTATCATTTGACAGCAAAAAAAGAACAGACCCTTTTGATGAGTTTCAGAGATTATTCTTATTATTATTTTGTACCAATCATGCAAAAAATGAGATTTTTCAAGTACTTAATATTTTTAGATTGTATAGCTTCTTGGAATCATCTAATCCTCATGAAACTGTCAGTTTGAAATATAAATGATTTGCATTCAGAAGAACTCATTAGTACTTTAGACAAAAATATTTTAAAGTGGTTTACCAATGGATTACAAATACTTTTCTTTGTCACAATTAATAATGTGACAATTTCACTATAAAAATATGTATGATCATTAGACCATCTCACTGTGCAAAATAGATTAAACACCTTTCTGAGATGGCCAACCATCCACCCGTCAGCCTTAGGAGATCAATGGCTGTTTTCCACACCACCCTTTGGCACTAAAAATGAAAGTATGATTTATTGACTTGATACAGTAGGGGACACAAATCCTAGGATATTACCTCAGGTATAAAGAAATATAGTAAATTCTGCTATGACATGTCTTGAAAATCCAAAACTCAAGTTTGGTTTTTTTGAGATTTCTCCTTAGAGAGACACCTGGAGAATTCAGAAAATGGAATGACTTCCCAATAATTCACAAGCTGCAAATCTTCCCATGACCAATTCCACAAGAAAATTGGAATTCATTGTCAAGGTAAAGTTCTCTAGTTATTATTTATCTTCTGGTACAGTTAGAGCGATGAACAGATAGGGGCTGGTCTGAGCCATACCAACACCTTTTGCCATGGGTTTGGCTGCCCTAGAGTTGCAGCTTCCCTAACTTGTTTATGTAGTTCTAAGACCAGGGCCAGTGCCATTATTCATTATAGCATTTTGTTCTTATTAAGCATTTAACATATCAAATGTTACTATAATTTTTATGAATTTAGTATCTTTTAAAAATGTATCAACTCATGTAAAACCCAGTGGAATTGCATGTTGGTTACAGGGGGTGGGGGAGGGGAGAAGGGAAAGAACATGAATGATGTAACCATGGAAAAATATTCTAAATTAATTAAATAAAATTTTTCAATAAAAAATGTATCACTGCTGAAGTCTTTGAGTGTTGCTCCTCTAATCACATTTTCCCATGTCTCGTATTTTTTACATATTTTTTTTATAATTTAATGCATTTGTGGGAAGCATTATGTCTCATTACAGTGAAACTGCCTATAGTTATCTTCCCCAAACATCTGACATGATCACTTCCAGAAGGCAACAGATGCAAATGAGGCTTTGTGACCTTTACAAATACAGGTGGAAAAAAATTCAATACTGTTTTTATTTTTGTTAAAAGGCAACAACAACAACAAAAATACTTCAGTGTCTTTCCACCAACTCATACGGTCAAATTGAAATTTTTAGTTCAGGTATAATCTGAGTCTTCCTTACTCTGTCTACTATGCCCCCAAATAAGTCCTCTTCTGTAGGCAAACTCTTTTATCGAGCATCTCACATATATGTGTTTTCATGGAAAGGATACTGGACTTGGAATCAGATCTACTTTGAATTCCAGCACTAATTTCTCATATTTCTGTCACCTTGATTATCTGATTACTTCTTTAAGCAATAGCTTTCTAAATTGGAAATGGAGCTATTGATATTACCAGTCACAGGGTAATTGGGAAGGAAGTGCATTATGAACCTCAATCCATTAGAATATGTGAGCTATACTTCTTTATTATCTTCTTAGAAACCCAAGCATCCTTTAAAGTTCAGTTCAAACCCTATATTCTGCTTGATAACTTTTCCGAACTATTTAGTTATTATTGCATCCCTAAATGACCTTAAGTTCATTTTATCTCTATTTTGTATATACGTATGTATCTATTGCCCAGAATTCAACATCCCTTTGAACAGACTCACTATAGAGCTTGTACAACAGTATGTTAGATTACTCACATTTAATTGTGAGCTCTTTGAGGGCAGAAAAAATCCTTTGACTCTTTGTATCTTCATTGTTTAGTATAATATCTGGCATAAAATAGGCATTTACTACATGTTTATTTACTATTTATACTACCACTGCTGCTACTGCTATTTCTACTGCTGTATCTGGTAAAAACTGTACAAATATACAATGGATTGGGTCTAGAGTTCAAAAGAGGGTGGAAAGGGGACTAGATTGCTACAAGGAAATTGTAATGTTCTTTTATTGAACCCAAGATTCCCATTGGAACTAAGGACCATATTTTCAGTACTGATATTTTACCTTTGTTAAAGGTCAGTGGGATGTGTGGAAGAATTCAAAATGAAAATAAAAGAAAGTGCAATTAAGAGGCATACAATGGAATAAATCAGGCAACAATGGAGAGTTGTAAAGAACAGGGCTAAAAGTCTTCTGTAAAATAGGAAAAAGAAATGGGCTAATCACATGGTAAGAGGGAATGATGACAGGTGGGCATCCAGAGTGTTTCACTGACACCCTGGAAAAAAATAGGAGAAAATGAGGAAGGCCATTAGCTCATTGAGTGGACTTATGACAAAAGTTTGACAAAAGGGTTAAGAAAGAATAAAACAGTGGGTAAAAAAAAAAAGAGAGGTCGAGGGATAAATTATCTCACAAGGAGGCATGAAAGAATCAATACAGAAAAGATAGATGAAGGGATGGTAGGCAAAGCTTGAACCTTACTTAGTCTATCAGGATTGGTATAAAGTGGGAAGAATATCCACTCTCACTTAGATATTAAAATATAACTTTTCCAATAGGGAAATAAGAGAGGGATGGGGAAGAAAAGGGAGTGATCAACAAAAAGGAAGGGGACCTAGAAAGGTGGGTAAACAGAAGAAAAAAAATATTTATAAACAAGAGAAAGGTTGAAAGGAGAGAAAAATAAGAATAAATGATGAAAATACAATAGAGGGACACATAAAATTAGTGATCATAAATCTGAATATGAATGTGATGAACTCATAAAATTTTAGAGGACAGCAGAATGAATTAAAAGCTAGAATTCAGAGTATACTATCTACAAGAAATTCATTTAAAGCTGCAAAACATACACAGAATAAAGGTAAAGGGCTGAAACTATGCTTCAGCTATAGTTTTAAAAAATACTATTGTACTATAAGAAATGACAAACAAAAAAAAGAAAATAAATAAATAATAAATTTTATGGTTTCAGAAAAGCCTGGGAAGACTTATATGAACTCATATAATGAGAAGTGAGCAGAACCAGGAGAACATTGTACACAGTAACAATAATATTTTAAGGATGATCAACTGTGAAAGATTTAGCTATTGTGATAAAGCCAATGTTCCAAGATAATTCAAAAGGACCCTTGATGAAAAATGCTCTCCATCTCCAAAGAGAAAATTGGACTCTGAATACAGGATGAAACATTCTTTTTAAACTTTCTTCATTTTTCTAGAATGTGTGTATATGTTTTCTTTTGCAAAATGGCTATTTTAGATATATGTTTTGCATGACTTCACATGTATAAGTGAAATAAAAATTCTCACTTTCTCAAGTAAGGGAAATGGAGGGAGGACGAGAATTTAGAACTCAAAGTTTTAAAAGATGAATGTTAAAAATATTTACATATAAATGAGATATAGTTAACAAAATATATTTTAAATGAATGCATTTGTTTTGATATATAATAAGAAAAATACTACTAAAGAAAAGCTAGACAATGTAAATATTCTACTTTAAGGAGCCATGATTTTTTTTCAGGGTAGACCCTTTAGTAAAAGACAGTCAACTTGATACAACTCACCAGTATTCTGCTAGGATAGACTTGAGCATCCATGTTCATCTCCATGTCAAAATTAGGTCTCAAAAGAAGATCTCTTTATAAGTATACAGAGGCTCAGAGATACCAAGTGACTTATCCATACTCCCAGAGAATGTCAGACTCAGTTTATGTCATTTTGCACAAGTTTAGCTTTCTTTAGATCACATTTCAACTTAAATCCCACTTAAAAAAATAAACAAGCCTTACCTTCCATTTTTGGAATCAATAATGTATATTGGTTCCAAGGCTAGAGTAAGGGTTGGGCAATGGGGGTTAAGTGACTTGTCTACAGTTCCACAGCTAGGAAGTATCTGAGGCCAGAGTTGAGGACCTCCCATCTCTAGAACTGGCTTTCAATCCACTGAGCCACCAGACTGTCCCCTAAATCTCACTTCTTGTATCAAGCTTTTCCCAGCTACTGAAATCATATCAGTCCTTCCAAGACTAATTAAAATCCAGCATGAAATCTTCCTTAAATCTTCCTAGCCAAAAGGGAATTCTCTCTCCTATGAACTCTTATAGCTCTTTGCCTTTACCTTTCAAAATCACCTTCACATTCTACTTTGTATCTTAATTATATATGTGTGTGTGTCTACCTCTTTTATCCCATAAGACACTAAGTTCTTTGAAGGCAGAGGCTGTATCTCATTCAGTTATGAAAAAATTTATTTAGCCCTACTGTAGGTGAGGCACTATGCAAGGCATCTGGGAAACAAAGATAGGAAATAACACAACCCCTTGCTTTAGGGATTACAATCTGATACTGGGAGTGGCATTGTTTTGAAGAAATATCACATAATACACATGGTATTATGGGCAACAGGTCAAGGTAATAGTATAATCCCTGTCTTGTTCAGCAGGGAAAAGATAGGGACAGAACAAGCAAGTGATTATCATATGGACTTTGCTACAGGATCATCTGTCCCAATGCCCTACGAATGGTACCTTGCCTGTGATGGTGCTACTGCAACACAGGTGAATCCATGCTTCAAGACTGAATGTAAAAATTAATGAAAAAATTTCATAGTCCTAGCCTGTCTTTACACCACTACAGTGTTTACTTTTACAATTCATGTTTGCACTAAAAATATAGACAGCCCTGCATTATTCCATGTTTTATCTCAGCAAGATTATAAGTTCCTGGAAAGCTGGGAAAGCTTCTCATATTTTATCTACTTACTAGCTGTGTGGCCTTGGGCAAGTCACTTAAATTCTGTTTCCTTATCTATAAAATAGAGATCATCATCATCATCATAACAATAACACCTGCCTCAGAGGGTTATCAAAAACATTTTAAAAATATCAAATAAATACAAATAAAATTTAAAAAAATAAAAAAAAACAAATAAATTTTAAAAAAATAAAAAAGAGGGTCAAATAAAATAATATTTGCTTTTTGATATATTTTTCAGTTACATGTAAAAACAATTTTTAAATTTTTTTTCTAAAATTTTGAATTCCAAATTCTCTCTTTCCTCTCGATTTTCCTGTCTTTAAGATGGTAAACTATTTGATCTAGATTACACTTGTGTAATTGTACAAAATTTGCATGGTCATGTTACAGAAGAATATTTATATAAAAAACCCACGAGGAAAATAAAATGAAAAATAATATACTTCAATCTGCATCGAGCCCATCAGTTCTTTCTTTGGAGATAGATAGTGAGATAATACTTAAAAGAGAACTCTGTCAACATTAATGAGTTATAGAAATGTTAGTTATTGCTATTATCTATATTCCCAATAAGGCCTAGCACAAAACAGAACACATACTAAGTGTTTAATAAATACCTGTTGAATTGAAAATTATGTGAGAAATCATTTTATTGATTAATAAAAAGTACAGTGTTAGTACAGAAAAACATAAATTAGAGAGAACCAATGCAAAAACATCCTTGTTTTCACATCTATTTTATTCATTTAAGCCTCTTCTCTGATCCTAAATAAATAGTGTGTAAGTCCCTCTTTCTTCCTCTATTGGAACATTCTTAAACCAACAAAACCCAATAAGTATGAGTTAGAGGCAGTTTGTACAGTAGTTGGAAATTTGGTTGGAGCTGGGAACCTTGAAGAGGACCATTAAAATGATTAAATACTCAGTTGGTCAGATCTCACAGTTTAGGGGTGGCTAAGAAGGTAGGAATATACTACCACTTCCCTATTTGGTAAAGTAAATAATTGAGATAAGATAATTGACATAAAAAAAGAGCACACTTCCTCAACCTGCCTGGTACTATTTAAAAATATAAGTAACAAAGGTCTTCCACGTTGGCAACCTGGTGAAGAGTGGCATCATCCCAGAACAAATCTCCAATGCTGTGTGGTAGTTAAGGCTCTATTAGACACTGTATACCATTTATGCAACTTGGGAGAAAAGTATGTACTAATAAACTCACTAATCTGAAAAAGGACACTGGGATAACATGAAATACTGGGAAAGAAAAGGAAAGGATGATGATGCTGGTGTTTCAATATATTGCGTATTCCTACTTACCATTATGTAAACCAATGGGACAGGGTTTTGTTGATGTTCTTTGTATATGTAAGATATTTTAGGCTTCACAATGCATGTTCACATAACTCCAGCATTAATATTTCTTTTCTTATTGAAGAAAAGAAAAATTGGGTAAGAATTAAGTGACAACACAAACACCCCCAGTAAGACAGAAAAGCAGTGAGGGTGGAATAGAAACAACATGTCAAATATTAATAAATTCATACCTAAGCCTCTGGAAATACAATTTCCTAACACAAAAGTACAATCACCATTAAAACCAAGATTTATCTACCAATTGTTTTCTCATTTCAATGGGGGTAAAAATAAAACCTTAAGATTGTAGCTTTTAGTCCAGTGGGAAAAAAATTGCTTCCTAATACAACACATTGCTGTGGTCATCATTTACAAATGACAACTTCCTTTTTTTAAAAAATTGATAAAATGTTCTACAAGAAATAAGCAGCAAACTTTGAGAAGGAGGAAGGGAAGCTAGAACAGGCCCTAGTGAACTTGGCAAAATCACATTTAAAACAAACTCTTGTTTTGAAATACAAGAAGAAAGATGGGGACGTGTTCTCGAATCTATTGGGAGTATTAGCATCCATATTCATTTCAAAGTTTCCTACATAAAATAAATATTTCCTACACATAGGGACTATCCTAGGAATAATCAAAAGTGTGGATCTTTGTAGTGAGTCCACCCTGGAATAGAAGTATGGCCTACTTAACCAATAAGCCTGAAGCAAAAAAAAAAAAAGAGGGGGGGGGGAGAGCTTTCTTAGTCCAATTTAGAAAGGCACACTGTCAACTACTAGAAATGATAACTTTTTGTATAATTTCTGATGAAAGAAAAGCAAGAAAATAAAGTTAGTTACCTTGGCTGTTTTCATATCTTGATTATATTATTTTAAATAGCCAACATTTTGATAGTATATAGGAATAACAATTGATTCAGCAGTCTCTAAAGCCCTGCTTAAAGCTAGAACATGAAAAAGGTATAAACCCATTTCCTGTCCAATCTTTCCTCAACCCAGCAAACAAAGTAATTTTACTAAAATACTTCTCTGAGGACTTCCAGGTAAACATGGAAGCTGTTTAGACTCAGGAAGCTTCCTTTCCACAGCACCTACAGATATAGATTACCTTAAAAGACCAATGAACCCAAATTCATTTGAACAAAGGGCACAGCATTGAAGGTATGTGGGATTTGGGCACTGCTACACTATAAGGGAGTGAAAAACTCCCACCAAAATGCAAGGTGGTTTACCCTCCCCCACCCCACCTATGGAGCCAGAGTCAGAGCCAGTGCGAGCCAAAATCAGTGAATGAGCAAAGGGCAAATCCATAGTGAGTGAGGGGCACATTTATGTCCTTGGCAGCTAAGACCACCAAAGATCTTCCCCTGAGAGCAGCTACACCTTAAACCCCAGCAGGCTGAAGAGTACAGACCGTGGGCACTAGCAGGAAGATATTACAGAGAAGGGCAGCAAACAGCAGAAGCTGAGGAGATTTGAGAGTTGGCCTCAGGCAGAATCCTTGCTCCTTAACTCCATACACAGAGAGCCTGCCCATCTCACTCAGATTTCTGACTAAAAAGGGAAGGAAAAACCTCCACAATAGTGGCAAATAGTGCCTGGGAACAACCTCCCTCCAAGAAGAAAAAGAAGATGGGACTGACCCTGGAAAATTTTACAGATGAAAAACCCAGGTTACAGAGGAAATTCAAATAAATGCACCAAAACCTTCCCCCCAAAATGGAAATTTACCACAAGCTCTTGAAGAATTTAAATTGGAGCTTATCAAAAATATGGATGCCTTCTGGCAAGAAAAGTGGAAAATAGTTCAAAGAGAAAATGACAGCTTAAAGAACAAGAACTCCCACTTGGAGAAACATCTGAAAGCCAATGAAAGCAGGATAAACTAAACTGTAAAGGAAATTTAAAAGACTATAGCAGAAAGTCAAAAGATTAAAGAAGAAAACCAAAAGATTATAACAGAAAAACAGGCTTTAAGGATCAAAATTGGGCAACTGAAAACCAATGATCTTGAAAAACAGCAAGAATTAATAAAGCAAAGTCAAAAGGCTGGCAAAATAGAAGAAAACATAAAATATCTCACTGAAAAGATGATGGATCAGGAAAACAGATCTCAAAGAGACAATTTGAAAATCATTGGTCTACCAGAAAACTCAGAAATAAACAGTAATCTTGACATCATACTACAAGAAATTATCCTAGAAAACTGCCCTGATGTTCTCAAACAAGGGGGAAAATAGAACACCCTCTACACTAGATCCTCAAAAGGCAACACTCAGGAATGTAATGGCCAAATTCAAGAGTTGTCAGGCTAAGGAGAAAATTTTACAAGAAGCCAAAAAGAGACAATTCAGATATCAAGGAGCACTAATCAGGATTAAAAAAGATCTGGCAGATCCCACACTAAAGGACATCAAGGCTTGAAAGATGATATTCAGAAAGGCAAGAGAATTGAGTCATCAACCAAAGATCACTTATCCATTAAAACTGACTATATACTTTCAGGGGAAAGTATGGACATTCAACAAAATAGAAGATTTCCAAGTATTTGTAAAGAAAAGACCAGAAATAATTGGAAAGTTTGATATCCAAACACAAAGATCAAGAGAAACATAAAAAGGTAAATAAGAAAGAGAGGGAAAAGGGGAAAATTGTTTTCATTCAAACTTTCTTCTTTAATAGCTACAAGAAGATCAAATTATTTATATTAATATATTGGGAAATGTTATTTGTAACTCTCAAAAATTATATTCACTATTATAGTAATTAGAAGAAGCATTAGAAGAGATTGGGGTAATAAGTGCTATAAGATGATATGCAAAAAAGAAAAAGGGGGGAATAAAAGATGGCAACAAAAGATACTTGAAGAAATGAAATAAATGGGATGATCTTTATCACAAAAATATATGCATGGGAAAGGTAGGGGAAGAATACTCTTATAAGAAGGAGAGAAAGAGATTGCTAATAGATAATACTTAAACTTTACTCTCAGCAAAATCAATTCTGAGAGGGAAGAGCATCTAGATCCATTGGGGTCTTGAATTCTATCTTCTCCTACAGGGAAAGTGAGAAGGAAAAACTAAGGGGGTAGGGGGCCAATAGTACAAAAAGAAAAGGAAAGATAGGGGGGAGAGAACTGAACAGACCCTAAAAAAATAAGAAGGGAAAGAACTATTGAAATAATGAATAAAACTAGAAGCTGGTATTTTGAAAAAACAAACAAAATAGACAAAGTACTGGACAATATAATAAAAAAAGGAAAGAAGAAAACCAAATTAACTGTATCATAGATGAAAAGGGAGACCTCACCCCCAATGAAGAGGAAATTAAAACAATAATTTAAAAGTATTTTGCCCAATTATATGGCAACAAATTTGGCATTCTAGGTGATATGGATGAATATTTACAAAAATATAAATTGCTTAGATTAACAGAAGAAGAAATAGAATTCTTACATAATCCCATATCAGAAAAAGAAATTGAAAAAGCATTCAAAGAACTCCCTAAGAAAAAATCCCCAGGGCCTGAGGGATTCACAAGTGAATTCTATCAAACATTCAAAGAACAGCTATTTGACATAATAAGCAAAGAGGTAATTCTACCAAATTCCTTTTATGACACAAATATGGTTCTAAAATCCAAATCAAGACAGGTCAAAATCAGAGAAAGAAAACCATAGACTAGTCTCCTTAATGAATATAGATGCAAAATTCTTAAATGGGATACTAGCAAAAAGACTCCAGCAAGTGATCACAAGGGTTATCCACTATGACCAAGTAGGATTCATACCAGAAATGCAAGGATGGTTCAATATTAGGAAAGTAATCCATTTAATTGACCATATTAAGAAGCAAATAAACAAAAATCACATGATTATCTCCATAGATACAGAAAAAGCATTTGACAAAATACAACATCCATTTCTATTGAAAACAATAGAAAGCATAGGAATAGAAGGGTCTTTCCTAAAAAGAATGAACAGGATATACGTAAAACCATCAGCCAACATCATCTGCAATGGGGATAAATGAGAAGCCTTCTCAATAAGATCAGGAGTGAAACAAGGATGCCCATTATCATCTCTATTATTTAACATTATACTAGAAACACTAGCTGTAGCGATTAGAGAAGAAAAAGAAATCAAAGGTATTAAAATTAGCAATGAAGAGACCAAGCTATCACTCTTTGTAGATGATATAATGGACTACTTAAAGAATCCTAGAGAATCAACTAAAAAGCTGGTGGAAATAATCAATAACTTTAGCAAAGTTGCATGATTCAAAATAAACCCTCATAAGTCATCAGTATTTCTATATATCTCCAACACATCTCAGCAAGAAGAGTTAGAAAGAGAAATTTCATTTATCATCACCCTAGGCAATATAAAATACTTAGGAATCTATCTGCTGAAACAAACACAGAAACTATATGAATACAACTACAAAACACTTTCCCCAAAATTAAAACTAGTTCTGAGCAATTGTAAAAACATTAACTGGTCATGGGTAGGACAAGCTAACATAATAAAAATGACAATCCTACCCAAAATTATTTACTTATTTAGTTCCATACCCATCGAACTAAGAAAAAACATTTTTACTTAATTAGAAAAAAACATAACAAAGTTCATTTGGAAGAACAAAAGATCAAGGACACTCAGGGAAATAATGAAAAAAAAATACAAAGGAAGGTGGCCTTACAGTACCAGATCTCAAAATATACTATAAAGCAGTGGTCATCAATACAATATGGTACTGACTAAGAGACAGAAAGGAGGATCAGTGGAATAGACTTGGGGTAAATGACCTCAGCAAGACAGTCTATGATAAGCCCAAAGATCCTAGCTTTTGGGATAAAAATCCACTATTTGATAAAAACTGCTGGGAAATTTGGAAGACTGGGAGAGATTAGGCTTGGATCAACATCTGACACCCTACACCAAGATAAACTCAGAATGGGTGAATGACTTAAACATAAAGAAGGAAACTATAAGCAAATTAGGTGAACACAGGATAGTATACTTGTCAGATCTTTGGGAAAGATAAGGTTTTAAGACCAAGCAAGAGTTAGAAAAAATCTCAAAATTTAAAATCATTCATTTTGATTACATCAAATTAGAAAGATTTTGTAAAAACAAAACCAGTGTAACCAAAATTAGAAGGGAAGTAACAAATTGGTAAAGAATCTTCATAACAAAAACCTCTGGCAAAGGTCTAATTACTCAAATTTAAAAAGAGCTAAATCAGTTGTACAAAAAATCAAGCCATTCTCCAATTGATGAATGGGCAAGGGACATGAACAGGCAATATTCAGTCACAGAAATAAAAACTATTAATAAGAACATGAAAAAGTGTCCTAAATCTCTTATAATCAGAGAGATGCAAATCAAAACAACTCCAAGGTATCACCTCACAAGTAGCAGATTGGCGATTATAACCGCAAAGGAAATTAATGAATGCTGGAGGGGATGTGGCAAAGTTGGGATATTAATTCATTGTTGGTGGAGTTAATTGATCCAAAAATTCTGGAGGGCAATTTGAACTATGCCCAAAGGGCAATAAAAAACTGTCTGCCCTTTGATCCAGCCATAACACTGCTGGGTTTGTACCCAAAGAGATAATGGGGGAAAATACTTGTACAAGAATATTCACAGCTGTGCTCTTTGTGGTGGCAAAAAAAATTGGAAAATGAGGAGATGCCCTTCAATTGGAGAATGGCTGAACAAATAGTGGTATATGTTGGTGATGGAATACTATTGTGCTAAAAGGAATAATAAAGTGGAGGAATTCCATGGAGACTGGAACAACCTCCAGGAAGTGACGCAGAGCGAAAGGAGCAGAATCAGGAGAACATTGTACACAGAGACTGATACAGTGTTATACAATCAAATGTAATGGATTTCTCCCTTAGTGGCAGTGCAGTGATCATGAACAACCAGGAGGGATCTATGAGAAAAACCACTATCCTCATTCAGAGGAAAACCTGTGGGAGTAGAAACACTGAAGAAAAACAACTGCTTGATTACATGGGTCAAGGGGGATATGATTTGGGATATAGACTCTAAATGAACTTCCTAGTGCAAACAACAACAACATGGAAATAGTTTCTTCTCAAGGTAACATGTAATACCCAGTGGAATTGTGCATTGGCTACAGAAAGGGCAGGGAGAGGGGAGGGAGGAATAGAATATGATTTTTGTAACCAAGGAATAATGTTTGAAATTGATGAAATAAAAATAAATTAAAATATTATTAAAATAAAATAAAATACTTCTCTGACCACATGACTCCTCTATTCAATACTCCATATTAACTCTCATCAAATACTAACTCCTCTGACTGGTATTTTAAATCCTTTAAAATCAGGTTTCAAACTATGATTTCAATTTTATCACACATTATGTCTCTTTCTGTACTCAATAAGATAAGCAAACTGACCTTACAATGACTTTGCATGGGCTGTCTCTTCAGAAAGAATATAAGCACCTTGGGGACAAGAAGTATTTCATTTTTATATCACCATTTTCCTAATATATGAGGATAAAGACTGGACCTATGCTTTCATTGGGATGTGTAGAAAAATCTCTGATTAATTCCTCTACCAGTACAGGTCAACACATTCTTTGCAACTTCTAGTTTTAGGGAGCTGCTTAGAGTACTAAGGAATTAAATGACTTGTTTGCAGTCACCCAGTAAGTTATAGGCAGGAATTGAATGCAGGTCTTCTGGTTCCAAGGCCATCCAATCTCTATTATTCACCATACCACATTGCATCTCTGTGTAACTTGCAAAGTAGGAGTTTAACAAATGCTTATTGATCTATTGAGTAAAGAATTTTTTTTCCTTTTCTTCCATGGTGTCTCACCCTGATTTGATAAAGAAATATAAAGAATTGTTTCCCCACTTAACTTTGTCTTTCCAATGGTTCCATTCATTAGAATCAGTTAGACCTGAGTCTTTTTTCAATTCCTTGAGGTAGAATCAGAGATGGAAGTTTATAGGTCTTTTTTCCTGGTCTTTACCTTTTCAATGCTCTCTTTTTATTTTGTATATGTGTGTTAATATTTAATTTATTCTATTTACATGTAAAAATAGTTTTAAACATTTTTTAAATTATGAGTTCCAAATTCTCTCCTTCACTCCCTCCCCCTTCTTCACATTGAGAAGGTAAGCAATTTTTGATATAGGTTATACAAGTGCATATCAAAAATATATTTCCATACTGGTCATGTTTATATATATATATATATACACACATATATATATACATGTATATATGTATATACGTACACAATATATACACAAAAATAAAGTTAAAAATAGTATGTTTCAATTGCATTCAGACTCCTTCAATTCTTTCTCTGGTAGTAGATAGAATTTTTCTTCTTAAGTCTATCAGAATTGTCTTAGATATTGTATCACTGAAAATATCTGTCATTCACCACTGATAATTGTTAATATATTGCTATTATTGGGCACAGTATTCTCTTGATTCTTCTCATTTCAGTTTGCATTAGTTCATATAAGTCTTTCCAGGTTTTTATGAAACTATCATGCTCATTATTTCTTACAGCTTAATAGTGTTCTCTCACAATCATATACCACCACTTGTTCAGTCATTTTTTAATTGATGAGCATCCACTCAATTTCCAATTCTTTGAAACCATAAAAGAATTGCTATAAGTATTTTTTGTACAAAGAAGCCTTTTTCTTTTTTTAATCTCTTTGGGATACAGAACTAGTAGTAGTATTGCTGGGTGAACATGTGTGCAGTTTTGTAGTCTTTGGGGCTTATTTTCAAATCATTCTCCAGAATGGTTTGACCCTCCAGAATGGTTGGAGTTTAACATCTCCACCCTAACAGTGTATTCGTGTCCCAATTTTCACACATCCCGTCCAATATTTGTTATTTCCCTTTTCTCTCATATTAGCCTATCTGATAAGTTTAAAATGGCATCTCAGAATTGTTTTAATTTGTTTTTCTCTAATCACTAGTGATTTCAAACATTTCTTTATATAGTTATAGATAGCTTTGATTTATGCAGATAAAACCTACTTGTTAATATTCTTTAATCATTTTATCAGTTGAGGAACCATTCATATTGTAAATTTGACTCACTTCTCTATATATTTGAGAGATGAAGCCTTTATTAGAAATTGTTGCTGACAAAATATTTTTCTCAATTTTTTAGTTTTCCTTCTAGTCTTGGCTACATTGTGTGTGTGTGTAAAACCTTTTTTTTTTAATTTAGTGTAATCAATATCATCCCTTTTATATCCCATAATGTTCTTGACCTCTTGTTTGGTCATAAATTCTTCATTTATTAATAGATGCGATATGCAAACTATTCTATGCTTCCCGAATTTGCTTATAGTATCAACTTTTATATCTAAATCATGTACCCATTTTTACCTTATATTGGTACACAGTGTGAGATGTTGTTCTGTATCTATTTTCTCTCAAATTCCTTTCCAGTTTTTGTCATGTACTGAGTTCTTATCCCCAAAGTTCTACAAACCATTTTCTATGGACTTTTTCTATCAGAGCAGCATGATATGGGGTGAGGAAGATCAAACAATTCCATCTGGCCTCAAATCTTTCTTCCATTAACTGACATTGTTGTTACCCTCCTCTGGTACCTGGTGAAAAAGAGAAAGAGAGAGAAAGAGAAAGGGAGAAAGAAAAAGAAAGAGGGGGGAAAGGAGGAAGGGAGGTGGAGAAGGAGAAAGAAAGGGAGAAAGAGAAAGAATGGAGATGAAGGAAAGGAGGGAAGAAAGAAAGAGAGAGAGAGAAACAAAGAAAGAAAAAATAAAGGAGAGGAAGGAAGAAAGAAACAAAGAAAGATTTTCTTGTGTTTACTGTGAGTCAGGAGCTGTATTCAGTAGTTGGGATACAAATACAAATAACTCCAAGGAGCTTCCAATGAGAAAAGACAACATTAAAAAGGAGAGCTAGAAAGTAGATGAAGGTGGCTATGCCAGCATGAGGAGGAGGTAAGATAATGTTTGAACCCCAGAATGCTTCCAGGATTTTGTACTTTGGAGCTACAATGTGTATTTATTCAAGTAGGTTCCATTTAAACCATTCATTTCCTGGGAGTACCACTCTAGGTTTCTCCTTAGATTTGTTACAAACATAAGGTGGCCAGAACTTTGAATTCTCTTGACTATGCTTGTTCTTTATTGTACTTCTCCCACATGGTCCACTGAGTGATCCTCTGATTCTGTGCTCTATGATACATCTCCTACTTATTTTCTCCCTAAATTCCTTTGATACCAAGTCAACAAACATTTACTAAGTGCTTACTATGTGCCAGTTATTGGTCTAAGTCTCAGTGATGTTGTCATTGAACTTCTTACGAGAATTACCCATTTTTCCCATTACCTGTGTTTGAAGGTACTACAGATGCTCATTGAATCTATTCCAGACTTGATCATCCCTACCTCTTCCATTAGCCTATCAAGATAGATTATTTTATTAGTCCAGCCAATTGGCACCTTGGAACAATGGTCTAAGTTTTAGACAGACACTTTCAGCTGATTAAAGTGGGAAAATGGTGACAATAAGCCTTGGAAGGAAAGAGGAACATCATAATAAGGAACACAGGTGTACCTGGAGTCTCAGTACCTGGAGACACTTGGAAAGGGAAAAAGAGTACCTGAAGGAAATAGAATAAAAATCATTTTGCCTTGCTCAGTATTATTTCAGGTATGATTTATTTGAGTACATAAATGCCACCTTTATTGTTCTTAGTCTAGAAATTTAAGTTTTAGGGTGTGGTTGGGTAACTTGCCATTGATTATCTGACTAGAAATAGATGATGGAGATGGATGAAGCCAATTTTTATTACAAATTATGTTTTATGTTGAAAACATGTCATCAGTCACTATATTTTAATCATTCAATGCCACCAGTCATTGGGGCTAAAATGCTTCCTTATTTGCTTAGCTCATATAGATGATGTAGAGATAAGGGCTGAATCCTTAAGTGAGAATGCTTTCATAAGGAGCATAGCTTCCTTTATTCTCTCTTATTCCAAATAAATGACTTTATATGGTGTAAGGTTTCCATGACAAAGAGAAAAAAAAGAAAAAGTATTTTATAATGATTGTTTTTGTTATATATTACTCATATAATAAACAAAATTATACATTTAAATTTTTATATTATGTTATAACACATAATTTTACAACCATTGCTTACTTTGTGTCTGAATTTCATATTTTGACACTTAAAAAGCTGTTATTTTACTAATACTATTGGTGAGCTGGACTCCCTGGATATGCTAGAAAAAAATTGCTGAAAGTGTATGCCAATACAGACATTTACTCCTCAGTCAATGCTTTAATATGGAATTTTCTCACATACATAGAATTTAGACAAATCATTTGTAATTTTATTTTTTATAATTTATTTTTTATAATTATCTAGAGCTTCAGTCATAGATTCAAAATGTTCACAGAGTAATAGATGAGAATTCATGACATCCATGTTTCTCCCTACAAAATTGATATGGCTTTAAACCAATATTCCAACTATTGTTTTACCACCTGCAAAGTATGGACAGTATTATTGTTCACTCACCATGGAGCAACGTGTATAAATTAATGATACCCAGCATCACATTTGTATCATATCAGTTTATCATTTTCAAGTGGGTAATTGAAAAGAAGAATAAGTTCTATTTATGTGAACTGAGATATAAACATCATTTCTCCTCCATTTTCTCTCTTGGTTAAACTAAGTTATCTCTTTCCCAAAGAGAGTTCCTTTGCATGTCTATATTCTGTTTATACTTTCTCTGATTTCTACTTTGCTATTGACTTGGACAAATGAGTTTATTTGCAATTTTCTATGTGTTTTCATTGTAGACAGCTGGAATATAATGGAAAGAGTGTCAAGCCTTGGATATACAGTTTGGGGGCCCCGTTTTCCATTGAGGAACCAGATCAGGAATGGTCCTTTAATTTAACCATTACTTCCTCTAGACTAATAATATTTAAGGGAACAGATAGATATAATTATGGCCCAGTACCCCTCTTTCTGAGGAAAGCAGATTGGCTAGCCTCTGTTCTAATTTCCTATTTCCTTTCCAAAAGGAGGAATGTGGGTCAGGGAGTGGGAAGGGGAGACTTCAGTGATATTTATAATTGCCTCCCTGTGAGTCACATCTGGACAGGCTGTGTGTTCACAAATAACTTACATGGGTACAACAACCCCTTCTCTGTCCACATCTATCATACACATAAACCATATACAAGCAATACATAATCATTGAATATGTTATATATCAACATAAAGTCCACAAAGAATATGTGTGTGAGGACAAAGGGTCAAGAATTATATATGACAGCCCCTACTTTAAAGTTTAAAGATCTTCCCCTGGGATTATGGATTTAGGAACAAAGGAACCTTAGAAATCATTTGGTCCAATTCCCTCATTTTTAAAATGAAGAAACTAGGCTTACACGATTTAAATGAATTATGCTGAATCACCAAGGTAAATAGAAGTCAGGATTTGAACCCAAAATTTCTGACTACAAAATTTTATGCTCTTAATCTTTCCAGTTGTAGGGTTAGAACACATGTTTTAAAATAGAAAATGGTGTATAATAGATGTCAAATGAAAGATAAAAGTTTCCTAGAAGTTCAGGAGAAAGTGAACTCACAGCTGGCTGATGTGGTTATTGAAGACTTCATGATGAAAGTGGGCTTTGAAATAGGACTTGAAAGGTGGATGAATAGTTTTTGAATGAGCAAAGATACAATAAAAAGGGGAGAGCCAACTTTCATTTTTGGACTAGTGAGTAATATAATCAGGATGAAGGAATGGGCAATTATGAGGGATACATTTGGAAAGTTAGCTTGGGGCCAGAGTGGACGATTATCAATGTTAGACAAAGACATTTGAAATTTATCCTATATGCAATGGCAAATCATTGAAGACTTTTCATTAGGACATTGATATGACTTGGCAATTATGAAAACAGAAGCTTGTATTTTTAATTAGTTGCCATTGTTATGGTTTCAATTCCTTAGGGCCTGGCATACTGCCTTGAACAGAGTAGGCAATCAGTAAATATTTGTTGAGTGAAATTGAACTAAGTCTATGCTTTATCACCTTAAAGAGATTGTAAACTCCTTGAGGTCATAGATTGTGCTTGGGAGGGCTTAAAAGAAAGAAAGAAAAACACCCTAATTTTCTTTAAAATGTAACTGTAATGATTTCATTTTAAAATGTTAAATCTTGCTGTGTAGCAGGTGAGTGAATTTAACAGTGCTCTTGCCTTTTAATTTTTCTCCCATTATTGAAATGGAACTTGTAAAGATTTAAACAATGAAAGTTTTAGAAGAAGAATCTGGTGATGGGGAAAGGCTAGCCCAAGAAGAAATGCCAATCTACACCCGTGTGTGCAAACTGGACTCCCAAAATGAAGTCTATGTTGAGGCTTGGGCTATATGATTAAAAATAAGAACAACTTTGAGTATTCCATCCATATTAGCAGACTATTCATTTTAGCTAAAGCTTAATTTAATCAATTACCAGTGACTCTGTGGAACATATAAAGATTGTTTGGGTGTTTTTGTTTAAATTTCCTTCACTTCTATGAATATTTATTAAATTTATAGAATGTTACCTAATGAGGGTGAAATGAGATATACGAAAATAACTCAGGAATTAGAGAAGACTTTGTGGAAGCATGACACCTTGAGTTAAGATGAGAAGACTAGAAAGAGGTGACTTCATTTTTTCAAATTAGGAGTAGATTGGATAAGTCACATAAAATATATGACAACAAGAATATTATTGAGATGAGAAAGTACCACTAATTTTTTAAAATTTTTGAAAAATTCATCTTTTTTTGACAAGTCAGTGAATTCATTAGTAGATAGTATGTTCTCTTACAAAATAAAAAATAACCTAATGCAGGGATAAAAAAAACCTCAAGCTATACTACTTTGCTTATTTCTACATTTGCAGCTGGATAGTACAATAGATAAAGTGCTGGACCTGCTGTCAGGAGAACCTGAGTTCAAATCCAGTCTCAGACACTTATTAGCTATGTTACCCTGGCCAAAAAATTTAAACATTTTTGCTTCAGGTTATTCATCTGTAACATGAGTTTGATGGTCCAGGGAATAACAGGAATCATGGTCCATTCTTTAGGCAATAATGGAAAACAGCCAAAATCCAGTGCAGTTGCAGTTGTTAGTCCAGCAGTTACAGAGAAGACCTTACCACAAGCATGTGCCCTAGGATCACAAGGTGTCTGAAAATAACCTTTCTTAGATGTATCATCCAAAAATATGCCTCCAACTCAAATGGTACCTGTCCTCCCCTAGTATTTGCTTTTGCCCAATGGCATTTCCTCAATGATCTCAAGAATACAGGAGGAGCTGAGGCCCTCAGAAATTCATATAAGTCTACTTCCCCTAAGCCTCAGGGCCATTCCATGGACATGATCAGACCTCTTTCTAGAACCCTCCTCCAATAAAGCTAGACTGCCTGCCATGGACAGAGTCTGAGTCTTCATTCTAGGCACCTTGCTACTTTTCAACCACATGTTGGAGAAGGAAATGCCAATCTTCTAGAATCTTTGCCATGAAAATCCCAAATTGAATCACAAAAAAATTGGATACAACTAGCCAATTAAACAACAAGAACAAAAAAGACTACATGCAAAAAGTAGAGCACCATATTGAGTTAGTTACCTAAACTTGTACAAGAGTAAATAAATGTTTTCATCTTAAAAAGTTATTTTCTAAGGGGCAGCTGGGTAGCTCAGTGGATTGAGAGCTAGCCCTAGAGATGGGAGGTCCTAGGTTCAAATCTGGCCTCAGACACTTCCCAGCTGTGTGACCCTGGGCAAGTCATTTGACCCCCATTGCCTAGCCCTTACCACTCTTCTGCCTTGGAGCCAATACACAGTATTGACTCCAAGATGGAAGATAAGGGTTTTAAAAAAAAAAAAGTTATTTTCTAAGTCATCACTTTGAGTTCAAATATAGGAATATTTAAAACCAAACTCAGTGGCAGCTAAGCAGCACTGGAGTCAGAAAGACTGCTTTGTGAGTTCAAATCCAGCTTCAGGTACTTATTAGATGCATGACTCTAGGCAAAATCACTAATCTGATTACCTCAGTTCCTCATCTGTAAAATGAGCTGAAGAAGGAAATGGCAAAAAACTCTAGTGTCTTTGCTGAGAAAAACTCAAATAGGGTCATGAAATGTCCTATCTTACTGAAATAGCTGAATGACAAAACTAAACTCAATTAAATAAAAATAATTTATTTTCTCTTTAAATGAAATGTCTTCAATTAAATAAAAGTGAGGATTTTTATTTTCTTTTTATGAAAGGCTCAAGGTAGTAAGACTGCAGAAGAAGATTCAGGCAACTGGCTGAGAATCTTTTTAAAAAAGCATTTAGAAGGATGTAGTGTAAGGACTTGTCCTGTTTAACATATAAATTGCTTAGAAAATGGAAATTATTGCATGGCATTGAAATGTGCATACTATAAAGAGGTAGCCAGCTCTGGGTGACACAGTTGAGGATATGGTAGGATTACAGGAAGTCCAGGGTAGATTAGGAAATGAAGATTTGGGGAAACAAATTTTCCCTGATTGGCAAGGTGAGAGATTGCATACAAAAATAATATGTGAAGAGTTGAGGTGTATATTAAGTATATGTAGAAATTCAATCAAACAGAAGAAGATATTAGAAGAAAAGAGTCTTATTACAAAGTTAAGGTTAGAATTCACATCTCATACTAAAAGTCAGGGAAAATGGCATTTCATTTAGACTAGATTATATTAGAAGCATATTTTACATATAAAGCATTAATAAAACCCTCTGTGAAGTTGGATGAAGTCTTATGTTTATGACTGGCTAGTTTCTCCTTAGTTAAAGTGGATAGCAGTGTGCTGACGAAATTGATGAAGGCAATAAATCTGATTCATGATGGTGATGCCATGACAAAATTATTTTAGAAGAAGATGATTTCTTGAACACCTTGTTTCTCGATAAGCTTCCCCAGAACTTTAACTAAGGGAAGTGGAAAATATACTGGAAAGAACACCAGCTAGTGAGGAAATTCAGTTTATATTCAAGGCTTTGTGACTAACCAGGGGAAAGGCTAATGAAAGAAATAAGCATTTATAGTAGCCACTATATGCCAGGCACTTTGCTAAGTACTTCATAAATATCCATTGTGGTCTTGGGCAAGTCATTTAATTTTGAGGGGCTTCAGCTTCATCTATAAAATGAAAATGCTGGCCTATCAGATCCTTTGTAACTTTAAAATCATTTAACACTTGGATTCAGTGTGGTCCCTAAGTTTGAGGTATGAGGGAGAAAAATATGTACACACTTTTCTCTCAAAACACAACCTTACATTTATGAACAAAGTCTGAACCAGAAGTTGGTTGGATATATTATTGAAAATATGTCACAAGAAGGCTGCTCAAAAAATTCAAAACTAACTTTTTCATTCATTCATTCATTTATTCAAGATTTATTGAGCACTTTCTGAGGCACTGTGCTAAGATGTTTGAGATAAAATGAAGTGGAAAAAATATCTTCTCTCATGTATCTGTTTATCATTTTCATCCTTAATTTAAGAGATAATTTTCTGAAAGGACCTATTTTTCCACAGTCAAAAACCTTGACAGGAAATGACAGGGAACGGGGGTGGTTAGAGAAAGGGGAAATAAGGGAGTCTGATTATAATGAATACTAGATAAGAATGCTGCTCATTTACTTATAATAAGTATTCTATTCACTATATATCATAACAGACTATCTCTATACTCATAACACTCATTTGTAAGTACATGTGACATATGAAACATACATGCATATTGTATATGTGTATATATGTATATTCTGAGTATAGAAATAGTTTGATGTGAAAATAGAGTGAAGAGAGGAACAGAGTATAAATAAATAGAGAATATGGTCTATATGTGTATGTATTATATGTATGTACATATGTGTATATATAGTATGTACGTGAATATAGGCTTACATATACACATACAATGTAGTTTATGTTTATTATATTATATAGTATAATTTTTTGTTATTAAGTAATTTTTTCAGTTGTATCTGACTTTGTGATCCCATTTGGAGTTTTCTTTTTTAATTAATTTTTTTATTTTTAAATATTTTTCCATGTTTACATGATTCATTTTCTTTCCCTCTCCTCTTCCCTCCCCACTTCCAGAGCTGACAAGCATATGGTGAGATTTTGTTGGTTGTTGTTTACTGTGTATCTATGAATAAGTCACTTCACCCTTAAATGGTTTGGTTTCCACTACTAGAAAATGAGGATACTTTCTATTTCATCTATCTATCTATCTATCTATCTATCTATCTATCTATCTATCTATCTATCTATCTATCTATCTATCTGTCTGTCTGTCTGTCTGTCTGTCTATCTATTTATAATATTTTTCCATGGTTACATGATTCATGTTCTTTCACTCCCCTACTTCCACGTCCCTCCCATAGCCAACAAGCAATTCCACTGGGTTTTATGTGTCATTGATCAAGACCTATTTCTATATTATTGATGTTTGTACCTGGGTGATCGCTTAGAGTCTGCATCCCCAATCATATCCCCATCTACCATGTGATCAAGGAGTTGTTTTTCTTCTGTGTTTCTACTCCCACAGTTCTTTCTCTGGATGTGGATAGTGTTCTTTCTCAGAAGTCCCTCAGAATTGTCCTGGGTCATTGCATTGCTGCTAGTAGAGAAGCCCATTACATTCAATTGTGCCACCCATTTGTAGTTTTCTTGACAAAGATGCTGGAAAGATTTGCCATTTCCCCGTCTGGCTCATTTTAGAGACGAGGAAATTAAGGCAAACAGGGTTATGTGATTTGCCTGGGGAAACACAGCTAGTAAATGTTTGAAGCTGTGTTTGAAGTCAGGAAGATGAGTCTTCTTGACTCCAGACCTGTCAAGCAATCTATCCACTGTGCCACCTAGCTGCCCCAGCATATAAAGGGCTGTGTGTGTGTGTGTTTGTGTGTGTGTGTGTGTGTGTGTGTGTGTGTGTGTGTGTGTGTATCATCAGTGTTACATTCAGGCATTGGCTGTTGTGTGTTTCCTCAAGATAATAGCTAGCATTTATGTGGTTCCTACTATATTCCAGGCACCATGCTAAGCATTTTATAATACTATCTCATTTGATCCTCATAATAACCTTAGAGATAGGTGCTGTTGTTATCCCCATGTAGTAGTTTGGAAACTGAGGCAATGAAGGTTAAGTGTCCCAAAGTCTCACAGCTAGTGTCTGAGGCCAGATTTGAGCTTATCTTCTTGACTTTATAGTCTCAGGACTTTATCTACTTGTTCCGCCACCCTTTCTGTCCCCTTCTCCACCTAAAAGAGTTCAGTGAAAAAATGGTTAAACAAGTTTTGGTGTATGATTGTACTGGATTAATATTGTGCCATAAGAAATTATTTTTTTGGTCAAATGGGGATTTTTCTAATGTGGGGTAGGAGGGAAGGAGATGCCTGGGAACTTTCATGGAACAAATATACATATATATTTTAATATTAAAACATTAAAAATAATTAGTATAGAATATTAAAATCTAGGCTTGAAGCCCAAAAGACCTGAGTTCAAAGTTAAACTTCAGACAAATAGAGGTTTTTGCATCCTGGCCACTTCACTACTCTCAGGGCTATCAGCTCAGAAGGACCTGACCTCCATTCAAAGGAGTTTCCTCACTTCATAGGCAAGTTTCTTGTGTCAATGAAATAACTCACTCAAGTCTAGTCACCATCCCTAAACATAAGAAGCAAGAACTTACTACTTCATGTTGCTGAATCTATTCTGTAATACTATTTTTCTTTGTGAGATGACATTTCCATGTGTGGTTGTTTGTCAGTTTGGTAAATTTTCTTCCTGGTTTATTGTACTCCCTAAATGCTGATTCAGTTCATTCCTATATGCAATCCATCTTTTATAAGTGATAATATTAAAAGCAATAAAACAGAGAAATGCTCAAAAACCTCTCTTAGCAGGAAGTTATACATAATACCACATATTTTATTTTGAAAATTGATTTAAAATCTTTTTATTTTGTTTTCAATTCAAAGGCCTCCACTGTAATTCCAAAATCTGGCGTCTTTCTAATCTTTTTTACATCTTATCCCCCTCTCCGACCCCAACCTCCAAGGAAAAGGCATTTATATAATTTACTATGCAACAGGCACTATGCTAAGTGCTTTTTTTTTTTTTTAACAAGTATTATTTCATTGGATTCTCACAACAACCCTGGGAAGAAGGAGATACTATTTCCTCCCTTTTAGAATAGAGGATAATCAAGGAGCCCAGGATTCTTTCCCGTTTCTTACACATAATTCATCTTCTTATTGTGGACATTTTCACTGACTGCCTAACCCTGATGTCCAGAATTTTCTTGATCTTCATTTCTGTCTCATAGCTTCCTGGCTTTCTACAAATCGTGGTTACAGTTCCATGTTCTACAGATACCTTTCTCAACTCGCCTTCATCTTATTGCCTTCATTCTGAATTATCTCCAACTTACTCTGTTGTCATTCTCATTAGACTGTGAGCTCCTTCAGAGTAGGAATTACTTTGGTTTGTTTTTTATTTTTGTTTTCTTTGTGTTCTCAGCACTGAGGCCAATGCCTGCCACATAGCTGTTGTTCATCCTTGATTGTGAAGAGGACCAATGACATCACGAGTCATTCCCTTGACATGCATAAATTGGATTTAAGTGAGGCAGAGTTGTATAATGTTTTCAGCATCATTCTATCTTCTAGAGTTATCCAAGTCCAGTGTTAAGACAAAAAGTCAGGCCAACTGGCAATGGTCTGGGATGCAGTAGATGACCTTGACATCTTCAATGCCTGACTAAGCTCTCAGTACTGCACAGTCACTTTCATGGCCATTGGGGGAAAAATTGTTCTCATCAACCAATTCCACTGGGGGAAATTTTCATATGCTTGGGCTAGACACTACCCTAATTTACCAACAGTTTCAAGCATGTTGGTTATCCTAATCATGGTTTAACTGGTCTGCCAAGACAATTTTACCAGGAGTGGCCACTATATATGCTACAGCTTCTTGGAACCAATTTCCAAGTTGGGAGAAAGATGGGCACCAAAGGTGTATGAGCAGCTCTTTTTTAAAAAGGGATCAGCAGCCCTCACAGCAGAGGGACTAGACCTCCCCAAACACCTCATACATATAGTATATACTTAATAAGTGCTTTTGACTACCTAAAGTTATTGAAAACTTGGACACTAATCTGTTACTAGACTAGAAGGGATCCCAGCTCCTCATTTTACTAGATGAGGTAGAACTAAGAACTCAATAGGTTAAGTGTCTTGATAAAGGATGTATAGTTGGGATTTGAACCTGGAACTCTGTTTTCAAAGTCAGTATGCTTTCCATTGCATCATACTACTACCCCATTTCTAGGCTGAAGGTACTTGCACTAAATGAAGTTTGAATTCCCTTCTGACTTTGGAGAATCGTGGCACCTTTTTATACTTTAACTATCAAATACAAATCCTTTTTGGGGACAGAATCTTCACTTCAGAAAAAAATATATACATATGTATATGTGTGTGCATGCTTGCATGTGCATGACGGTGTACTTTTTTGCTTTAAAAGATCATTGTCCACTTGCCTTATTTTGTTAAGTCTTCACAGAAGTTTTCAGTTTTATAAATAATCACAGTCATCATGGCAAGAGCACTCAGCATTATTAAAATCCCAGAATAGTCCCTTTTTACACTCCTCTGTAGTAATTAGATCATCCAGCAAGTAGTCAACAATTCTTAAGAGAGAAAAATATAGTTATTTTCCAATGATTAGTAGTTTTACAATCTCACTTTTATGAAGTTAAAAAAGTATAATTCAACATATCATTCAGTCTTCCTTCTCTACTCCACACAAGAGGGTAACAAATTGTGAACTAAATAGGTGTGAAAGACAAATTAGATTTGATGTTTAGGAAAGAGAAATGAAACGACAAGAAAGTTCAATTCTTCTAGTAATGCATCAACTCATTAGTAATAATAGAAAAATTTCAGATTTAGATCAGTACATTGCCTGGCACATAGTAGACATTTAATAAATACTTGTTGAATGCCTGAGTGATTGACTCCAAGCATATCCACTATGCTACCTCACTGCCTTATATCTCTCACCACTCCAGTTTATTCTACTGTTGCTAAAGTAATCTTCCACAAGGGCAGATCTGACCATGTCACTCTCTGCTCAATAAACTCCTAGCTCTCTACTGCCTCAAGAATCAAATATAAACTCCTGTACTGAGTTTTCTTAACCCCTTACCTTCTATCTTAGAATCAATACTATGTATTATTTCCAAGGCTGAAGAGTAGTAAGGGCTAGGCAATGGGGAATTAAATGACTTGTTCAGAGTCACACAGCTATAAAATGTCTAAAGCTAGATTTGAAGACAGGATATCCCATCTCTAGACCTCGTTCTCAATTCACTTAACCACCTAGTAGCCCCTACCTGCTCCATGTATTTTATCCTTAAAACACTTCACAATCTTGACTTGACTTCTTTCCAGCCTCAGGAAACATCATTACACCTCCAGGGATTTAGCCAATCTAGTCTTATCTCTATTCATCAAATATGATATCACATCCCCCTTCTTTATGGGCTTGCACTGGCTATTTCTTGTGCCTGGAATATATAATCTTTTCTCATTTTCATAAGATTCCTCTCTTCCTTGAAGAAGAATTTCAAGCACCTTCATCTTCATGAAATCCTTCCTGCTCTTCTCAAATCCTAATGTTCTCTCACTCAAATTACCTTATATTTAACTACTCTGCATATATTTTCATTTATTTGATTTCTATTTATTCTGCATATATTTGTATATATTTCCTTCTTATTTATCTAGTAATCATATAAGCTTTTTGCAATTGGGAATTGTTTTATTCCTTCAATATGTATCTTCAGTGCCTGGCACATAGATGACATTTAAATTGACTGATTGATTGGTACTATCAACAGAAACTGTGGAAGAAGGCAATTTTGAAAAAGAAGTGTATTTAGGGAAAAGATAAAGAATTTTGTTTTGGAAATGTTAAGTTTGAGATGCTTACAGAATATCTAGTGGGAAATGTCTAAGATATTTGGTCATGTAGAACAATTCAGGAGAGATTTTGGCTTGATATATAAATCAGAGGAGTGTCCTCTGCATAGAGATATAAATGAACCCACCAAATACAGAGAAGACAAGAGAGCCCAGGACAGTGTCCTAGGGCATACTCAAAGATAAAAGTTAATAATCAATAGTCAATAAGCATTTATTAAACATCTACTATGAGCCAGGCACAACACTAAGCACTGGGGATATAAAAAGAGTATTATAATCCCCTCGCTCGAGGAGCTAACAGTCTAATGAGGAAAGACAACATATTTTAAAAGTCTGAAAGGGAATGGGGAGACAAGTTACTTGAGCACAAGGGAATGATGAATTCCTGAAGTTGGGGTAGGAAATGATCTGAGGACATATGAGTTTCTGGAGATCATAAAATCTAGAAAGTGGAAAATGATAAAGTGAATTCCCTGGCGCTCTCCTCTAAAGAGAGTTTGGGGGTGGAGGGTTCCAGATGTCCACTCTCCATCCTCTCCAACCAATAGGAGGGAGGGAACTCAGAAGCAGTTTTCTGATTAGTTTCCAGACCTCCTGAAATTTAAGAGGTCAGGAGAGGGGGAAATGATGAAGTCAATTTCCTGGTTTCGTTCATCAAATAGAGGGTCTGAGCCAGGGAGAAGGGCTCCCAAATGTCTATTGTGTTAACAGTTTTACAAATGTAATCTCCAACTTTGCTGGGTAGATGCTATTTTACTGATGAGGAAACTGAAGTAAACAGTTGTTAAGTGACTTGACCAATGTCATATAGTTAGTGTCCCAGGCTGGATTCTAACTCAGATCTTACTCCAGATCCAATACTCTATCCAGGAAGCTACATTACTATGCATAGACACAGCACAAGTGCTTCACTGGTACCCATGACAGATTAAAAGACCTAAAGCAATGGTTCCAACATGATTATTTACTCAAAATGCCAAATTCATGGGCAAACATGGACAAGGATCACATATTCTGAAAATGTAAGAATTAAGTGAGATTTTCACTGTTCAATGGAGAACCCATATCAGTGAGATCACAGAGTCGTTGTAATATTGGCTATCTTATTTGTTGTTTTTTTTCTTTTCCTGTATTATTCTACACTCTGTAAGATTTTCTTAATACAAGAGAGTACACTTATACAATATTTTTAGATGCATTTGTAGAATTCTTTTTTTTTTCTTAGCCTACATATTACAAAAACCTCTTAGGTTTAAACTTCTCAATTCATCAATAGAGAGAAAAATATAATTTAGATTTATCTGTGAGAGGACAGCAGTTCTCTGCAAAACATCCAGTTCTCTTAAACCTCACTATTCCTCATGAACTCTACACTACAGTGACTCTGGTCTCCTTGCTAGTTCTTGCACAAAACACTGATCTCCTAATTCTTTATTTCCATTGATGATTTTCTATGCCTAGAATTTTCTCTCCTTTTGTCTACCTCCCATCTTTCCTGGTTTCCTTCAGATCCTAGCTAAAATCCTACCTTTTACAAGAAGTTTTTTCTTATTCCTCCTTAATACTAATGCCTGCCCTCTGTTAATCATCTCTACTTTATCCTGTACATATATATATATATATATATATATGTATATATTATACAAAGATATTGGCACATTGATTCCACCATTAAACCTTTTTTGCTTCTGTTTACCCACCACAGAGTTCCTCTTCCCTTTTGTCTTTCTCTCCCGTTTTATATTACCTACCTTGGAAAAGATAAATTTCTATGCCTTACTGAATATGGATGTTATTATCACTTTGTGCCAGTTCCAATGAAAGTAAGGTTCACTCAATGAGGTGCTTGCCACACTTATCTTCCCTTCCAATGTATTAAATCTTATATTCCTCTTCATTTGAGATAATTTACCACCAAATTTCTCTCCTTTTCTCTTTTTCCAGTGTATTTTCCTTAAGCCTTGTTTTTTTAACATCACCCATCATATTCAATTTGATCATTGCTCTCTGTCTATATATACTTCTATTCACTGCCCTAATATTGAAAAAGTTCTTGAATATCTTCATACATTAAATATCCTAAGTATTTGGGGTTTCTTGGGTACTTCAAGTGTCATAGATATCTAAAGTATCTAAGCTATTACCTTCTTACTAGTAATGAAATCAATTTAACTCCATTGCTTCCCTTTATTACAGTATCTTAAAGATCTCTTTTTTCATAATTATCTAAAGTAATCTAATTATCACTTTACCATGAAAGGAAAACAATCAGTTTAATCCCATTGTTTACCATGAATAAATATATTATGTACTTCAGTTATCTCTTGTTCTTAGATCTTAAGTATCCTGTTTACCACTTTCCCAAGAAGGGATGTGATTAGTGTAAACCTACTGATTCCTTTGGTTTTCTTTTCTGTTTACTTTTTTATGCTTCTTTTCAGTGTGGAAAATTTGATCATTGAATTTTATTTTTATCTCTGGTCACTTAAGAAAGAATGCCTGGAATTCCTCTATTTCATTAAATGTCCATTTTATTCCCTGGAATATTATGTTAAGTTTCTCTGAGTAGGTGATTTTTGGTTGTAGGCCTAGATCCTTTGCCTTGCAGAATATCATATTCCATGCCCTTTAATCTTTTAATGTAGAAGCTGCTAGGTTCTGTGTAATCCTGATTATGGTTCCACAATAATTGAATTGGGGTTTTTTGGCTGCTTATAGCATTTTTTACTTGGCTTGAGAGTTCTAGAATTTTGCTATAATTATCCTAGCATTTGTAAATTTAGGATTTCTTTCAGGAGTTAATTAGAAGCTTCTTTCCATTTCTATTTTTCCACTCTGGCTTAACAACATCAGGGCAGTTTCCCCTGAAAATTCCTTTTATTATGGTTTCCAGGTTCTATTTCTAATCATTGATTTCAGGCAATCCAATGATTCTTAGATTATCTCTCCTGAATCTATTTTTCATTTCAGTTGTTTTTCTAGTAGGATGTGAGGGATTTCAAATTTTCTTCTATTTTTTTCATTCTTTGGAATTTATTGTTTCCTGCCATCTCATGAAGACTATACCTTCTATTTGTCTAATTCAAATTTCAAATTTTTAAGGAGTCATTTTCTTCTTTGAGGCTTGGTATTTCCTTTCTGAGAGAGTTATTTTCCTGTACAAGAGATTGCATTTCTTTAAAAAAAAAAACTGTTTTCGTCAGTAAGTCTTTGTTCTAAATTGTTGATTTTTTCTATCATTTTCTTTTCTAATTTTTGTTCTAAGTTTTTTTGCTTAAAAAAGGCAAAAAAATTATACAAATAACTTTTGGAGCTCTTCAGGGATTTATTTTGGACTTGACATCCTTTCACATTTTCCTTTGCAGCATTTTTGTAATGTTGTCCTCTTCTAAGCTTTTATTTTGGTCATCTCTCTTATTAAAATATTTTTCTAGTGTCAAGCTTTTCTCTGTGTTTTGCTCATTTGGGGATTATATCTTTCCTTTGACTTTGTGTATATGCTGAAGCATACCTCTATTCCTCTGGTAGAGGGAATAAAGTCCTATGCTTGTATCTATGCTTGAGGTCAGCTCAGTTCTCTAGGTCTCAGTTTAAGACCTCTGCTAAAGTGGCCTGGTTGGTGTGCTATGTGGAGGTTTGCAGGTGTTCAGTTCTATTGGCTGGAGTTGGGTTCTGCTCAATTCCACTAAGGATGGACTTTGTTGGGCTGAGTTCCTCCCACTTCTGCCTTTGCACCAGTTTCTGTTCTGGCTGGAAGATGCAGGGCCACTTTCCTCCCCCTGCTACTCATTCTGTATTGGGTTGGTTTGGGTTCTTACCCTGCTGGGGCTGGACCTTGCTCTCTGTTCTCTTTCTCCTGCTGCTTGCACTGTGTTTTCTCAGAGTCCTGCCAAGGCTTATTCAGAAATCCCTACTGGTACCCCAGTGAGGTGAGTACTCTTTGTTGTCTGTTGACTTTGCTCTGGACTGGAGCACTACTTCATCCCTTCTTCTGTTGCTGCTGTGGCAGTGCTCTGAAACCTCCCATCCCCATTTTTACTTTTTTTTGCCATATTGAGAAAGGATGACCTAGAGGCTGTGGCACAATGTGACTTACTTAATCTCCTGACTCTCTGTTTCTTTATCTTTAGAATAAGATAATAATATTTGTTACCCTCACAGAGTTGTTGTAAAATGTACTTTTCTACTTTAGGATACTATGTAATATGATTTTTTATTCTTCTGAAAATATTCTTGAAAACAACCAAGACATTAGTGTGTTATGGAGGAGCTAGAGAATACAGGAAACAAAGCAGCCCTGGGGGGATCCTCTAGAGACATCCTGGTAGAGGAAGTGTCGGATTTTAGGCTGACTGGCATGAAAGTGAACAGTGAGTGGATATGGGATTGATCCCTCACAGCCCAGCACAACTGGCACTATATTTTTTTTAAGCTGGAGGGAGAAAAGATCAATGGAATAATTTAGAATTCCTCTGTGTGCAAGAGAAACATTTTTGAGAGAAAAATAAGGTTCCATTTCAAACTTGCCTGATCAGCTTAAAAATAAAGTCACCAAAATCAAATCATCTCCCTGCCTAAAAAACTAATCTAAGAATACGAGTTCAATTATTTTCAATTAAAGGTATAATTAATACTTAAGATAGGTCATTTATGAGTTTTAAATCAGCAAAAAAACATTTTGTCCTCTAGTTATCATTTAAACACTCAGAGCATCAATTTCTTCATACAAGAAGTGAGGAATTGAACTGGATAATCTCTATCAGCCCTTCCAACTCTAAACTGCTACGAATCTGAGATTATGATGTAAAGTGAATTTTCCATTTCTATGGATATCTTTACTATGCTGGTAGTCATTATGCAGTCATGGTCTTGCCCACTTCATCTTATATTTGATGTCATTTCCGTTGGTTGGTTGTTGTCCTTTGTCATTGAAGAGGACCAAAATGACATCATTATCTTGGTCAATGAACAGTATATCGAACTATGGCTGATCAGATCAGTTCAAAGTTGGAAGACTCTACCACAGATTGGGCACAAATACCCCATATGAAAATTTGGGAGAGAATATGTATGTCAGGTAATACAGGCTCATGTATACAAAAAGGCTACATCATTGAGTTCTACACTCTGCCAATTATTAATTCTGTACCATTGAGAAAGGTATTTTTAACTTGTGAAAAGAAAACTTTGGCAAGAAAATGGATCTTCATTAGCTGGGTGACGGTCAAAAAATTATGACATATACATCTTTTGAAATAGTGCTGTTCCATAAGAAAGAAGGCATATTTGAGGAATTCAGAGAAATATGAGAAGAAATGTATAAACTGATGCAGAGTGAAGTTAAATAGAAATAGGAGAATTATATAGACAATAACAGTAAGCTACGTGGTAGGAGTGGAGTGCCAGGTCCAGAGTCAGGAAGATGCATCTTCCTACATTCAAATCTGATGTTAGACACTTATTAGTTATGTGACTCTGTTCAGCTCATTTAACTCTGTTTGCCTCAGTTTCCTCATCTATAATGTGAACTGGAGAAGGAAATAAAAAATCGCTCAATTATTTTCACCAAGAAAATATGAAATGGGGTCACAAAGGGTTGGACATGACTGAAAAATGACTGAAGAAAATGGACAATGACTATAGTAAATGAACAGACCTACAAAACAATGCTCAACTCTCAGTAATGGCCAACTTTGAACCTGATAAGGAGGATATGTAAGGAATAACTTCCTTTCTTTCATTAGAATATGAATTCTAAATGTTGCCTATGTTGTCATATGTGTCCACTGATTGGTTTTGCTTCTCTGTTTTGATTTGTTAGAAGCACAGGTTCATGGAAGTGAAGGAGCAATTATTTTCAAAAAATGACTATGCTATGTCAAAATATCATCAATAATGTCTATTTTAAAATGAAAGTGTTTATTTTAGGATTAAAAGTAATCATATCTAAATTTCAAGGTGATGGAGTAGATAGGGTGCTGGACCTGAAATCAGGAAAATCTTTCTTTAAATCCTGTCTTGGACATTTAGTAATTATTTGACAGTGAGCAAGTCACTTCACATTTATTTGCTTTAGTGTCTTCATCTGTAAAATGAAGATACTAATAGTACATAATTCCCATGGTTGTTGTGAGAATAAAATTATATTATTTTTATTATTATTGAATGATAAATGCTCAAGTTTCAGAATTCATTAGAAGGAAGAGAAGTAGTTCAGTCATCTGTGACTAAATAATGACTATATTCAGTTCTAGATCTAAAATTCTATGCTGTGATATACTATTTTAAATTATTATATGTGTTAATATTTGTTCTCTCTGATTTCTGAGATATTTTAACATAGCAATTTATTCATAAGAAGTCCTTCATCAGTAAAACAACCACTAATGATGACATTATTCTCAGGAACCAATTTGATCTCCTAAATGGCAATTCATTTTATAACAAGAATATTTTTTTAAAATTTAATAATATTTTAAATTGGTACCTTTTGTCTTTATGTTACCATTTTAACTGTTCCCCACCCATTGAAAGGCTTCCTTTATAGCAAATGATAGTAATTAAGTAAAAAATATGATATACTAATTATATCTGAGAATGTTTAAACTAATCTGCCCTAGTAGTCTCCCACTCCCATGGTAGGTAGTGAAAGGGAGTTGAACAAATATTTTAGGAAATGTACTGTGGCAAAAAGTGGGAACCTGAAACTTAATTAGTAGAGGGAGAAGCAAGTGATTTATCTAATCCAACTTCTTGCTTTCAAACAGTATACCGTTAAGACTACCTAACACCTATAATAGCTTCAATCGATCTCTAGAAATGAAAGTTCTATGGTTCAATTCATTATAATTAATGTTAATTACCATTCTGCTACCTCTTGCTTTTTGAGGGAAAAATCATATTATTTGGGTCATTTTTTATAACAGTTGCCATGGTTACAATGAACAAATTTGCACATTCATTTCAAATGATATTCTTAAGTGTGCTTTGCTCTTTAGAGAGGGAGCTCTCCTTTCCCTTCAAAACTTACATTAACTTAAATCTAATGACTGATGGAGTCTGGATAAACCCTCAGTAGGGATTGTGCAAGTTCTTGTGGGCCCTTTCTTTTTTAAGCACGTAAGATAACAATGAACAATTGATCCTTCTTCTTAATAAACTTCAGAGTCCATAGTATGCTTTAATTAACTAGAAAAATTGCTTTGTGTCATTTTTTATGTAAATACTATAAGGACTCTTATTTCTGTCTCTGTTTTAATTCCAAATCCATTTCTGAAGCAAAACTGGCAATGATTTAAACATCCATACCATTTATTTATATTGATAATTACTTATTTAATATACATATATATGCACATGCAATTATGTACATATTCTTATATTAACTTATTTAATATATCATATATGAGATAGGAATGGTCATAGGAGTAATGATTAAGGTTTAAAAAACCTATTCTGCTACTGAAGTAATATTTTCAAAGTTTTTGAGCAGTCAAAATATCCATTCATAATGTTCATGAAATTTTTATTTACTCAGGAATATAAGCTCACAGTTGGAGGGTCTTTTCAGTGCATTTCTTAATTTATAAATACATCAGCTTGATTTAGCGTTAATGTTACAATGAATACCACAGCAAGCATTATTGATAAAATGGAAGAAAAATATTGTGACTGTGATTAACTGCCAAACAGCAAGTTTAACAGACCTTTCATTGCATGTTTAAGCTGGGAGTTAGTTACCATCATATTTTTTGAAGCATGTGGCTTTGTGAGGCATGGAGTAGGGGAGTCCTGAGTTTACCTTAGACACTTATTAGCTGTGTGACCCTTGTTGAGAAATTTAATCTATATTTGTCTCACTTTCTCATCTATAAAATGAGGATAAAAGTAGCATCTATCTCATAGATGAATATCAAATGACATTATATTTGTAAAAAGCACTGAAGACAATACCTGGAACAAAGTAGGTGCTATATTATATATGCTTCCCCTCCTTTCCCCTTTTTACCAAATATCAAGGTTATGTTGCTTTTTGCACTATTGTATAACAGACTTTCACATATAATCAATAAAAATTATTTGGTGAAAATATAATCAGAAAAATATGATTCCCCAGTCATTTAGAGCTGTTGACATAAAGACTAATCCAGACCTTTTTCTCTCTGCCTTATCAATGCCGTTATAAAGTTTCAGAAAACAATAGAGGAGGTTGATAAGGAGACATTTAAAATTATTCAGTCCACACAATAATAGGTAGAATTAATGTAGCATTTTTCATGCTTTCATATTTGATCATCACAAGAGCCTCATGAGGCAGATACTTTGTTATCCCTTTTTTCACACATAAGGAATCTGAAGCAGATATAAGTTAAATGATTTACCCAGTGTCAGGGAGCTAAAATTTGAATGAGGATTTGAACTCTGGTCTTCCTATTGGTAAATACAGCATGCTGATTATGGCATTTAGGAGTCTATTTACTGCCTTATCTAATGTTTTGAATTTTGTGGAAATAAGAAGTAGAATCTTCTCTAGTATTGCTTAAAGGCTTATATTGCCTATTTGTTGAAACTTTTGAATGAATGTTTGTAGAATTTCGGAAAAGTAGTTTGGGGCCATTTGACTCCATTCACTTTTCATTTAAATATTTATGAATTCCCTATGATACGCATAGTACTTTCCTGGATAATGAGAGAGATAAAAATGAATAAGACAATAAAAATCTGCCTTCAGGTTAATTTTAGGTTGTGTTTTATCCATTAAAAGTGTGTATTTTAAAAAGTACTAAATGTGGAATCAATAAATCTGGGTTCAAATCCCAAATTTACTGACAGTTTAAGTGAGAGAAAATCACCCAATGTAAACCCTCGTGAGAATATTTTTGGCGCTTTTTTTTAGCTTGGAATCAAAGATTTTGAATGTTCTATACTCAAACTTGTAGTTAGTTTGGTATCAAAATACCTCTATCTATTTATTCACTTCTCAGGAGCCAGATGAAATTATTTTAGTTCAGGCATCATTCCTGTAACCATATTTTTATAGCATGTAAATCAAGAATTCCCTACAAGTTGCAGGTCCCTTACTGTATTCTTTTCTCTTTTTTATGTGGCAAAATCTGGAAAAGAAAGAACAAGACTGACAATATGGCATTTCCCAGTGTATTTTTTCCCTTTCTTCCTAATAAAGAGATTTTCCACTTTATCATTTTTGTAAGAGGAATGAAAAGGATCCTTTTCCCTTCCCCCCCCCCCCCCCAGACTTGGTGCTTCTTCTATGGTCTGATGTTGGAGAATATACCTTATTGGCTGCAAGGTATCATAAAATCTGTATTCTCATTCCCAACCTGCCAATAATGATCAATGTAATTTCAAGCAAATCACCTTACCTTTCTGTGATTGTTTTCTGATCTGTAAAATGAGATTTACTAGCCGGTAAAAAGCTCTATATTTGGAATTGGTAGATCTAAGTTCATATCCTGGGGCTGTCACTTACTATCCTTTTTTTTCTTAAGTATATTACTCATTCTCTGTACTCAGTCTTCTCAGCCATAAAATGATGAGGTTGTACTACTGTATGACTTTTAAGGTTACTTCTAGCTCTAGACCTGTGATTTCATGTATAATCTATAAAGAGAGAAGGTAGGAAATCTTAATGAGCCTTCATAACTCTAAAATTGTTATGGATTTTTAATTAGTTATTTTTTTAAAAATCTATGCTACCTTACTTTGGAAGCTTTCAGCTTACTATGCTACTAAAAGGATAAAAGTATTGTTAACACTTTCTAGATTATGAAGTCCTGGAACAAAGTCCCAGTCATGTCACCCTCCCTATGATGCTGGTGATGGGCTATTGTAAAGGGGTTCTTGTTCAGATACACATTAGTTCTGATGACCTAGAAAGGGCTTTTCAGTGCTGAGATCCTGTGAAAATCTGTTTGTTTCATTTTAACTAAAAGGAGAAATTCAAGGGGCAGCTGGGTGGCTCAGTGGATTGAGTGCCAGGTCTAGAGATGGGATTTCCTGGGTTCGAATCTGAACTCAGATACTTCCTATCTGTGTGAAGCTGGGCAAGTCACTTAATCCCCACTGTCTAGCCCTTACTGCTCTTCTGCTTTGGAACCAAAGGTAAGGGTTTAAATATATGAACAAATAAATATATAAATAAACAAATAAATAAAAGCAGAACTGTATAATTGATGAGATATGTGTATGTATGTGTAGAGGTAGAAAAAGTCTTTATCAATACTAATTGTTCCCTATCCCAGCAGTTGCTTCCATATTCTATGCCACAGACATCCCTGTAAACTTGACTCCCTTTGACTTCTATACACATCTTTTGTTGATATATTTTATGTAGAGGCAAAAATTATTCCACTCATTTAATGTTAGATGGCCGGCACAGTTTGGATGCTCAACACATAAGATACTGACACTAGCACTTTTGGTTGCGACCTCATTTTGACTACCCTTTTTCAAACTTGGGAACTACAAGTAAGTGACAGTTATTCAATTTTACAAACCAAATTTCTGATCTGAGAATCTACTTAAAGCACCCAAAAGCAGAAAATTGATATCTCTGTGATATGTTAGAGCAGGAATGATTTAGCACCTGCAGTGTTTTCAACATCACATCTTCTAATAGCATAAATTTCTTTTCACCATCTTTGATTATTTCTTCTATATGCTGCATCCCAACAGGAATGTGTTGGCTAATAGCAGAGTTGGGGACCAAGTACCATGAAATATGGGAACATGCCTACTCAAGTTTTCACTAGTTAAACAAGTTGGTAAACATCTAATTTCCTTAAACCAGATTTCACAGTCAGTTTTTTTCTCTTTAATTTTTTCAAGGGGACACTTATGCTTAAATGCATATATAACATGTCAATTACATTTACATATAGGAGTAAGGATAAGGATGAAGGGAAATGAAGGAACCACAATACCACCTAGTGTCAGATATGTACTCTGCCTACTACCAAGCGAAGGGAAGAATGGTAGACAAAACTGAGGGCTAGACAATTTGAAGCCTTTCATATGTCACCCCTGCTTCAGTAATCTGGGAAATGAATATCTAGGTCTATAACCGAACATTGTTTTTCTCACCTAATTTCTGAAATAGGAAATGTAAAGTACTCTTTATCTATTTCTGTTTCTCAATAACTTCCTGAAAAATAAATGCTGCTATGGATCTCTGATACAAAGCACAGTAATTTAAAATGAGGCATTTAATAACAACAACAACAAAAGAAAATGCAAAGCAGTCTAGTTCATCTGATTAGCAGGAAGTTTCTTAGAGGTAAGACTAAGATCACCATTCCATCATCTTATACCAATTCATTGGATTGTGTCCTCTGGCACACATTGAGTTACTTTGTTTTGTTTTTTAATAAACAAATTTAATTTAATTAATTAATTAAGAAAATTTTCCATGGCTAAATGATTCATGTTCTTTCCCTCTCCTCCTCCCACCCACCCCAAAGCTGACACACAATTCCACTAGGTTTTACATGTGTCATTGATGAAGATCTATTTCCATATTATTGATAATTGCGCTAGGGTGATCATTTAGATTCTACATCCCCAATCATATCCCCATCAAACCATGTGATTAAGCAGTTGTTTTTCTTCTGTATTTCTACTCCCACAGCTCGTACTCTGGATGTGGATAGCGTCGTTCTCGTAAGTCCCTCAGAATTATTCTAGATCATTGCATTGCTGCTAGTAGAGAAGTCCATTACATTTGATGTACCACGATGTATCAGTCTTTGTGTATATTGTTCTCCTGGTTCTTCTCCTTTCACTCTGCAACAATTCCTGTAGGTCATTCCAGTTCACATGGAATTCCTCCAGTTCATTATTCCTTTGAGCACAATAGTATTCCATCACCAACAGATACCACAATTTGTTCAGTCATTCCCCAATCAAAGGGCATACCCTCATTTTCCAATGTTTTGCTACCACAAAGAACATAGCTATGAATATTTTTGTACAGGTTTTTTTTTCCCTTATGATCTCTTTGGGGTATAAACCCAGCAGTGGTATGCATTGAGTCACTTTTTGACATCTTTACTACTGCTAATAATAATCCTTAACAGCTATGTGACCCTGGACGAGTCACTTAATTCTGATTGCTTCGCCATTCTAACCAATACACGGTATTGATTATAAGATGGAGGGTAGGGGTTTAAAAATAATAATCATAATCCTTAACATTTAAATAATATTTTAAAGTGAGGAAAGTACTTAACTATAGATTAACTTCAGTTAATCCTCACAACCATCCTGTGAAGCAGGAATAACTTCTAGAGGGGTTGTGTTCAATTTATACTTGCACCAGGACAATGAGAAACACAATGTTTCAACAAAAAGAGCTTTTATTAAGTGGACATCAGCTTATGCATTCAGCAGAATGAAGAGTCTCTGAAAAAATTCTAATGAAATGGGAATCTGAGGAGGAACCTGCCAGCATCACTTCCCAGTTTTGTATGGAGGCTTTAAAGAGTCTAGGCAGTCCCTTTTATTCAGACCATAGACCATCGCTATGTATTGTAAAAATGGATATTTGAACCCTAGACTTCATTCCCCAGAAGTCCTTGGTATTTCCCAGAATTCCCTATAATCTCACCTGAGGTTCCACCTGGGTGAGATCACAATTAGTATTTAAACTGGCAGAAACACCTACCTCTCCCTCTCCTATGCTCTGCTCTCCCATTGCAAATGATATTGTAAGTAAGCTTTGAATGGGCTAATCAGCCCTAGGCATGTGGTTTTTTATTTGTATTTTCTTTATTCTTTGATTTCTAATAATCTTTAATAAACCTCATATAATATAATATTTTTATTACTAGAGACTAATTTAACTTTTACAGTTTTGGCAACCATAAGTTAGACAAGAACTTCTCAAATTTTTTTTAAAGATAGCCTAGATAATTTTTTTAAGCCATGTTTCTCCAAGGCTTTTCAGCAAAGTCTCTTGATTCAGCTTGCTCCTGCTGCCTGCTTGCTTGTTTCTGCTCTCCATCTGTGCTTGCTTCCAGCCATCCGCTCCAAACCTGCTTGACTCAGATCACTCTCCCGGTCTTGACCCTCCCCTTCCCTGGCACCCACCCCGGCCCAGCCCCAACTGATCTCCAGCCTCTGATCCAGCTCACCCCAGCCCAGCTCCAGGACACAGGCTGCTGGTAGCTGCCCCCTGTGTCTTTGGAATAAAAAACCAGCTGGTAAAAATGGGGGTGATTTTTCCTTAGGCTACAATTAGCCTCCACGTGGCAAGAGACCACGGGGGGGGTGGGGAACGAGGAGAAGGAAGAGACTTTTCCAGACTGGAAGTTGATTACAAGATGGTGTATTTCAAAGGATATCTTTTAAGTGCACTTATTCTTTTATTTATCTCCCTGAGATTCAAGAGAGAAATTCATCTCCCTGCAACTCTTTGCCATGGCCTACCCAATTTGAGATTCCAAAAACCCACCCTCACTATGGGAGGGAAGCTGGGTGGCTCAGTGGATTGAGAGCCAAGCCTAGAGATGGGGTTCAAATCTGGCCTCACACACTTCCTAGCTGTGTGACCCTGGGAGGGTCACTTGACCCCCATTGCCTACCCCTTACCAATATTCTGCCTTGGAACCAATTCCATAGTTCTGACAAAAGGCATCTAAATGGATTTTAAAAAATGAACTTTAAAGAGACTGGAGGTTATATTTTTAAGACTTTTCAGACTTCAATGTTTTATAAAAATCTCTGTATTTTATTGCATTTTGCTGGTTGTTTTGTTTAAGATTTAATTTTGTTGGTTTTAAGTTCGTATATCAATGTATTCAGTACTATTCTGTTACACTGTTCTTTCGAAAAAGTACTGGGTTTTTACTACTGTTATATTCTGTTGCTTTTCCCCTATAACTACACTGAACAAATATTATTGAATAAGCCCATATAAAAACAGCTTTTTTTCTATTTTTGACTTTGTAAATTGTCACATAGAGGATAGATGGACTTCATCAAACTGGTTATAATTGTATAACAACCTTTGGAAAATTTAATGAGCTAAATATCTCAAATTGATTTTAAGGGTTCTTTAGACATGATTTTAGATTTTTTTCAACAACTGATTACTTTGCCTACCTCTAACAAAAGGTAAGGTCCATTTTAGTAGCTGAAGTGAAATACAATTGTAATCCCCACCTCCCACATTTATAAAAATGTGAATGGATGGCACATCACAGTCTCATACCAACGGAACTAATAAATTAATCTCAGGGTATTTTACACCTGGATGCTCCCAAAATAGGAGCATCTCTAATTTATAACTTCAGCTCACTTTACTCCCACCAGAATGATCTCTAGATTTCTTTATGATGACCTAGACCCAAATAAGTTTTACTTGGTTTAAAAATGTATTTGCCAAAGTTGAAATATTTGCTATGTGTAGCATCCCAAGCATATTCACATCTATGAAATATAAATGACTGTATGATTACTGTGTCTCCAAGCATAAGGTTATACCAATGAGGCTTGTGAATGTAACCTTGAACTGGTCATGCGGCCCTTGGCTCAGACAAACTCATTAACATGCTCGGACTCAATTCCCCAGGAAAGTACCAGTTTGCAATCTACACGCCCAAAGGTGTTCCCTCTACCTTGCCACCCAATCTTAATTGTCTATACTTTGTGATGTGGTTACTATGTGCTTGGGAGTACCGCCCAAACAGGACAGGATTAAATTCAGAGGCAAACCCATGAACTTCCTCTTGGCTTTCTCTCCCCTTTCATGGAGCTCCGCTGGGCTCCTTAATGACTATGTCTCTCTCTCCTCTTAACCTTCTCCTTCCCTGAGGCTGTAACCATCTCGGCCTGCATTCCCTATCTTAATCTCCTCATCCACCTTGTGTTCCTTTGTACTCATACTTTCCTATCAAAGGAAGTATCATAGGGTTGCCTGCCCTATTCAAACACTGACTTGTCCTTGTCTTTCATTTCCACCCTGGTTCTTAGTTCCTATCTCTCCTCGGGTACCATCACAAAGGTGAGCCCCTTACCTTGTGGGACCCTGCTGGTCAGGGAAGTCCATTAAGGAAAACCCCACACTATGTCTGTAAAAATTATGCCAAATGTCCATCACTTCATAGTTTTTTTTTATGTCATACAGCAAATTAATTGAAGTATGATAGTGGGTTTGTTTGCTATTGTAAGTAATTGGGCTATTGCAAATTTTGGGGATATTGATACCTTTTTGAATGTGCATTACATGTAGTACTACTGTTCTTTATTAAAAAAACTGTTACCTTGTGAAATTAATTTGCTTGTACTCATAGTGAATCATGGCCAGGTATGAAGAGGAAATGGATCTCATTTTTGGTGAGAAACCTTCTTATTCTATATTTTCTTAGCTGATAGTGTGTCAAAGATTATAAGCTATATTTTTGAATTTTAAACTCTTTTATTACTGTTTTTCCTTGCATGTGCAATAAACTATTTCAGCTTTTATTTTTTCTCCTTTTGTATTTGAAGCACATGTCACCAATATTAAGATTTTCCTTAACTTTTTGAAGTTGCAGTAATATAAGTTTAATATATATATGTATGTATATATATATATACTTGCTATAATATCAATGCATACCCCTAAAAGCTTGAGACTATAAAAATGATTTTTTTAATTGTTTAAAAAAATTTGGGGGGATTTTGCTTAATGAATTCTGTCTGATTCCAGGACAAGAGAAAAAAAAAAGGGGGGGGGGGAAGCACAGACTTAACCTGAATAGTGCCAAAAGAGTACAGAGGTCAAAAAAAAAAGAAGAAGAAGAAGAAACCAATCCAGGAATGATTGATGCACTTCTAAGCCAATACAAAGACTTGAACTTAGTGTGAGACTTGAGGTTGCGATGCTTGACATACGTTAAGACATAGGCCTTCCTTGTATCCACACTCTTTGTGAAAATACTTACAGACAAGTATCTCAAATTTGGCTCCTACCTGGCTCCTATAATCTAGTCCCTTTTCTATATTTCATAATGTGACAACTTTCTGTAGTCCTGGCTACTGATTGGGTAAATGTGTAAATGCTTATATCATTTTAATTGGACCCTGATTCAAGGACCTGTTATAGATTTATTTTTCCTTTACTTAGAATTTTTACACATAAGACTTGATAGTCTATATTTCATCCAGAAAGTATCTTTTTTTAATTTGGATTTTTTAAATTTTTTTTTTATTTCTCTTGCCAATTGATTAAAATACCTCATAACTCATCATGCATCCCTAAGTGATCCCTGTATTTTTCAATCACCCTCTTCAGGGGGTGGAATGTATAATGATTATTTTAAATTGCAAAGTTTAAATTCCTTTTGAGTAATTTTAGGTTAAGAAACATGCTACCTCTCCAAATCCAGAAACTGAACTGTCTGGAGAAGACACCATGAAGATGCCTCCACAGACCACACACTGCACCAGAAGATCCAGAGTGTACTTTGGGACGCAGCGATTTGAACTGTGTGGGGTTTGAATGCATTTGTTTTGTATGTATATTCTTATGTCAAAAGGGACTTCCCCTAACTGGCTTTTGGTCAATGCACCTGGCAATTATTGGTTTTGTTCTCTTATCCTCTTATCCTCAAATTATTGTAATTTCCTAGCTGGTATGTTTACAAAACCCATCAGAGAAATTATTCTTCCTCGGCTTTCAGGGGGGGAAATATGTAAAAATGGAGATTTGAACACTAGACTTCATTCCCATAAGTCCTTGGTATTTCCCAGAATTCCCTATAATCTCACCTGAGTCTCCACCTGGGCGAGATCACAATTAGTATTTAAACTGGTATTAATGCCTACCTCTCCTTCTTCTATGCTCTGCTCTCCCATTGCAAATGATGTAGTAAGTAAGCTTTGAATGGGCTAATCAGCCCGAAGCATGTGGTTTCTTATTTGTATTTTACTTATTCCTTGATTTCTAATAATCCTTAGTAAACCTCATATAATATAATATTTTTATTACTAGAGACTAATTTAATTTTTACAGTAGGAAGGCTGTCAGTAGGCATTTATTAAGCAATATGTCAGATGCTGGGTAAATGTGGAAGGGAGGGATTCAAAGTAAGGCAAAAATAGTGTTTCTGTCCTTAAGGAGCTCACAATCTAAAGGGGAAAGCCACATATAAATATCTAGGTATATACTAGATAAATATGGAGTGATGGAAGGCAGTCTCAGAGAGGAAAGCACTAGTACAAGGAGGGACCTGAAAAGACTTCCTGCAGAAAATGTGACCTGAATTCTGCTAGGAAATCTAAGAAACAGCTGGAGAGGGAAAGAAGCTACCTAAAGAGTCAGGTAGGTGTTTAGGCTGTTAGCAGAGTTCGTCTTTACTGGTTTACAGAATTACATGGCTAAGCTGGTGTGGCAAATAATTCTGATAGTGTGCCACTGATATTGGTCATTACTAAAGCTAGATCTAAGCAAGAGACCCTTTGCTTATTCTATATTTGCATATATTCTTTTTTTTAAACCTTTACCTTCTGTCCTACAATTGATACTGTTCTAAGGCAGAAGAACGGTAAGAGATAGGCAATTGAAGTTAAATAACTTGCCCAGTGATCACACAGCTAGGAAGTATCTGAGGCTGGATTTGAACCCAGAACCTCCCATGCATATAGTATATGAATGAATTCCCACTCATTATAGTTCACCTTTTGAACACAAAAGAGTTCCAATAGTCAATGAGTCAACAGGCATTTGTTAGGAGCTAATTCTGTGACAGTCACTGAACAGAGCTGGGGATACAAAGAAACATAGAAACAATTCTCTGATGTCAAGGAGCTCACTATTTAATAGAAGAGACAGCTTCCAAGCAATTTTGTTTAGACAAATTATATGCAGAAAAGTAGAGTTAGAAGGTAATTACAAAGGGAAAGTGCTTGTAGCAAGGTCAAATGCCTCTTTCAGAAAGTAAAACTAGAGTTGAGTGTTGAAAGAAGCCAAAGAAATCAGAGGCAGAAGTGAGAAGGAAGGACCTTCCAGACATGAGAGACAACCAGTTCAAAGGAAGAAATTATATGAATGAGGAATAGCAGGTAAACTTGTGTAGCTACATTGTAAAGTGAATAGAGGGAAGTAAAGTATATGGAGGTAGGAATAGGGGAGGGTTTGAAGGGCTTCAAAAGCCAAACAGATTTTGTATCTAGTCTTGGAAGTAATGGAGAGCCACTGGAGTTTATTGTATGGGAGAAATGTGACATGGTAGTCCTATGTTTAACAAAAATCACCTTGACAATTTAGCGAACATGTATTCAAATGAGTAGAGGAGCTGGGGGAAGAATAAGAGTGCTATCATAATATAGCAGGCAAGACGAGATAAAGTCCTGGATCAGGGTGGTGTCTATGTGCAGCAGCTAGGCAGCACAGTGGATAGAGTGCTGGGCTTTGCATCAGGAACACTCATCTTCATGAGTTCAAGTCTGGCCTCAGAAACTTGCTAGATGGGCGACTTTCAGCAAGTCATTTCACCCAGGATGACTCAGATTCTCATCTGTGAAGTGGGCTAGAGAAAAATGGCAAAACACTCTAGCATCCTGGCCAAGAAAATTCCAAATGAAGTCATGAAGAATCAGACACAACTGAATAAATAACCAAACAACTATTCGAGTGACAACATGAAGATAAATGAAATGTTGAGAGATATTGAGAAGACTGAAATGATAAGATCTGAAAATAGATTGGTTAATTGAGTGTGAGAAGAATAGAGCACACTCTTGCTCACAAAGAGCATTCTCTACTATCTCTCTATGATTTATTGTTTCCTCTGATCCAGAACATCTTGCAATTATTTGTTTTTTAGCTCAAAGTTAGAGCAAGTGCATATTGATGTGGAAGAGTAATAAACAGTATCCATTCTCTATTTTTTAAAATCCTTACCTTGTCTTAGTATCAATTCTAAGACCAAAGAGAAGCAAGGACTAGGTGATCATGGTTAAGTGACTTGCCCAGGGTCACACAACTAGGATGTGTCTGAGGCTAGATTTGGACCCAGGTCCTCTTGACTTCATTCCTGCCACTCTATCAACCATGTTGCCTACCTGTCCACCTTTCTGTTTTCCAGACCTAGACTTACTAGTTGGAATCATGGAGAGGTAGGGACAATCATTTGAAAAAGTCTACTTCCAGCATGTGCTTAGAATTCAAGTGAGTTGGAGAAAAGGGAATTTCTCTCCCCTTTCCCTTCCCCAAAGCAACTATTCACACATTGCATCGAGTATATGTGCCTGCCTAGATGAACCTGAAACTGGCTATCATGTTGAAAGCTGCTTCTTTTGCTTTGTTTTTCTTTCCTTCAGGACAAATGAATGAACAGTGACCCTGAAAGTACTGTCCTTGAAAGCTGCCTCATGAACTAGAGACACTGAGAAGTTCAGGTGTGAAACTATGACCAGAAAGCTGATATACTGTGCTGTACCTTTGACCTAACAATAGCACTATTAGTTCTGTACCTTAAGGAGTTCAAAGAAAATGAGAGATTGTAGAAAAATATTTATAGCAGCTATTATACTGGTGGATGGAAATCAAAAAGTGTGGGGATGCCAATCAACTAAGGAATGGATGAACAAGTTATAGTATGTGACTGTGTTGGAATATCAGTGAAGAAGATGAAGAAGATTTCAGAGAAAATTGGGAAGACTTGCATGAACTGATAAAGAGTGAAGTAAGCAGAACCAGGTGAACAATGTACAATAACAACAATGATGTAAAGACTAATAACTTTGAAAGACTTAGGAACTTAATTAAAATAATGATCATCATGATTCCCAAATTCTGATACCAAAACATGCTCTCCACTTCCTGGCAAAGAGGTGATTGACGCAGACTCCAAATTGACACTTTGTTTTTTTTTAAATATGGCCAATGTAGGAATTTGTTTTGCTTGCCTTTACATTGGTAATGGGGATTTAACTATTCTTGTTTTCTTACTGGAGGAAAGGAGAAAGGGGGAAAGAAAGCAAATCTTTGTGAAATTAAAATAAAATTTAAGTTACAAAAGAGAAGTCCAGGAACCAATTGCCCTTCTCAGAGGAAAAAATGTAAACTTCCAAGAAAAAAAAAGATGAAACTCACCTGAGTGAATTACTCAGGTAGTATAATTCCAAACACAAATGAAATATTTGTTCTGCAGTCTCACAAAATATTTTAATGTGAAAAATTTATCCTTTTGGGACAGTATTATAGGAGTTATGTATTACTATTTATTATTTTACATATTTGCCAATACTCGCTTTTTCAGTATTTTAAACATTTTTAAATGTTTTCTTTTTGAAGAAGGAATATATTTTTTCCAGAAGGGAATCTATTAATCGCCATAACTACTTGTGGAGTCACAATGAGACAGAGTATGAGAAAAGTTCAGTCCCCTTTCTTTAGGCTCAATCTTCTCCAGACTTGAATCTGAGTTCCCTATTAATGTACACACACTCACACACACACACACACACACACACACACACACACACACACACACACACATATATCTGGATCTGTATTTATGTATAATGAAAAAAAGCAATTTTTAGCTTCTGGGGAATGAGACTCAATGACAGGGTATTGACATCTTCTAGCTCATATAAATAGAAATATTTCAAAAGAAAATCATTAATGTCCTGACAAGGGTAAATAACTTAAATGTGTAATAATATTGAAATATTAAACAAGATAACCTTGTTCAGTTATGTCAATTAGAGATGTTTGCACATGGTACATCTATTAAAGCCCGTAGCAGGCACCAGCCTAATTAGCCATCTTGTAATATGCTATGGTAATTGAAATGTGGGTGAGCTTCATTGGGTCTGCAGAGCCTTTTCTGTGAGAAGCAGTGGGAATTCTGACTGAATAACTGTTGAACCATTTCCCTCTAAGAGCTAGGAAAATCTGGAGCTGCTTTTTTGTGTGTTCAGCCCCAGTTGTGTTAGTAGGCATGATTCACTCCTGTGATTCTCATTCTCTCACTGCACAGGCTACTGAGTCATGTCCAAGAACAACTCAAAGGACTTGAACTGAATCTGAAACACTCACTATGTTGTACAACTCAGAGTTTCTTCCTTATTTCTCTAGACATTATCATGTTAATAACTTATTAAGCATTTCTCAAGGGAAGAAACTCCAGTGGTAGTAAAATGATATTATGCTCCAATGACTAATAACTTGAGGGATGCAGATAAAGGAGCTCTGTGGTTTCACCTCACATTAATAAAATTGACAAAAACAACAATAATAACAAAAGAAATGAGAAATGTTAGAAAAGCAGCAGGAAAATCACATATTAATGCATTGTTGATGGAATACTGAATGTGAACAACCATTCTGGAAAACAAATTGGAATTATGCACAAAACTTTATTAAACAGTGATGTTCTTGGACCCAACTATCCCACTGCTAGTTCTACACACCAGAAATCATGAAAAGGATCCACATATACAAAAACATTTGTGGCAACTCATTCTGCAGTGAGATGGATAGTAAGGAGATGAGACAGTAAAAAGATGCTCATCAATAAAGAAATGGCTGAACAAGATGTATATGAATGCAATGGAATACTATTCTGTTATTAAAAAATATCAAAAGAATGATTTCAAGAAGACAAATTATGACTTATATTAATTGATACAGTGTGAAATAAGTAGAACTTTTAAAATAATTGTACTGTAACATAAATATTTATTATAAAAACAAAAATTTTGAAAAATTTAAGAACTTATCATCAACTAAATGGCCAAAAATAATTCCAAAGAACTGATAAAGAATAATACTACCTACATCATGACAGAGAAATGATGGGCTAATACACAGAATGAGAAACCCATTTTTGGATGTGACTTATGTGGGAATATATTAATATGGTTTGCTTAACTGTGTGCAAGTGATACAGGGATCTTGTCTCTTTTTCTCCTTCATTCAGTGAAAAGAAAATAAAATTAATATCTGACTACAGAAAAAAAATATCTTTAGAAAAGAAATAAGAAGGGGAATGATTTTTATGGAGATATTTTTCTCCCTGGAATCTAGTTTGAACTAATCTGACAGATTGTGATTTGTTAAAAACAAATAAAAGATCATTTCCTTAATTTGAAAGAACATGGAGAAACTCAAAAGGAAGTGATGGTGATGCTATTTGGTGATTGTAGCTGTACAACTAGAACCAGAAAGGGTAGCAAAATGTTCTTCATGGGGAGAAAATAAATTAATTATGTTTATTTTTCTACAAGGATTATAATCCAGATCCCTCCACAGAAACTAGAAACAGATCAGAACCTCTTTGTGGTCAAGGCATGAACTGTAGGTGACTAGAAATTTGCAGATATAAATAGAAAGAATAAAATAATTGCTATTCTAAATTTTATCTAGCACTTTATAGGCTACAGAAGTGCTTGCTTTCATCAGCCAGTGAGCTAAATGAGGCAAGTATTTTATTCCTTTTTTATACATTAGTAAAAAAAGGTTTAGTGATGTGAAGGATATTTTTCTGAGTTGTATACACAAGTCAGAACACAAATAAATTTACATTTTTAAGTTAACTGAATTATCTCATTTACTGTACTCCTCATCTAACTCTTAATTTTTCCCATTATTATACTCAGCTTTGACACAGAATAATGGCAGCCTTAATCAATACCAGCACAAAGGCTAGGACTGCCCCTGCTTTTATAAATTGCCTCCAGGGGCATCCATAGATGGTTAGATAAATGCCCTCATTAGGGTGTTTTGCAATAGCTTCTCCCTTTCTTGATTCCTAACTCAACTCTCCTCCCTCTCTGAAAGTAGTTGGTTTCTAATGAATAAAAATTAGATTTTGCTACTATGCTTTCCTTTTTTACTTAAAAGGTATGCTATATGGAAACATAAACTGATCCACAGATGATTGAAGACCAACTGTAAAACTTTCCATCACAAAAGAATTTCTGTAGAAGTGACCAACTTCTAAATCAAGATGGCTCCAGAATAGAAGCAGAGCTCTTCTTCTCCTCTCTACCAATCAAGACAGAGTGCCTCAAAATGACAAAACCAGAGTCAAAGAAGTGAAGAAGTTCCACAGTAGGGCACAGTGCAGAAGGTAGGCAAAGTTAGGGCATTTCCATGCTAAAAGGAGGTGAAATTCCCCCCACCTAGGGACGAGCTCATCACCTCTCCCCCACTTCACCTACCTTTCCAAAGTCCTAGCGAGGAGAGACAAACTTCTAAGTTTTAGGAAGGAGGCTGGCTGAGGTCAACACAGACTTACCCCTAAGAGAAACTAGACTCCAGAACACTGGGAGGCTGAGGAAATGTTGAGATGGGCTTGGGGAAAGGGGGTGGCTCACAGGAAAACACCACAGAGAACTAAAAAAGCCCTTGGGCAAAAACCTCTCCAGTGCTTAATACATAGTGGTACCTGCACTCCATACCCAGATCTCTTCCAGGCAAACTTTAGGTTCTCAGGGGCTGACCTGCCCATAAGTGCAGCAGGGTAGAAGAAATATGGAAATAGGGTGTGGACCTTGGGCAGAGAGAAGTGACTCAAAGCAAAATGCCACAAAGACCCCAAAAATAACCCTTGGGTAAAAACCTCTCCAGCTCTCGATACAGATATTTGCCTACAATTCCCAGATCTCTGCAAGGCAATCTGGTCACTGCTAAGGACTGGGGAAAATATCCTTGGGGGAAAAAAAAAAAAACTTCTCCAGAGCCCAATACAAAGATCACCTATATTCCTCACTTAGACATCTGACCAGGAAGGAACAAGGCAATGGCCACCAACTCCCAGGAACTAAAATCCACAAACACCAAAAAAAAAGCAAGAAGAAAACCCTAACTCTTCATAATTTTTATGCAAAAAGAAAACAGACTAAAGAAGGGACTAAAGAAGATGGCAATTAAACACACCCAAACCTTCAAAAAAATGGAAATTGGTCACAAGTCCTTGAAGACTTTAAATCCAAGATTGTGAGAAAAATGGAAGAGATGTGGTAAGAAAAGTGGGAAATAGTTCAAAAAGAAAGTAACATTTTAAAAATCAGGCTCTCCCACTTGGAAATTGAAACCCAGAAATCAAATGAAATAATAAGCAAATTAAAAACCATAAATGACCTGCTGGGAGTCATGAAAAGCTGGATAGATCAAACTGAAAAAGAAAATCAAAAGATCTTAACTGAAAACCAGTCATTAAAAACTAGAATTGGGCAAGTAGAAGCCAATGATCACACAAAACAACAAGAACTAATAAAGCAAAGTTAACAGAAGGGAAGATTAGAAGGCAACACAAAGTATCTCATTGAAAGGGTGGTAGATCTGGAAAACAAATCTCAGAGAGACAATTTGAGAATCATAGGCCTACCTGAAAATCTGAAAACAAACAGATACCTTGACATCATACTAGAAGAAATTATCCAAGAAAACTGCCCTAAGGTTCTGCAACAAGAGGGCAAAATAGACATTGAAAGAGTCCATAGATCACCCACTACACTAAATTCTCAAAAGACAACCCCCAGAAATGTAATTGCCAAATTCAAGAGCTTCCAAGCTAAGGAGAAACTATTACAGGAAGCCAGAAAGAGACAATTCAGATATCAAGGAGCATCAAAAAGGATTAAACAGGACCTGGCAGCCTCCACACTAAAAGACCTTAAGACTTTGAAAATGATATTCAGAAAGGGAAAAGAATTGGGTCTACAAACAAGGATCACCTACACATCAAAATTGACTATATACTTCTAGGGGAAAGTATGAGCATTCAACAAAATAGAAAATTTCCAAATATTTGTAAAGAAAAAACCAAAACTAAACAGAAAATTTGACATCAAAATACAAAAACCAAGAGAAACATGAAAAGTTAAATAAGAAAGAGAGGACCTTTTTAGGTTTTTAACTTTAAGATTTAAGGACCTCAATAACGCCAAACTATTTATATTCCTATATGGAAAAATGTTATTTGTGAATCTCAAAAATTGTATTAACTATTATAGTAGTTAGAATAATTATCCATAGTTAGAGATTGGGGTACTAAGTGGTTTAAAATCATATATAAAAAAATGAAGAAAGAAAGAAATTAAGGGATATGGGGAAGAGAAGATGGCACCAAGAAAAACTTGAATGAATAAGAAAATTAGGATAATCTATACTACACAAAAAGGTACCAAGGAGTGGGAGGGGAAGAATGCAACTAGAGGAAGGAGAGGAAGAGAGTTCAAAAAGGTAATACTCAAACTTAGTCTCAGTGGAATCAGTTCCAAGAGGGAAGAGCATCAAGATCCATTGAGATATCAAATTCTATATTACCATATAGGGAAGTTGAGAGGGGAAAACTAAAGGGGTGGGAGTGGGGTGGGAAGTTAAAAAAGGATGGAAAAAGAGGGAGAAGAGAATTTAATAGACCCCCCCAAGAATGAAAGGGGAATTAAAAGGGAGAGGGTGAAAAGGAAGGTTGGAGAGGGAAGTAATAATAGGGAGGGAAAGTATGTGGAGTAACTTAAAAAGATCCCAAAAGAAAAATAAGAGATGAGTAAAAAGGGAGGGAGGTAAAAGGAAAACAAAATAAGGATGGGGAATGATTAAAAACAGAACACTGGTGTAGAAGGAAATAGTGAAAAAAGAAAGGGTAGGACAAGGAGAAAAAATCAAAATATTGGGGAATACACATGTAGTAATCATAACTGATTGTGAATGGGATGAACTCACTCATAAAGCAGAAGTGAATAGCAGAGTGGATTAGAAGCCAAAATCTTACCATATATTGATTACAAGAAACAAACATGAGGTAGGTAGACACACACTGGTTAAGGGTCAAAAGTTGGAGCAAAATGTATTGGGTTTCAAATGAGAAAAAAAAAAGGCAGGAGTTGCAATTATGATATCTGACAAAGCCAAAGTAAAAAATAGATCTAATTTAAAAAGATAGGGAAGGTAATTACAATCTGATAAAAGGCAGTATAGACAATGAGGAAATAAATAAATAATAAATAAATAAATAAATCAACAACTTTAGCAAAGTTGCAGGATACAAAATAAACCCACATAAATCATCAGCATTTCTATTTATCTCTAACACATCTCAGCAGCAGGAATTAGAAAGAGAAATTCCATTCAGAATCACCCTAGACAATATAAAATACTTAGAAATCTATCTGCCGAGACAAACACAGGAACTATATGAACACAACTACAAAACATTTTCCATATAATTAAAACTAGATCTAAATAATTGGAAAAACAATAATTGCTCATGGGTAGGAGGAGCTAACATAATAACAATGACAATCCTACCCAAAATAATTTTCTTATTTATTGCCATACCCTTGAAACTACCAAAAATATTTTTTTTACTGAATTAGAAAAAAACAATAACAAAGTTTATTTGGAAGAACAAAAGATCAGGAATATCAAGGGAAATAATGAAAAAAAAATGCAAAAGAAGGTGGCCTAGCAGTTCCAGGTCTTAAACTGTACTATAAAGCAGTTGTCATCAAAACAGTATGGTATTGGCTAAGAGACAGAAGGGACAATCAGTGGAATAGACTTGGGGAAAGTGACCTCAGCAAGACAGTCTATGATAAACCCAAAGATCCAAGCTTTTCGGGCAAAAAATCTATTTGATAAAAACTGCTGGGAAAATTGGAAAACAGTATGGGAGAGATTAAGTTTAGATCAACATCTCACACTCTATACCAATATAAACTCAGAATAGGTGAATGACTTGAACATAAAGAAACTATAAGTAAATTAGGTGAACACTGAAGAGTACACCTGTCAAATCTTTAGAAAAGGAAAGATTTTAAGATCAAGCAAGAGTTAGAAAAAATTACAAAATGTAAAATTAATAACTTTGATTACATTAAGAATTCCTGTAATATTTTTCAATAGAAAGAATATAGAAGAAACATTCATCTTTTATTAAAGCAAGGCATTATCCATATTGTGATCCTGTTGAAGGAGAAGTTACAGAGAAGTGAATCTGGTTTCAGTCAGGGTAGAGTGGGAACCTTCTTAAACTCCAAAGGCATAACTGTGGAAAAGTGATTAAATAATAATTCCTTGTCATTGGTGGCATCGCAGACATAGTTCTTTGCTTGTCTCAATGCCATACAATTTTAGATACATGTTTTACATACTCATTTTACAAAGAAAGGAATTAAGATCTGAAAAGGCTTAACAACTTATACAACCGCATAAATAGTATCAGAGCTGGTATTTTAACCTATCTCCTGTTGCTCCAAATACAGTATGCATGTGTACACACATATGGATGTTTTCCTACTACATCAAAGTGTCTCTATTAGGGATGCTATAAAATGGACTCTTTAATTGGTTGGTGGAGTTGGATTCACTGATCTCTAAGGACTTTTCCAATCCTAACCTTCTATGATACTGAAAGGAAATAGTTTCTTACATATATCCTTTTTTTTTTTTTACCTCATGGGGTTGTAGTTAGCAAGGTGATTTGTGAATCTTAATACTAAACTGAATGTGAGCAAAATATGTGTAATCCAATTGCCTTATTTTGAGGATCAGGGAGATGATAGAATCCATTTTGTAAATCTTCAAGTATAATATGAAAACAACATATATCATAGATAATATAAAGTAGGATGAAACTTTATATGTAACCTAGTCCAGTTCCCCTAGTTTGTAGAGGGTGAAAACTGAGATACATAGAGGTGAAATGACTTGTTCTTCATTACATCGCTAAGTACATAAGACTATATGAATACATTTCTAGGAATTTGATCTTTGTTAAGAGAAGGGATATGAATATATTATTCACAACATGATTATCTTGAGAGTCATTTCTTTTTCTCCTTTAGGCTCAATCACTTAATGTTCTCTCAGAAACCATCTCATTCATTTTCATCTGCCATATTTAATGCCATTTTATTTAATTTGGTATCTTATCTTTCCCTTTAACTGCTTTGATTTACTCTTACTTGTTTAGCCTTGCTACCTACCTATCTTGCTCTATCAGTCATGATCAATGGGTGAATCCTGTCCTCATGTAGGGAATGCTCAGTGGTGGGGACACTGCTGTAGCATGAAAATGCACACACAAACACAGACACATAGACACACACATACACAGACACACACAAAAACACACACCCTCACATATCTTTCCACCATCCAGAGAAAAAAGAACCGGTATGCACCTTCATGGTCTTTTCTCATCATTGTTTCTGGGGACAAACTAGAATAAGAGAAAAGTGCCTGCTTGATAAATATCAATAATCTATGCTACTAGAATTGGGAACATTTTATGTTGTCCCTAATTCAAATACTGACAACATGGCTATTCTGATATTTATCCTAAACATGTACTTACTTTTTTTAAAAAATCATATTGTCTTTGGAGCACATAATCCTAAAACCATCTTAGCCCCTTCCCTGATCTGAGTTAGATTTATTTATTTATTCATGACATAAAAAAACAGATAAGGGACAAATCTATAAAGTATAGAGTTGGAGCACTGAAACTGACTCCAGTAACTGAAATGACTCAGTGGTGTTAATTTCTTTGTTGGAACCTACCAAAAGCCCAGCTCTTGGTAATGGGAAATTACCACTGGGAATTTCCCATTACCAATGGGAAATGGCCCACTGCCAGATACCATTCATATTTTGCAAGAGAGTAACTTGAAACAGTCACCATACTTAAGGCAATTAAAGGATATTCTTTTTTACCAGACTATCTCCAAATAAGCAGATGTCTCTATAGAAATTAGGGAATTTTTACTGGTATCCCCGGAAAACCCGAGTGAGGTCCCTTCTAAACTGAAGGAATATTCATTCTGATCTGATACTATTGCATACACTCAGTCATTTGACTACACCAAGACCATGAATTTTGTTGGAGTCACCTTTATGTCAAAATGAGGCATCACAATAGCTTTAAGGGAAGGAGGGAAAATTCCTAGGTCCTAATTCAAGGAAAACATTTTTGCAGGGAAATCAATCAATACGTTCTGTTGATGTCTTGTCTTTACACAAAGGTTATTATTAGATATGCAAGACTCCCCTCATTGAATCTTTCCTTAGAATAAAAGTTTTAAAAGACAATGGACCTGGTGACTATGTCTGACACTAGATTCCATCTTCTGCAACCATAGACTTCCATCTCTCTAGTTAAGTTACTAAGCATTTTTATTAAGTTCCAGGCACTTTGGAAAGCTTTTTGAAAAATAAAGTGAGTTTTATCATCTGTTGAACATTAGAATTATTCAAAGAATAGCTTTCTTTTTTTTCTCTTTTGCATTTATATTATGAACCTAATATAAATTGAGTCAGTTTTAGGGAACTTCAAAATAGTTTTTAATAATGAGACTTCCACTGGATTTTCTTTCACATTTCAGATAAGTGCTCACATTCAGAGTGAAATGAAGGAGGTTCTAACCTTAGGGAGTCAAAACTTAAGGGATACTGAGAGCACCATCCCATGGCCTACTTCCCCTGCTCCTATGCACTCCAGTCAGCTCTTTCTCATCAACCTAGCAGGTACACTTCCATCTCTCCATGTCTACATAATAACCCTGCTGCCTCTTCATTCGTGCTTTTTGTCGCTACAGAAGTAAAGTTCAATATGTCCTGTGTTATATTTCCTATTCTTTACAGACAAAATCATCTTCACATGATCTGCTCAATCCTTGCTCCCAAATGCAAAAACTCCAGGTCAGTATTCTAATAAAATGTTTCAAGAATGTGTTAGCACAATTGGCAATTGATATTAGAATTCTTTGATAAGAGTTAAACATTTTTTTTGTAATGTTGCTTAAAGAGGGAATCTGTGATCTTTGATAGAAGATACATGTCAATATTTATAGCCTTTTAGGGAAATTTAGAAGACTGACTTGTATTCTACTCAGTCATAGGACAAGCCAACTTCTGCACAAAGGTGAGCTGCCAGCAATAGGACTGAGACCCCAGGATTCTGTGCCATAAAGAGAAAAGGCAATTTTAAGAGTAGAGACTACTAATTGGCCACCTGGAACATTTAAGCCCCTCAGCATGTCCCCTTCAGAATGACCCTAAATTGCTATTCATTATTTGCCCTGGTAGTTAAGCCTCAAGTCTTCCATTCAGATAGCTAACTATTAATTTTTTTAAAGAATAACAGAAAAAAAAGATTGTTCCAAAAAGTTTAGATTTTAATAATTCTATGTGTGACTACTTCTATTGTAGTCTCAAGGGATCTGACCTATTTTGTTTGTTTATTTTTTTAAACCAGTACCAATATTTCTTAGACCAAGAGAAATAACAACTAGTTCTCTAATTGCCTAAGTAGGAGGCAGCTAATTATTCAATTCGGTTTATTTCCAAAATAATTATTAAGCACCTACTATGTGCACATTACTATGCCAATGACAGGAGATAAAAGGTTGAAAAGCAATACAATCCCTTCCCTAGAATGAATACATGAATAAAAACAACATTTATTAAGGACTTACTAAATACAAAGCACTCTGCTAAGTACTGGGGATAGAAATAGAAAGGCAAGGCTGTTCCTGTTCTCAAAGAATTTATATTCTAATAGAGGGAGACAATAAATAAAAGAGGTTTAAGTCACAAGGAAAGGTTCAATGGCTTTTTGGATACAGCAGCAAAACAAGGGATAATACATCGTCTTTAATGTCATTTCCATTGATAAAACAATACCTTGTTGAACCACTTAACAGTGTCAAGGATTTTGGTGGCAAAAATCTCTTTTTTGAGCCTTCAATAGCTATGGAGACTGAGAAGGGAGGGCTTGCAGCACCTGCGAAGTAGTTTAATAGGTCTCATTTCCACATGGGCTGCTTTTTTAGATTAAGTTTCTGGGGGCCAGACTGGAATGAGAGCCACTGGTCTGGGGAGAGTTGTTATTCTTGGCTAACCTACCATGTCTGTGGGAACTAGACAACTTTTGGCATTAATGGTAGCCGGAATGGAGGTCCTTTTCTCTGCAAAGTTTGCTCTACTAAGAGCTGTAAGAGCTGAGGTAGAAGGAGGGTCAGGAGTTTCTTTGGTGGTACCCTGCTATTCCCAAGACTCACAGGCTAATAAGAGGTATAATACAAGTGCACAAAATAAAGTTGGTTGTATTCAGTCAAAAAGAGAAATGCAAAATACCATAAAAATAAGAATAAAGATAACATTCACCTAGAGGATGGGGAGTAAGGGTGGTGTATAAGGCAAGGCAATATGGATGACATAGAACCTGAAGGGGGTATTGAAGGAACAAAATTATTTTAACAGATGCATATATGCTGCAACTGTACTCTAGAAATGGGGGATAAACTGTTTCAATGCAGAGAGACCTTTTTCATTGAAACATTTACTGCAAGAAAAGAAGGAGGCTGAAACAATATTGGAACGAGATTGTTAAATGGCCGACTAGCATTTATATTTTAGCCTACAGTTAATGTTCCCATTGCCAGGGAAGTTTCTTGAACAGAGTAGCATGTCAGACATGTACATTAATAGGACCATGATGACAGCTATGAAAGGAATGGATTAGAGGGAGGAGAAACTGAAATACAGGAAACTGTCATCATAGACCAGGGTTTCTGCCACTTAAACTAGGCAGGTGGAAGAGACTGGAAAAGAGGAATGAATAGGAGAGATACTGCTGAAATGAAACAAAAGAGATTTTGAGGAGGACTGAGGAAGAGAGAAAAGTCAAAATTGGCTCAAAGTTTTGTTTTGTTTAATTTTCCTGAGTATCTGGAAGAGTGATGATCCTATCAACAAAATTAAGAATGCTAGGAAGAAGGAAATTTCTGGATGCAAATGGGAAAGGTGATGTGTACATCACTAATGGAGTATCCTTGCCCTTAAAGGGCTTATATATTATATGGGGAATACACACACACACACACACACACACATATGCATGCATGTACTCACACACACAAATACATGTATACAAAATTTAAACAAAGCAATCAGGGGAGAAATGTTAAGAGCTGGGACCTAGAAGGAAGAGAGCAATTGAGTTGAACCTTGAATTAAATTAAGGATTCCAAGAAATGGAGGATCCCAGATATGTAGAACAATTTGGGCCAAGAACCAGAGGGAGATGAGAAATGAAATGCTGAGAACAGGGTATGGCATAGCTAAAATGTAGAAAGAATGGGAAGGAATTATAAGAAATGAGCCAGGAAATACAGGTAGGAGTCAAATTCTAAAGGTCTGTTAAGTGCCAAACAAAGAAGTTTCTATTTTTTGATAGCTGAAAAGGGGAACCATTGATTGAATCTTCTTGAGTAGGAGATTGATATGGTCACATCTGTATTTGAAGAACATCACTTTATGGCTTTGTGTAATGTGGACTGGAGAGACTTGAGACAAAAAAGACCAATTAAGAGGATATTGTAGGGGGAAGCTGGATGGTCCAATGAATTGAGTGACAGACCCAGAAATGCGAGGTCCTGGGTTCAAATCTGGCCTCAGACACTTCCTAGCTGTGTTACCCTGGGCAAGTCACTTAACCCCCATTGCCTAGCCCTTAACACTCTTCTGCCTTAGAACCAATACCCAGTATTAATTCTATGATGGAAGGTAAGGGTTATAAAAATAAATGAAAAATAAATAAGAGGATACTGCAAGTATGACAGGTATTAAGGGTCTAAAGTAGAAGAAAGGATGAATAGAATGCTATAAATTCTTTATTCCCTGAAAGTTATTCATGGACTTGGAGAGACACTTTCTTCATGTTTAACTTATTCTGAGAATCCCACCATTCTGATTGTGTTGTATAGTCAACTCAGGAACAGCAATGTTAATGTTAGATTAAATTTAAGAAGCTAAACAATCACTTTCAACCTAATCTGCTATACATAAGATGCTCTGCAAATCTTCAAGTACCATATAAATGTCATTTATTACTGTTACTATATAAAATATTCATCTCTTTAACTATTAGCAACAATGCAAGGTTTTCAAGGCTAATTTCAAGGAATTTATGATGAAAAATGCTAACTACTACCAAAGAAAAAACTGGCAGAATCTGAATAAAAAATGAAGCATATCTTTATTTATTTTATATCCTCCATGACTTTTTCTTTAACATAAGTATGTCTTCTTTTGCTACATGATGCACTTGAAAATGTGTATTGTATGATAACCAAGTACAACCAATATCAAAGTATTTGTTGTCTTGGGAAGAAGAAAGAGATTGAAGGGAGAGAGAAAACAGAGATTATAAAATTTCAGAAACTTATTCTTAAAATTTGTATTGACATGAATCTGGAAAAAAGAAAGAAAAGAAAATATTCATCTCTAAGGTTGAGAAGATCTAATTACATAATAATTATTATCCTGAATACAAAAAAAGTACTCTGAAATTATCAAACTTAGAGTGATAAAAGCAAACTCAAAAAATACCCCAATATACTCATTAAGTCAAAAATTTAAATTCAACAAGCATTCACTATGTTCTAGGCTAGGTAGAACAGTGGAATTGGCTTGGAATCATGAAAACTCATCTTCCTGAATTCATATATGTCCTCAGATACTACTTACCTGTGTGGCCTTGAGCAAATAACTTAACCCTGTTTCTCCCCCATTTATTCATCTGTAAAATGAGCTGGAGAAGGAAATGGAAAGCACTCCTACATCTTTGCCAAGAAAACTCCAAATGGTATCATGAGGAGTCAGGCATGACTGAAAAATGACTGAATTAATAAGCTATCATGCTTGTTATAAGGGCTACAGAGGCAAAAATAGTTCCAAATTTCAAGGATCTCACTTTTTGGGGGGTAATGAATGCATGCAATTAAGTAGGTGCATATAAGATATAAACAGAGTAGGTAAAAAATAAGCTAATAGAGAAAGGCACTATAGTAGCTAGAAATGAGAAAGTAGCAGGTAGGGTACCAAAAAAGACCTCCTGGAAAAGTTGGAATTTGATCCGAGTCCTAAAGGATGTCAGGGAAACCAAAAACTAGAGGTGATGAGGAATGGAGACAAGACAAACTCAGATTTGAGTAATGTGAAGGAGACCAGCGTATCTGAATTAAAGAGTGCATGGAGAAGGCTAAAATGTTAAGACTGTAAAGTAAGGAAGGGGGCAGGGTTGTGAACAGCTTTAAGTGGCAGAGGAGCTTATATTTGATCCTAGAAATAATAAAGAGTCCCTGGGGCTCATTGAACAAGGAGCTTTAGAAAAATAACCTGCGTGATGGAACAGATGATAGAGAAGACAATTTAGAAAGCTATTGCAAAGGTTAGGTGATGTTGTATGCCTAATCTAGGATTGTGATTGTGACTAGAGAGAAGGGATCACATAAATGAGATGCTGTGGAGAGGGAAATGGCAAAATTTGATAATATACATCCTACGTAGGGTAAGTAAAAGTGAGGAGTTGAGGATGATAGTGAGATTGAAAATTTGGGTGCCTGGAAAAGATAAAGATGCCCTTGACAGTAGTAAGGAAGTTCCAAAGGCAAGGGGGCTTGGGAGAACAAAATCAAACAGCAGGGGCAGTTAAAGGTGGTTCATTGGATAGAGAACTAGGCTTGGAGATAATAGGTCCAGGCAGGGAGGGAGAGATTCAAATCTGGCCTCAGACACTCCCCAGCTGTGTGACATAGGTCTCTGGCACTAAAGCTATTTGGGGGGATATTGTCCTAGAGGTGCCAAGATGGAATCCTGTTGCAGATGCCAAGATAGTATTCTTTATCTCCTTCTGGTCCTTGGGCTCCCTCTTTCTTCCCTCTCCAGAGAGAGGGGCACTATGATCAATATCCTTTCTCATCTTCCACTTCATTCAAAATACCAGAGTAGTCTGTGGAGGCCTTTATGACATGAATTCATTGTGGGTAATTTGAGACTTTTACCATCTTTCTTCATTGGTTTTTGCGGTCACTAATCATTTCATTCTATCTTTCCTAGTCCAGAGATCTTTTTTCTTGTTAAAACAAACAAAATTAGAATTGAGCAACCTAGCTTTTCTCTGACATCTGTTATCATCTCACCTAAATGAAGCAGCATTCATATTACTGCTTTGATCCTACTCTTATTCCTCATATAGCTTAAAAGAAAAATCCTACAATTGTTGTTGTCTTTAACGTTTACCACCAGCTTTCACTCATTCTTAGTTTTAGGACTGCTGAAATATTTTTTTGTAAGAGATGGCTACTCTTTCATATTTATCCTCAGTTCTGTGCCCTTCATTTCATCTTCCATACACATCATTTTTAATCCAGATTGGTCGATGAGCCCTGTGAAGCTATCTGTCTCTCTAGGAAGTTTCCCCCTTTTCCTCCTTATCAGAATCATTTCTGCTGTGTCTTCAATATTTCATTCTTGACAGACTCCCATCCCTCTTTGACTGAATTCCCTTATAACCTTTGAAATCTACTTTCTTAAAGTCTAGGCTACCTGGAATACTATTTTCAAATTCTATCTCTTTCTCCAACATGCACAATATGAAAGAGTCCTCACACGATCTCAAGGCTGCCAATTTCTTTACTCATATCAAGCTTAATTTAAAATATTGCCGATGGCTCAAAAATCTTATTTTTAACAACAATTATAATATTGTCAAAAATATAGTGATCCTTCAGGGGTAACCATGCATGTCCCAATGATTAACTCTTTTGTGTTTCAAACTTCCACCCTGGATCCCTAATTGCCTGATTATTAAATCCCTCTCAAAACCCACATTTCAAGCCAACTACACATTATTACCAGCCATTTTTTGACCAGCTGCCTTACCTTAGTACATCACTTTCCCCTTTCAGTTCTGTAACCAATCAATATTGTTAAAAAATCTTAGAAAAGAGGCAAGTAGGTGGTACTTTACATAGAATTTAGACCTTGAAGTCAAGAGGAACTAAGTTCAAATCTTATTGCAAACACTGGCTTTGCTGTGCAATGCTTAACACCTTACTTAATCTCTCTTCCTCTGTTTCCTAATCTATAAAATGAGCATAATAATAGCATCTACCTGAGACTAGGGCTATAATCATAAGGATCAAAATGAGTCAACATATGTGAAACCCTTCACAAATCTTAAAGAACCATGTAAATGCTTGCTGTTATATATTATGGCACTTTGCCTAGTGTTTGGCATATAGTAAGCACTTAAATTTTTCTTTTTTTTTTGAGTTCTTACATTTGCTGTTTATAGTGTTTCACTTCTTGTTATTTTCTGTATATTTAACTATATAGATGTTTCTCATTTAATTTGACATTTCTAATCTACTATGGATTGAAAGACTGAAAAATTATAATAATTTTTTAATTAACAAGGCAGAAAGTATTTTGAAGATCCTCATCCCCTCGTTTAATAAGTAAGGACACATAAAAAAGTAGAAAGGAAGTAACTTGTTGAAGTTACATTAAATAATAAAGAACACAACTGAGACTGGAAACTGTCCTCTGGCTCCTAAATCTATCACTCACTCAACTATACCTTGATGCCTGTCAATTATTTAAATTTTATTTTATATGTTAGTATGAATCTTCCACTCATTTCTCAAAGCAAATTTGAAGGATTTGTAATGATAATGAGCAATTTAAAAAATTTGAGTGCCATTTATGTTAAAACAAAAATACATATTCATCTTAATATACTAGTGTTTTGAAGTTTTGCCATTTTACCATTTCAGAATAGAGAATTATAGATTAATAGTATTAAAGAAAATTTGAGCTAAAAGAGATGTTAAAAATAATCTACTCCAACTCCTCTCATTTCTGGATAAGTAACCTACAAAGAGGGGAATGACACACAAAGGGACAAGACATGGATATCAGTTCTACTGAAGGTCATTTTTTGAGAAAATAAATGCATTGCAAAAATCAGAATGTAGTTCACTAAATAAGATCTGACAGCATTAATATTGGCAAGTTCCTTTTGTTCATTGTCAATTGTTTCAGTTGTCTCCACCTCTTCATGACCTTATTAGGGGTTTTCTTGGCAAAGATCCTGGAGTGGTTTGCCATTTCCTTCTCCAGATCATCTTACAGATAAGGAAACTAAGACAAAGAGGATTAAGTGACCTTCTCCAAGTCAAAAGATAAGAGGCATCTGAAGACACATTTGAATTGACTCAGGTCTGACCTTCCACCCATGGTACCACTTAGCTAAAAACCTCCTTTTACAAGAAGCCAAAAAAGTCTTGAATATTCTCAGTTTTTTTGCACTTTTCTTATAAATCAGATTATAGGGCCTTTAAAAATTACTCCAGGATAATAGAGGTTCTGGACTGAACAGATTTTTCATGGGTTTAAAGTAAAGTAGCAACCACAAGAATTTATGAAGCACTTATGCCTAAGTGTGCCAGGCATTGTGAACGCAGCACTGATCATTTTGATTTTTGTTTATTCACCATCATAAATATGCTTTTAGAGTACAACCCACAGAACATATATATATGGTTCAATGCTTAAAAGCTAAGTATTTTTAAATGGAAGAACAACTTTTGGGTGACATTTAACCCACTCCTGTGTCCTGTGACACAGAAAACCTAGTCAGTTACAAAGGTGCCCTTTGCCACCTCAATAGCATGCCAGCAGGCACATATCCTGCCTACTGAACCTAGACTTGAGCCCCAGGCTTCTGGCTGCCTCTTCTCTTTTGCTTTCCTTTTCTAAGCAGGGAACAGCAATCCTAAGATAAACATCTCCTGCCTTGGAGACAGCCTTATGAGTCCAAGGGGCCAGAAGGTCTTAGCTCTATCAGGCAGAGGTGGCTGGCAACAGGAGTGCTCTGTAAATACAGGCTCCTCAGAGATGATGACTACTACCAGCTTGGGGATGAACCCAACCCCTGACCTGGTTTGCTAGAGGATAGGAACCTAGAAGTAATCATTTTTTACAGCAAACCCAGGAGTCCAAGATACAATACTGATTTAGCAGTCCTAAAACCTGCTTTAAATTTCTAGTGTTTTACATTTCCACTTTCCAAGAGAGTATTGCAATAATCACAGTTACATGTAGAAGACGTTGCTATTGGCCACTAGTGATTCTCTTGTGTATATGCCTAAGCATGACTTTTCCATTTAAATCTCCTTCACGCACAAGTGTCTTTGTGCACACTCATTTATGAAAACGCACAGACATGTCATTCTCGGTTACTGAAAGACTACTACTACTACTATGCTCTTTGGAGACCTGGTTCCCCAGATCTAAAGCTGATCTGTGTCCCTGGATCCAAAAATGATAGAAGCTGTGTAAATGGAAAATCTTGTAGCTTTGGACTCCATCTCCCAGCATCCCTATCCCTTCTCTACCATCTTGTGTGTTCACATTTTTATATAAGTTTTGTAACTCCTCCCTCTCTCTTTTTTTTCTGCATGCACAGCTGGAAAAATGAGTTTTCTTTACTGAGGTTTTTCTTCTCTTGCTTCAAAAGCTCATTATTAATAAATCTTATAAATATAATAGTATTGGATATTAATTTTAAAATCTACAAGCCTCTCAACAAAGAGGATGAGCTCTTTTCACATGCTTGGGCCCAGCTATAGTTTTCTGGGTAATTATAAATGGCTGAATTTTTATTTTACAGATGTACCGTGGTGGGCATTTAAAGTTATTTCTATAACAATGGGTTAAACCAGAAACAAAATCAGTGGTTACTCTAGATTTTCTGCCTTAAGCCATCCAGTGGAGACATCTTTGTCAATTTGGAATAGTGCCCAAAGTGCCAGACTTAGAGTCAGAAGATGTGGTTTCAAAGTTCAAACTCCAATATTGGCCATCTGTGTACCTATGGGCTGGTCTCTCAATTTCTTTCTGTGTCTTGGCTCTCATCTCTAAACGTGGATAATAAAACTCATCCCTGAAAGACTTGCTTTGGGGAAAATATTTTATAAAATCACTTTCTCTCTCCTCCTTCACAATCCTATAGATTAAAGACCCAGGAGCTTTGATAACAGAATCTTTGTACACACCTGAGAGTTGACAAGATAAAGAAGTAGAATGTAGGAAAGAAGCGTGAGACTTAACGGTGTAGATATTTTAAAGTTATAATTCCCCACAGTAAATGAGTCATTAGGTCTGCAGCACCTTGAAGAGGGCTCAGTTTGGATAAGCTATTGTGTAGAGACCTAAAGGACACACCTGAAAGGACTACATATTTTATCAGTCACGATCTTGCTTTCCTATGCTTCCTCCCATTTATGAAATTGCTTGTTGGCTTCTGATACGTACCTTTGTTCTCTCAGGGTCGAGGTGAATTATTTGTTGTAACTGCTGTTCAGTCAATGTGTCATTTTCATAAGCTACATCTTTTCTTGTCACAGTGAGATTTCATGCATCTCCTATTCCTCTACCTGTTCTGGTATTCATTAAAGAACAATGGAAGACAATCAAACAAATGCTGTGGAAAGAAGAAAGTGCAAAATGGCAATTCCAATAATATTTCAGTTGTTGAAGATGAATGAGGAGAGAAAATTAATTTTACCCAGAAACATCCAGAGAATGTCCTCTCACCTCTAATGAACCCTAGCTATGTCAGAAGAGTTTTTTTGTTTTGTTTTGTTTTTTTGGTGGAAGATCTTTGAAACAGTTTTGATGTTTCTCCTAGAAGAGTTAATTGCTAGTATTATAAACACACTAGAGAATTTGAGAGCATTTTTCCAACTAGAGAATGCCTTGGCTGTGAAATTCTCAGGGTAGCATTGGGCATCTTGTATTCTTATTAAATTCCTGAGGGCTGTTTTCTGCCAAACCAAAAGCTGTTTCCACCATGTGGAAATGCTAGCAGTGATGGGACACAATCTATGACTGAGACTCATTCAAAAGTTTTCAAAATGATGTCAACATGACTATCATTGAGCAAGTCAAATTGGAACAATGCATCTTATAGAAGCTCAAATATGTTCAGATACTCATTTTCTGGCTTCATTCAAGAATCAGCTTCAATCTCACCTTCTTCAGGAAGTACTTTTGGTCCACTACTGATAGTACTTAACCCTCTAAGATTAACTTCCACCTACTCTGCTACATGAATTATACTCCAATACAACTCAAGTAGCAATACAGGTATCTCTTCTTTTGTGGGGATAGGGGATTCCGCAATCTGAAAAATGCATGCAAAAGTTTTTAACTCTCCTTTCATACCAGAGAAGTCCAAATTTTAATTTTTATATTTTATAATATCTTATTATAAATCAAGTATTTGGTCACAGGATATGTGTAGGTCAATGTTATCTCTATATTTCTAGCCTTTGTGCATCATTTGCTCATTTTTGACAAACTTTTTAACTTTTTACTTATTTTAACTTTAAAAAAAGAAATTATGTACATGTGTTGAATTAAGAGATAAAATATATTAATATTATATAATACTATACACATATTTTATGCATTTCTGTGTTTCTAAACTTTTTCTGTGTCATCAGCTGGCCTTCCCATCTTGTCTTTGGCTTCTTCAAAACTCTCAAAAAATTCCCATTTACTTTTTTATTCTGACTTGTGATATATTGAAACCACAATGGGGAGATTGGTGATGTGGAAGGGATACCTACACATGCTATTTAATATATATTATATTTAATATCAAATGTCATAACATAACATTTATATATATTTCACATGTATATAATAAGCACATATTTATACATGTACATATCATAAACTATATTTAATATATTGCCTATATGATGCTTTGTTATATATAGCACATATGTATTTAGACTGTAATATGTAGCATTATAACATATAGTGGAATATATTGAATTGTATGTAGGTATTGAATATATTATATTAGAATATATATGCATATATAGACCTACATGCATAACTGTTTGTGTATATGTTTGTGGGTGTATATATGTGCACACATATATCACTAGTTATTTAGATGTGCTCTGCAACTACCACACCATCTTTCACCTTTGTGCCTTTTCCCTAGCAATTCCCCATTCTTTTTCTTATCTTCCCCATTCCATAAAGCTGATCCCTTTCCTTTGAAATTACCACCAATTTGCATCTATAGAGTTGTTTACATGTTGTCTCCCCCCTTAAAATGTAAACTTATGAGGACAAGGACTGTTTTGCCTATCTTTGTGTCCCCAGCACTTAGCACAAAGCCTGGCACATAACAAATATTTGTTAAATTGACTGACTGGAACGATTCCTACCCAAACTGACTGCTTTGCCCCTTTGAAGTTGCTTCTGCCACCTTGCTGACTGGTGGGTAGATACAATTTTTACCACTCGTCCCATTTCTTTTATTACCTTTTAATAATGGGTTTTTACTGTCCCTTCCAGGCAAAGTCACTCTGTTAGCTCTCAGCCCAGTCTATGGAGACCACTTGGCCATATGGGCTGGCTAGCGTTGACTCTGAGGCATCCTAGAATGAGGCCAGAATGAACACTGAAGAATCTTTTGGTGGTTGTAGTTTTGAATCAGTAAGACTGGAGAGGGGGAAAGATCATTTACATGTTGATTTCCTGTGTTCCTAAATTCAAGCTAATTCATTTGGAGAAGAAGGTGTTCATTATCTACTACATTCCAGGCACAGTTAGATAACTCTGAAAATGAGATAAAAACCAAAGAAGTGCTCAAGAAGTGGACATTCAATGGAATTGTGAACATTCTACATGTAGATAGATAAATGAAAACAAAGTAACTGCAAAGTTATTAGCATTAACAACAGGAGTAAACCAGGACTCGTTTACTGACCTATTAATCACATTTAGCTAATCAGTGAGGCTAATAATAACTAGTTAAAACCACTGCTGTCTGGCATAATGCTGATGAAAGGCCAATTAACCAGAGGCATTGGAAGGAAAGGGAGAAAAATGTTGGTTTCCTCCTATATGTTTATGTATCAAAGAATTATTTCTTCATCCCTGACAGTACAAAGTGCCTAGCTATTGCTCTCTTAGCCACATTTTTTTCTCCTTTTATTTAAAAGATGCCCATAACACAAAACTTCATGTTCTTTGTAATTAATTAATTTTCTTCATTTTGAAAACCATTTTAATTCTCTAAACTTCTCTAAATATTATTTTACAATCATTATCACAGCTAGGATTTTTAATCCTGAAATATGTTTAGATGACAGGGTATCTTAAGCAATACCCAAATCAGTATCCTGCTCTCAAAATATATCCATTATAAAGTACATGTAGGCTTGGCTAGTTGCTAGGTAAACTATCAAGGGAAAAAACTAAGTAAGCCTCCATACTACTACAAAAAGTCATGCAGATGATGAAAAATTGTATTCATAAAAACTGATATATACAATTAGAATAGAGCCCAGTACAAGTATTTCTGGTCATAGTGATTTTCAATTGAATTCTATTTTCAATTAAACTAAGTATAATTATTCAAGGTAAAACTTGCTAGGACTAGAAATATAAATAAAATAAGACATATACCCTGCTCTCAATATTCTTATCAAGTAATCTTTTGGAGATTGGAAGACCAGCCAACCTAGTCTCTCTTTTTCTCACATATAATACTCAGGCCCCTATTTGATTCTGCACTGGCAATCCATCTCACAAGTTTAGAATTAACTCCCTACTTATTTCTACCTTAGAGAGCCTCTCTTTCTTTGAGACATAATCCAACCCCCATATTCTTTTTGAAGTCTTTCCTGATCACTCAACTGCTATTATCCTTTCTCTCAATCTACTTTGTCTTTAACTCCTTTGCATTTTTATTTTTTTAACTTTATACTTATGTTGTACATATTTTATATATACTGACATATCCTCTATTAGAATATAATCTCTTTGTGAATTGGAATTGATCCAATCATTTGCTTCTTCAGCATGTAGGAAAATACCCAGAAGTTTTAGGACCTTAATAAATACAAATTTAAGGAATGATTGAAAGTGAAATAAATATAAAATCCAATTAGAAATTTGAAGAAGACAAAATTCCATTCACCTGGGAAAGGTTCCTAGAATGGTTGGCAATTGAGTTGGTCCTTGAAAGAAGGAAGGAATTAAACAGATAGAGATGGAGGTAGGATAAGACTTTTCAATATACAGGGAATGGAATAAAAAAGACACAGAGGTAGAAGGGGCAAGAGTAGAACAGGGACATGAGAGCAGTTCATGTCTAGATAAAAAAGAACATGCATGAAGGGTACAAGGTGAGACTTGGGTAGGTTATGAACATTTTAACAAGGCATTTGGCAACATTTCTCAGTGCTTTTGTGTCTAAGATGGAAAAATTTGGAGAGCTAGAGATTCCGAGCCGGTTGACAAAATGAACCCTAAAGATATTAACTAACAAATTAATTTCAACAGATAGAGTTCTCTAGTTTAGTACCCAAGGGCAACATCCTTGGTCTAGTTCTATTTAACATCATTTTTTTTGCACTGAAGAGTGTGAATTTATTGAGTATACAATACAGGAATCTATGGTTTCCCCTTATTAAAAGGTTACTTTGGAGCAAAGATGTGACTGGGACATGGGATCCCCAGTCTAGGGAGAGATAGGCTAAGGAAGTGGACTCCCCAGTGGTGAATCACCTTTTTCCAGCTAGTGAAGAAGATCTATGGCTTTTTACTTTATTCCTTGCAGGCTATGTAGACCGCAAGGTCTACTACATGGTTGCTAAAATAGTACTCATTGTCATACTATGAAATAAGCTTGCCAGCATCAAAGGTAAAAGAGTGTGGGTCACTGTTAAAGTGACAAGGTACAATCTAGTCCTCTGTGTAGCCTAAAATGCTCTTCAAAGGCACCTCCAATGCTTATGTCACCACTATCTTGATATCATCATATTTGGTAGGTTTCTCCAGGCAGCAGGTCAGATCCATAACAGATAAATTGAAAATAGAGACATAGAAGGCCATGCCTGTGAGCTTCCCATCCAACTAAAATATGATATAGCTTTAGCATATCAATGGAAGCACCAATATTTTAGGCAGCATCATATTCTTCATGTCATAACTGGCCAGAGGGATCATCTATTGTCTTCTGGGTAGCAGTAATGGCATGGGCTGTGGTCATGAGTCTTTTTACAATGCCAGAGTTGTCATAAATTACTTTGTCTAAGGGAACTAAATAGTCGGTACTTCTTAAACCATTACTGACAGTCTTAAGGGAACCATCATATTTCTCATGGTTCTCATGGTTCAATCCCATCATGAACATAGAGTCATCACCAGAAGGTCCAGAGATAATGACCCACTTGGCATTTTCCCTGGTGGTTGTGAAGATTGGATTTAGCTATCTCCTGATTGTAACAATGAAGGTACTTAGCTCTTCCTTTATAGTGAAGCTAGAATTGTAAGCTACAATTCATTTTTAGGTTTTAACTACAAAAAGGTGTTAAGTAACTACAAAAGGTGAACTTAGCAAAAGAGGTATTAAGTAACCCAGAAAGATATAAATCTAACCAAAGAAGATGAGAACTAAAGAATAGGCAATGCTGAAATGTGAAAATTTAGAGGAGGTGACACAAAAGAAAAAGGTCTTTAAATAGAGGAAAAAAACTGAAGAGGACAGTCAGACCTGGGCTTGGAGTGAAGGATCAGTCACTTGGAGCTGAAGGGAAGAGGGACATTCGTTCGAAGATTTGAGCACTGACTTGGAGGAGAGACCTGAAGGCAGACACCCAGACTTCTTTAAGACTGTCTCTGTTGGTGAGTGAAAAGCTGACTTAGTGACCCCACCTTTCTGGAGGCGTGAAGCCTCCACATAAGGCCCATCTTATTGGAGATTCTCTTCCCCTGGCTGGGGATTAGAGATTCTAACTGGTATCAGAAGA